>NC_132803.1:3625000-3952500 GCF_048594095.1 Paramormyrops kingsleyae | reverse complement strand
GATCGGGTAGGCTGTATGGATCGGTTGGCTATACGGATCGGGTAGGCTGTATGGATCGGGTAGGCTGTATGGATCGGTTGGCTGTATGGATCGGTTGGCTGTGTGGATCGGTTGGCTGTGCAGATCGGGTAGGCTGTATGGATCGGGTAGGCTGTATGGATCGGTTGGCTGAGCAGATCGGGTAGGCTGTATGGATCGGTTGCTGTACGGATCGGGTAGGCTGTATGGATCGGTTGCTGTACGGATCGGGTAGGCTGTATGGATCGGTTGGCTGAGCAGATCGGGTAGGCTGTATGGATCGGTTGCTGTACGGATCGGGTAGGCTGTATGGATCGGTTGGCTGAGCAGATCAGGTAGGCTGTATGGATCGGTTGCTGTACGGATCGGGTAGGCTGTATGGATCGGTTGCTGTACGGATCGGGTAGGCTGTACGGATTGGTTGGCTGTACGGATTGGGTAGGCTGTACGGATCGGGTAGGCTGTGCGGATCGGGTAGGCTGTATGGATCGGTTGCTATACGGATCGGGTAGGCCTTGCGGATCGGGTAGGCTGCACAGATCTCCAAATACTCCGAGATATCTGGGTGAAATATGGTACTATCTTTATATGTGCAGCACGGATAAATGTAAATCAAATCATTGCGTTGTGAACTCGATCAATTTTTAAGAGGGCCATGTGTCATTGCACCCAAAACAACTCCAAATAAGCCACAAAATAAGGACATTAATCCTGAACTACATTGTGCTGTGTGATAACGCTTTTATTTGTATATTTTCTTCAGCACAAATAATCAAATGGTTAATATGAAAGCACGCCCAGGACTGGAACGGGGAGGGGGGAGGGGTTGGGGGGGGTACGCTAGAGTACGCTCTTTGAGACACCAATCTGCATGTCCTTGGTCTGCAGGGGGGAGTGCCCAAAGGGAGAACATGCAAAATCCACACAGAGTACAGGTGGGATCTGAACCCACAACACTGGAGACATGAACAACCATGCGGCGCACAAGGTAAATTTAGCCTATTGGAAATGTTTTACCTTAATAAAAGGTTTAAGCTATTAAATGAGTATTAGCATTACTCATGACGTTAGAAAATTGAAGCTGTGAATAACAGAGGTCAACAATAACCGCTAAAATGTGAAGTTATATTGGAAGGATAAAAAACTGCAGCTGAACATTTTCTCAGTATGGAGGCTCTCCGGGATATGATTGGCTGTTTCAAATTAAGCCGAAAGTAAGATTAAAGAGAAGCACTAATACACTGGAGTTCAGCAACCCCCCCCCCAAACAATTCTGTCCCATAAATCTGCCAAAGCATTTTTAGTTGAAATTTATTTTAATGCCACCCGATTTTATAAACACCAAAAGATAAGTGGTTGCATCCCAAAAAAAAAAGATATCATAAATTTTCTGTTTGGTTATAATGCTAGAATTATTGTCAGACAGATCACCTGTATTAACTTCACTTTTGGGGCGAATTCTTTGTATTTTAAACCAAATTCATCTCTGGTGGAGAAAAAACTGACAAAAAAAGTAGGTTGTGTTTGTCAGGAGAATGCAGAGGATCTCAGAAATACTCAGTGACATCATCCATGACGTCAGCTTTACTCTGTCACACACCCTGAGCGGCTTTCCTGCAAGGCCCGACTCTCAGCGACCCAGCGTGATGTGCAGAAACACCCCCTAGAAATTCTCTCTTCAAACCTTGAGAAACAGAGCAAAAAATGACAGCAACCCTGGCCTATATATGTCCTCTGTACAAGGAGACACACTGATCAGCCAACATTAAAAGCATCTGCCTAATATTGTGTAGGTCCCCCTCCTGCCGCCAAAGCAGCACTGAACCATCGGGGCCTGGACTCCACAAGACCACTGAAGGTGTCCTGCGATATCTGACACCAAGACAAGACATTAGCAGTAGATCCTTTAAGTTCTGTAATAGCGAGTTGGGGATCTCCGTGGATCCGTCTTGTTTGTCCAGCACATCCCACAGACGCTCGATTGGATTGAGATCTGGGGAATTTGGAGGCCAACATCTTGAGGTCTTTTTCATGTTCCTCAAACCATTTGTGATCAATTTTTGCAGTCTGGCAGGGGGCATTGTCCTGCTGAAGGAGACCACTGCCATCGGGGAATACCGCTGCCATGAAGGGGGGTGCGGGGACTGCAGCAGTGTTTAGGTAGATGGTCCCTGCTACATGGATGCCAGGACTCAAGATTTCCCGGCAGAACATCTCCCAGAGCATCGTGCTGCATCTGTCGGCTTGTCTTCTTCCCAAGGTGCACCCTGGTGCCATCTCTTCCCCGGGCAAACAATGCACAGGCACTCAGCTGCCTCAAGATGTAACAGAAAACGTGACTCATCAGAGCAGGCCAACTTCTTCCATTGCTAAATGGTCCAGTTCTGATACTGACGTGTCCATTGTAGGCGCTTACAGCAGTGGACAGGGATCAGCACTGGCATTCTGACTGGTCTGTGGCTATGCAATTTCCAGCAAATCTCCAGTGGGATTGGACCAAACAGGTTAGCCTTCACTCCCCATGCCTTCACTCCCCATGCACAACGATGAGCCCTGGGCTGACCCACACGCATGAGCCCTGTGTCGCCAATTCACCGGCTGGCCTTCCTTGCACCTCTTTTGGCAGGGACTGTACACTGCATACCAGGAACATCCCAGAAGACCTGGCAGGTACTGACCATTGCACACCAGGAACATCCCAGAAGACCTGGCAGGTACTGACCACTGCACACCGGGAACATCCCAGAAGACCTGGCAGGTACTGACCACAGCACACCGGGAACATCCCAGAAGACCTGTCAGGTACTGACCACTGCACACCGGGAACATCCCAGAAGACCTGGCAGGTACTGACCACAGCACACCGGGAACATCCCAGAAGACCTGTCAGGTACTGACCACTGCACACCGGGAACATCCCAGAAGACCTGGCAGGTACTGACCACAGCACACCGGGAACATCCCAGAAGACCTGTCAGGTACTGACCACTGCACACCGGGAACATCCCAGAAGACCTGGCAGGTACTGACCACTGCACACCGGGAACATCCCACATGACCTGCCACTTTGGAGATGCTCTGACCCAGTCATCTAGCCATCACAGTTTGGCCATTGTCCTTATGCTTGGACATTTTTCATGCATCCAACACATTAACTTCAAGAACTAACTGTTCTCTTGCCTAATATATAATGGCACCCTTGACAGGTGCATTGTAATAAGATAATCAATGTTATTCACTTCACATGTCAGTAGTTTTAATGAAATGACTGTTTGGTACTTAAATTCCTCAAAAGGTCATACAGAGGCCATTCGGTGACAGAAAATATTTATGGCACAAAACAAACCAGAGACCCGGCACGGTCCAGTGGGTTACAGAGTCTTAAGTTATGTGGTGAAGAGCCTTGAAAGGAAGCTTCAATCTTCCAGTCACATTTCAGCACCTTTCATCTTTCTCTGCTCTTGAGAAGGTTGTGTGACGCTTCAGCAGGGCCTCAAATAGATGCCACTGTAATACTTCATGCCGGCCGCTGTAATGTTTTACACACATGTCTGAACCCTGCGATAAACCTGTTTATTTTGGTAAATGCTGTTTCCTTATTGGTCCAGAGATGTCACATGGGTGTTGATTATTTTCATGTATCACAGGTAGTTCTGACAGTCTAACAACAGTTTTATATTAATGCGTTTCAATGTTTTATCAAGCATGTTAATATAAAAACCTGTGACTTTCTACTCAGAAATAAACAGTCGTTCTTACCAGCATCATATTCCTTGGTTTTCTAAACTCAAGTGCCAGTCGGTTGAAGGTTACGATAGTGACTTAATGGACCTGCTGCTTCCAGTAAGTGGCCTGACCAGATGTTCTACCCTTGTAGGAGTTATATTTTTAACAGCCAATTGGGACAGTATTATATGGAGCTTAAAATAATTTTCATCTGAAAATTATTTTTACTATTATTGCTATTATTATGTTTTGTTCGTTAGCTGCAACGTGACCAGGATAAATCGCTTCGTTCTGCTTTCATTGTCATTGATTATTTTGGTATAACTGCACTCCTCGTTGTGGTTCAGCAGTTACTTATTCTCTGCGTCATGGCATGCAAGGAAAATCATATCCAAGGTGTCTCTCTTCGACTCAATCCAGTAAGAGAGATACAGACAGGAGCTGCGCTTAGACTCAGTGAGACCCATTCCCATCTCAGGCCCCTGCTTTCCCTGTATCAAGAAGCCATTGGACAGAACTTTCCGACAATTAACTTCATTTTATTTCACATCAAAAGAACATTCAGACTTCCGATAAAGCAAATAATTCACTCGATCAATAAGCATGTAATTATCTCTCTTATCTGGAACATTCCTAGAAATTATTACAGTAAAGCATTTAGGAGCAGTATTTGAACAAATGTCTCGGAGGCAGTACTGTAGCCTCACATCTCCACGCTTAGATGCCGGAATCCTCTGGGTTCTCCAGCATCCTCCCACAGACCAAAGAGCTGCAGTTCAGCTTACCTAAACGGCCCTTTGAGTGTGAGTGGGTATCCTCTTATGGAACCTCATCCAGGGTCTTCCCAAGCCTTGTACCCTATACTACCTGCCACAGGCTTCAGACCCCCCATGACCATCACCAGGATAAGCGATTAGAATGGATTTGAACAAAAGAAAACAGCCCTTCCAACAGCACTATAGGCTATACTTCCAGTTTTTGATGCTGTGAAAGCAGGAAGGAACAAACCAGCCCAAGATTTCTGTAATCCAGGTTTTAATTATGAGGTAGACCAAACAGAGTTCTGCCACCTGTCCGTCACTTGTGCGGGATTTTGTGGTTTTACAGTCGACAAATCCCCCCATGGCCCAGTCTATAATAAAGCTTTAATTTGCAACAGTGTTACCAATGACATTTTAAAAACCAGATAATTAACAAAACCCTCATAAATGACAGCGGGCGGCTCACAACCATTTTGCTTTCAATGCATGGGTTTTCTCAGAATATCATTTGCTTTTGTTTGGATTTATTTATTTTGTTTTTATATAACATTTTATATAACATTATTTCACACCACCGTATGCAGTGTACTGAATATAACTGGTGTGACAATAAAGCCCTATTTGACTTGATTTGCTTGCATCCCAGTACTTGAAGTACTTGATTACCGTGACTGACAGTGCACCGAGATGGTGCTGTGAGGCGACTGTGAAGGCTAGTGCAACCCTCTTATAGATGGGTGAGAAAACAGGGCCACCTGTGTAGAAAGACGACTGATACAAGTAAAATTCAGTGCAAATAATTCTGCTTGATCTTGGGATGTTGAGAATCGATACTAAATCGTCAAAACCAGAATCGCAATTAATCAGAGATCTATCAGTATCGTGGGAGTACCGTGTGCATTTAGTGGGATGGGGTTCAGGGCTGATTTGGCCCTTACCAATATTGAAACTAAACTAAACTACACCACTGAAATCCCCCACCACAGAGTGAGTGAATACTGAATAAACACCAAGACATTGTTTCACTGTTTGACTTCAGGAACATGGAGTCCGGAATTTGAAAGATGCCATAGACTACAGGATGGTTCCATGTCAATGGAGGAAGCCGTGGTAAGAAAAATTAAGGGGCTTTTTATGTGCCTTGTTCTGATTGGCTTCAGTGTGACTGTGGAATCCAACCTTCACAGCAAAACTGCTTTGAGGTGAATCTCAGTTACCTGCTTGCTTTGCCCACCAACTTGAGTGTCTACAGGTTCACTGGCACAGTTTTAGGTTTGCCAGTGACCCTTTCTCAGATTTCACCACAAACAATCTGCCAGAGCATTCTGTTTCATGCTATACTCTATTCTGTAATTATGACCGGTTGAGTTACAGTTTTAAAGTTGGCACATCAAGATAATTACACAACATTTCCATACACTTACACTATATTTGCAAAAGTATTGAGACACCTGCCTTTACACACACATGAACTTTAATGACATCTCGTCCTTAATACATAGGCTTTAATATGAAGTCGGCCCACCCTTTGCAGCTATAACAACTTCAGCTCTTCTGGGAAGGCTGTCCACAAGGTTCAGGATTGTGTTTATGGGAATTTTTGACCATTCTTCCAGGAGAGCATTTGTGAGGTCAGGCACTGATGTTGGAGGAGAAGGCCTGGCTCACAGTCTCTGCTCTAATTCATCCCAAAGGTGTTCTGTCGGGTTGAGGTCAGCGCTCTGTGCAGGCCAATCAAGTTCCTCCACAACAGAATCACTCATCCCTGTCCTTATGGACTGTGCACTAGTGCTCTAGAGTCCAGTGGCGGTGTGCTTTACACCACTGCATCCGATGCTTTGCATTGCACTTTGTGATGTAAGGCTTGGATGCAGCTGCTCGGCCATAGAAACCCATCCCATGAAGTTCTCTACACACTGTTCTTGGGCTAATCTGAAGGCCACACGAAGTTTGGAGGTCTGTAGCTATTGACTCTGCAGATAGTTGCCGACTCCTGCACACTGTACGCCTCAGCATGCGTTGTCCCCGCTCTGTGATTTTACGTGGCCGACCACTTCCTGGCTGAGTTGCTGTTGTTCCCAATTGCTTCCACTTTGTTATAATACCACTAACAGATTACCCTGGAATATTTAGTAGCAAGGAAATCTCATGAATGGTCTTATTGCACTGGTGGCATCCTATCATGGTACCACGCTTTAATTCACTGAGCTTCTGAAAGCCTCCGCACTTCTACAGGAAGAACCCAAACCCACGACGTCAGCTATGCCCACGGTTTCAGTCTTACTGCACCAGTTTGTTTCACTTGTCCGGTGTTAGATGCATGTGTGAGCTGATTTACTAAGACTGAACCACCATTCAGGATTGGAAAGCATGGGGGGAAACAAGCGGTCGGCCGAACAGGGGGTTCATCACAGTGGCCTCAAAATTATGATGTCATAAGTGTTTATGCAACATGACACCACTGTAGTTCTGGCAGGTCCACTAAACCACATATTATATATATATATATATATATATATCAACTCGCTGTGGTTCCCAGGGTATACAGGTGGCTTCAGGGGCGGCCTTCCCACTGACAGCCAGCGGCATTGATGCGGAAGGACCAGATAGATGTGGTTAAACATGAGGGACACTTCCTGTCATCACATAGTCATTTAGGAGTCAAGTGGCAAAATGGCTCCATGAAAGGGGATCCCCAGAATGGGGAGCATGTAACAGGAAGGGCACAGAAATAGGCCTTGAGAAGAAAATGGCTGTAATCATTTCTTTAAATAAAGTGAAATATCTTGTTCTGGTACATCGCACCATTTAAACCATAGCTTTCAACATTTTCGTCTGCCAGTTTTCCATCTTTCATAACCGTTTATCCATTGCAAGCTTGCAGAAAAACTGGATCGTCTCCCAGGAAACACATGGCAAGATGCCAGACCATTACTAGGAACATGCACAGCACAAGAGACACCGATTCAACTGAAGCACAAGTCTGTGAGAAGACCTGCAGGAACATGAGGAGAACATGCACCCCCCATATACACAGAGCAGGACAGACCTAGAGTGATGCCACAGGGTTAATATCAGTACCACCACACAGCTTAATATGCAATTAAATTATCCATTACACTCTGACCTCTTACCAATTCTTCAAGTTCCTTATCTAATGAAGCTTTGCTGGTTGATCAAACCCTGGCAATTCCGGTTAACTTTACTCTTCTCAATCTAGAGAATTGCACGGTACGCACAAACACGTTTTCTGACCAACCTGAAAAACTACCTCTGTCAACCCATCAGCTCTCAAAATCCAGCCTCATTAAACAAACTGGGGATTGGGATTTACATTATATTAAAGCTCGTACTGCGGAGCATTTTGCCCAAATACACATTAGATATAGACTTTGGTCGTAGCTTTAACGACTGTCCAAATTACACACTGTGTGTTTGGCAACTGTCACTTACTCTGCCCTAAAAATGGTCGTGACATGACGGTCAGACTGAGTAGCTTTCTCATTCTGACTACGTATGAAGGCTGGCACCTCCACTGATATGAATCTCATAGTCTTGTTTACCAGCTGTATTGCGTATAATGAGCGCAATCCATCCGCTCTTAAAAAAAAAAAAGCACCATTAAATGGAATGCCATCTCTTGTACTGAGAATTTGAAATCCATCCAGGTGACTGAAGATTAGAACTATTGATAATACCTCTTAATTTGAGGTTGTATATTCATAAGGTAGAACCTCAGATGATTCTGTGCGATAGGTCTTCCCCACAGGGAAAGGTTTTTAAAACACATCCTACGTGGGGTTGTGGTTAAGAAAGCTGTATCATAACTTCGAGGATGCCAGTGAAAACGTGCAAACAGTCACATCTGAGATAGCGGACTACTACTGTGTCTGTAATCAGAGTACAATCGAAAGGTTGCGGGTTTAAATCCCACTGTTTTATACAAAAGCATCTGCCAAATAACTAATTGTACGTATCTCTAGTCAACAAATTTTCACCCCCCTCCCCAACTCCCTGTTTCTTTTTGACATTCAAAAAGCAGTAACTACTTTAAGCAAAGCAGCTGAATACCTGCCTCTCAGCCTCTCAGCCTGCCTCTGAATACCTACTGTACCTCCTTAAGGCCATAACCCGACACAGATGTTATTGTAATACTTGTTGTTGTTTCATTGTGTAAATTATGTGTTGTGTCAATTGTTTTTGCCAATTCTGTAGTTTCTTGTCAATCTAGGCTACATGTCATTCATTACTGTTCTGCAAAAAATCCCCAGGAAACCTTCAATTACATGCTGAACTGATTTACGGTCGTCATAATCACAGTGCCATAAAAGCCCGTGCTGTAAAAACAGATAGCATACACCTTGATCCCAGCTTTAACGATCGGAGCGCCCACATTACGAGCTGTGTCTTGGCAACTTTTACCCGCTTTGCCTGAAAAACGTCGTGCTGGCGTGACATGGTGGTCACGGACTGAGTTGCTTAATCATTTTGCGCGGAATCTGGCATCTCCATCTATGTTAATCAGATAGTCTCGTTTGTCAGTTGTGTTACATATTACAAACGCACAAAGGGCACAGATGGTCCCCGGGCTACAGCGAGCAGATCACCGTGAGCTCCGCCACGCCACACTGCGGCGGTGCGTGACATCGGCGTGCGATGCACTTCATGGCCAATCTGCAAGGACACATACCCCATTAAAAACAGCAGAGCGACAAACGGGGACCTCACAGGGTGATCCGGATTGCTATTCAGAGTATTAAGCAGGCATATCTGATACTTCCCCAAAGCCAAAAAGGACACCAGCAAATGATTTTTTTAATCACATGACCACCGTAAACTAATTATGCCCGTCGCACTCGTGTCTTTTCAGAAATTAAAGTCTTCCTATTAAAATCTACTTAAGGTACGAAGTTTCATACTCCGCTTCGTATCCCTGCATTTGGTCACGTCTACAGGCTCAGTTTGGTTCATCCCCCGCAACTAGTAGGCAAACAGTTCGCATGACATGTCGTTTTCGGTTTAAACGTTACCAGCGCCAGTCTTGACATCTTCCTCATCTTTCTATTTCCTTGGTCCCCTTCAGCTGCGCGCCCCGTCCTCCCACGTTTTGTCCATCCTCTCCGTCCTTACTACATCAAACGCGAGCGATCGTCTAAATGAAGCTATTTACATGCAGAGATGCATTAGGGAAGCCTTGATAATAACCGGCTCTCGTCGTCGGCTGTATCTAAATGAGGGTTTCCTGATCGCTCCTCTTCACTTACCGAGTTGCTCGCCTCCTTGCGTATCTCATCTTCCGCCCCAGCATCGGAGTCCACCACCAGCTTCTCAAAGCAAGCCGACCCCAAAGATGAGCTTTTTTGGTGGGATAGTACCAAATGTGACAAGGTCGACTTCTGGCTTTCGTGTCCCGGCGCACCGGGCTTGTCGCATCTGTCCGCCACCTGCGCCCGTCTCTGTCCGTCCCCCGGACTGGCATCCAGTGCGCCGCGTGCGGACCTGTCGCCGTCGATGCCGACGGGAGCAGAGCAGCACAGATTGGGCTGGGAAGATGATATGACCCGGTCAAAAACATGTTTCCTTTTCTTCTTGAACATCCAAATGCCCGTCTCCTTCTTCCCGTCCCCGCTGCTGCGCTCTGATCCCAGTTTAGGGCTTAAAAACGGCTTTGTTTTCTCCTGGAAATTCTTCCACATCCTGCTCTGATATGAGGTGGCCTCTTTCTCCGTATCCTTGGTTAAATCCTCCATCCCGGCCGGTCATCAGCCCGCACACTGGCGAGCGAGTGGGAGTGACTGACGCGGCGACTCCGAACCAGGCAGACGCGCCTTGTGCCGCGATCATTATCTGCCCACTTTAGACTCATGTAAGCAGAAACGAACAAGAGGAGTGGCAAGTTCAGTTAAAATATTTTACGATTATTATACGATTAAGTACCCATTTTAAATAAGTAAATATCGGGTAATTATGTTATTTAACGATATTAAACGATTAAATGATGGACAGTCCTACGACTTAAAGCTGCAACTTTGTAAAACACATTCTGTATCGTAAACTTTTGAATAGGCATATAATACTGTAAATCGTCACTATGAAGTATGGGGTACATTTCTTAATTTTGCTGATTTCCAGTCTAATGGCCAGCTGCTTTTGTTTAGGCTAGAGCAACTATCATATAGAGTCATAGGCCTACTTCGTCCTGATCATTTAGAATATACAGCATTGACAGTATGGTGACACATTTAGGCGTAATTTTATTCATTAATTGACTTTATATTGTACCGTAACTCATGCCATGTAGTTTTGTTGTAGTTAGACATGCAGGGACAGCGCCCACTATTGAAGGTATTGTTACTGCAGAAAGGCGCAATTTATTTGACCGTAACTGGTGGTCATAATAATAACAACAACAACAACAACAACAATAATAATAATAATAATAATAATAATAATAATTGTCTAGTTATTATTATTATTATTATGTCATATTTATGTTCTCTTGGTTAAATAAGATAATATTTTATATTTCCTTTAAGGCTTGTAGCTGAATGTACAGAAATTTAGTCAGAACTTTCACACCGTTTCTTGTGTAATTCGTAAACTCTATCATGCCAAGTGGGATGGATGAATCGATAGACCCCAGACAGCAAAAAGTATCTGGCCCAGGTCTATGCCAGATGCACCATGGTTTCCGACCCAGATCCGGCAAACGGATTCAGATCAATGTCTTTTGGCATAACGACACGGATTCGATTTTTGCAACTGCAGCCCAACAGTGGGTCACCATTGGGCTGGATTTAATACATTAGGTTACCTCCAGTTTAACTCCTGGGCTGGATCCGGTACGGATCTGTGTCACATCTGGCCCAGTTATGGCCCAAATTTGCATGCTCCTTGTTTGCCATAAGTTGTCCTCTACTGACTTATTCAAAATTATTAGGGTTTAATTACCTGGTGCAATGATCAGTTATATTTCAATACAAATTACAATTTATAAGCCTATATGAATTCCTTAACTTAGAATTAGACCTAACCATTGCTTTATTTAATCAGACAAACTACATGGTATTTGATATATAAAGACAATTACTTGACAAATGAGAACTACTGTAATACCTAGTTTTATCCTCTAATAACACAAAAAAAACTAACTTAATTTAACCTAGAATCCATCCAAGATGTGTCACCAATACTGTATGTTCAGATTTCTTGATTACGAGATAGTAAGTCATAATTATGAGATAACGTATGTGCTTCCGTACTTTTGCAATAATATTGTAATTCTAGTTCAAATCAAGGAGCTCCAAAAGTCTCATTGAAAACACCTGATTCTGGTTTCAACTTCTTAACTAATAAGTAACTTTACCTCAGAAAGCTCCAAGCGGTGATGTAGCACCATAGAAATCCTAAAAGCCAAACTTTGAAATGTTACTTAACAATGTATATCCTTTCGTAACATGAAACTTAACCTTTGTTGTTCATTTTGATTACAGGATGGCAAATATCAACATACATTTTGGTAAACTGTTTTTTACATATTGGCAAACTTGCTCAACAAAATTACTTCAGGCGGCTAATACTGTTGACGTGACGAGCAGCCAGCAGGTGTAATGAATTGATGAACAGGTAACGGTTACATTTTAACACCATGTTTGAAAATGTCACATTATTTATATGTTTAAGTATTTACATTCTATTTCCTTTTGCATTATAACCAAAAAATTCTGTTTGGGACACTCCTACCCATAGAAAGGTTTGTTTTTATACTATTCTCTACATTTTGGAATAATTCTAAAACTGTCAAAATATAGAATGATATATGGAATTATGCACCAACTACAAAAGTGTTAAAAAATGATTTGCTGGCGGGCAGCTCTGTGGTCTGGGATTCACAAGGTTGCCGGTTCAAATCCCTGAGTCACCAGAGTGATTCCACCATTGGGCCCCTGAGCTAGGCCCTTAACCCTGATTGCTCCAGGGACTGGCTGACCCTAGTGTCTCCTCTACACCAGCTACTTGAGATGGCCTCCTGGGATGCTTTTCCACCTGTCCTGAAAGAGGCCCCACATACGTACTGAGCATTCATTGGCTGCCTTTCCTTCACTGTCTGGTCAAATTCCTCAAAAACACTTTCTACTGTGTTTAGGTCAGGTGGCCAGGTCATGTGATACCACACTATCACTCTCCTTTTTAGGCAGCTTGGCATGTCCAGACTTTTGACCGATACTGTACATATACACATCAATCGGTCATAACATTAAACCCAACTGCCTAAAAATGTATAGGTCCCTCTCATGGTTCCAAAACAGGTCTGACCTGTCGAGGCATGAACTCCTCAAGACCTCTGAAGGTGTCCTGTGGTATCTGGCACCTGGACATTACCAACAGATCCTTTAAGTCCTCTAAGTTGGGGGGGGGTCTCCATGGATTAGACATGTTTGTCATGTTCCTCAAACCATTGCTGAACAATTTTTGCTGTGTGGCAGGCCGCTGAAAGAGGCCAATGCCTTTGTGATGATGGGACTTAGTCTGTAACAATGTGTAGGTGGGTGGTACATGACAAAGTAACATCCACATGAATGCCAGGACCCAAGGTTTCCCAAGAGAACATTGTCCAGAGCATCACACTGCCTCCGCTGGCTTGCTTTTTTCCCAAAGCATATCCTGTTACCATGCCTTCCTCAGGTAAACGATCACCTGACGTAACAAGAAAACATGACACATCTGACCAGGCCACCTTCTTCCATTGCTGCATGTCCAGTTCTGACACTCACATGCCCATTGTCTGTGCTTTCGGTGGTGGACAGTGGACAGCATGACCTGACCAGTCTGCAGCTACACAGCCCCCAACGCAGCAAACTGCAATGCACTGTGTGTTCAGACACCTCTCTCTCATGGCCAGCACTAACTTTTCCAGCAGCTTGTGCTACAGTAGCTCTCCTATGGGATTGGACCAGATGAGCTAGCCGTTAGCTCCCCATGTGTATCAATCAGCCTTGGACGCCCATGACCCCACTGCCAGTTTACCAGTTGGCCTTCCACTTTTGGTAGATACTGTACGAACCACTGCATACTGAGAACATCCCACAAGACCTGCCATTTTGGAGATGCTCAGGCCCAGTTATCTAGCCATTTTTATTTGGCCCCATTGGTCAAAGTCGTTGAGATCCTTACACTTGCCCATTTTCCTTCTTCCAACACATCAGCTTTAAGAACTGACTGTTCACTTGTCTAAAATATGCAGTGATGGCACTGCTGACAGGTGAAGATAATCAGTGTTTTTCAATTTACCTGGCAGTGCCTTTAATGTTATGGCTGCTCTGTATATCTAACTTCTTTGTCAATTATTAATCTCAGTGGATCTTAGTGACTAGATCTTGAACTAAAAACATAATTGATCTTCTTGAACCAGTTAGCTAACTGGGTGGAAAAAAATAACTTTATATACTAACATTGTACTTGTGTCACATGGTAAACACAGTCACATGGCTCAGCTACACTGCGGAATAAACAGCGTTCAGCATGGCTGATGCAGAAGAATTGGTTCCAAAAAAGGTTCTACTTTGGTTCTACTTAGTTCTACCAATCTTTCATGCGTTCCAAAGTAACCAAACAGAAGCAGTTCTTACTGAAGCAAAATTAAAAATCTTACATTTATTATTTAATTCTTTTGCCATTATTTTTTTGCATTTGTTGTCTGCAGTTATTGGCCAACATGATAAACGTTCATTTGTACTTGAAACTTAAATAATATAAAAAATAAATTTAAGCATTTTCCCTATAATGAGTCAGTTTCTTTTATATGTACTTTTTTTTTATAACCTTGATAATTAAGTTTATCATTATAATGCTATGAGCAGTGTTTTTTGTAAGAGTAAACTTGCTGTTAAATGGTTAATTAACATTACTACATGCATTCCAAAAAAATCATGATCTATGATTTTAACCAAAAAATATCGTAATATCACATTTCGGCCATATCACCTAGTGTGGAGTTTGCATGTTGTCTCTGTGTTGAGTCTCCTGCAGGCTGGATAACTCATGTCTTAGAATTTCTCCTGGTGTATGATTTTAAGTATGCTTGTCTCCTTTGGACTGGCGGCGCATCAAGGGAGGATCTCTGCTTTGTGCCCTGTGCTGCCTGAATAGGCTCCAAGCCCATCTGTGAACTTGACCTGGAATAAACGGTCATCATATGGATTATGCATCCCGTCGTGACTGAGCATTTCCTTACCATGAAGCAGAGATAAGAACAGCTATCAGTGGAAAATGAAATCCTAAAGGAAAGTGATGTCTCTGCAGTGAGTTCTATTAACTGCCTACACCCAAACGAATCATGGTGGGAATTCATGTGGCAACAGCAGAAATGCACTTGGACCAAAGGGCAGTGAGTCATTGACCACTGAAGGAGAAACGTCCCCCCTGTGGGCCTGAATGTTCTGCAGGCTTTTGTGTAGCAAGTCTTCAGAATCAGAAATCAGATCTGAGTCATCTATTGAGACTAAGCATAACTGAAACTTCTACAAATTAAAATGCTTTTGTGTATATGTGAATACCTTAATTTATTGCTGTAAGGAACCATTATTTAATTTTTCAGAATCACCCTCTGAAGCACCTCTAGAATATTACCAGCTTTATCCTTTATTGTTGGTTAATTGTTTCTGTTCAATTGTCTGTCATGCCCTGCCTTCCTGTTTTCTCCCTAGTCTAGCTCTAATGAGCCACGCCTGTTCTGTCTTAGTTTTACCTCTCATTGCTGCCCTTCTGTGATTCACTCCAGCTGCCTCTTGTTGTACGCCCTTGTTTGTCCTTTGTATTTAAGTGCTTCTGGTCCTGTGCTCCTTAGATCTGTCATTAGTGTCATAACACCAGCCCTGCTTGTTTCCTGCTCCCTGTGTTTATCCCTGTGATCCTCTTACTTTTGCTTTGTTTAACAGCGGACAGTGTGAAAATGAAAGTAAGGTCCCTAATCAACAGGTCAGGGGGTACCCCAATAGCTGTCTCAAAAACCATTAGTGACTTGAAATTCTGTTTCATTACTTGGTATCAGACATTCTGACTAATTGAATCTAACTTGGTCCATTTTTCAGTTTGTTTCTGCTGTGAGGGAAAACACTCCAACCAGCCATTGTGACCAGGTTTGGAATTTATCAGGGAACCCGTGAGAAGGCCTGTAATGCACGGGTGTTACTGCTTATCACAACAGAATAATGCAGATTAAATGTCCCTTAATAAACTCTGTTCTTACTAGTTGCTGTTGCCCCTGGATTTTCTCACACAGTAAAGCTGAGCCAGTAAGTGTCCTCAGTCAAATATCAGTGACGTGACACATTCACTGTGCTGCATGATCTATGCATCCAACCCAGTTTTACTTCTGTCCATATTCCATAACTGCTTATTCAGTGCAGGGTGAGCCTGTCCCAGGAAGACACAGGGGAGGGGAGAGGACGCCAGCCAACGAAGATCACCCAATGCCACACACTATGGGCAATTTAGACACCAGAATGACAGCTGATCATGTCATTCTCTGTGACTGAAAAGGAAGGTAATCAGGGTGAACTTAGAAGTCATCTTTTGTAACAAGAGGGTAATGGGAATACAGGGTTTGTAGCAATCTTATAAATGTATTATAGATGCCTTCATAATGCATTATAATGCATTTAAAAGCTATTATCAACACGGCTATAAATATTTATAAAAAGGCAGAACACATTATAGCCATATTCATTATGCTTTATGAAGCTATCATCTATAATGCACTATAGATACCTTCATAATGGATTATAATGGTCAGTATAAGAATTAAGGATGCTGTTATACTGCATTATGAAGGTGTTTATAGTGTATTATAGATGAGACCCTCATAAAGCATTCATAATGTATAATACACATGATTATAATGTATTATTCCCTTTTCATAAAGAATTATAGTGTGTTTGTAATACTTTATGAATGCATTAAAATGTATAATGTATAACACAATATAATGACTGCAATATAAGTACCTCAAATACTAATACTAAAACAAAGTAACTACATATTTGATCAAAATTCAGTTATGACTGAAACTGGGCTTCTAAGGCTCTGTTATATCTAGAAACAAAACATCGTAATTCAACTTATACTATGCTCGATTTGGAAAGAAAACAGAGTGTGAAAATGAGAGTAACTGTAGAATCTATACTAAAAGCAAGGCACACTGACCCTATTTCTTGGTTTCAGTGTGAGTGTAGTTACTGTGTTTTACCTTCGTAAATAGAGCAGATCTGCTTTTGAGTATTGTGGATGGTCAACTATACATGTTCTCAATCTAAAAATGTCAAAATTGTGCTTGGTGCCATCAGTCTTCCATCAAAGATCCATTTTAAACCCTGGAGGAAGTACCTCGCATACGTATGAGAATCATTTTAACAGCCATTTTCACATGCAGGGGTGTGTCACTCAGTTAAAGGTGTTTGACATTCTACAGTATTAAGTGCTGGTGAATGATGGAAATGGCGGATTGGGTTTCATGGCCCTGGGGCTGGTCTGTATTGTTCATCACATTGACCTTGGTTGTATAGAGGGGTGTAAAAGGTTTGTTAGCCTGCTGCCAGTGCCCAACATGTCAGAGTCCGGCTTAAATAAGCAGCACTGTGAGAGGGATTATCCTATATGTCGTCACTGCTTGGTTTAACGTCATGCAAATTGGAGGGGGGGCGGGTCAAACCAGTCAGTGGTTTGGCAGCAATGATAATCCCACCAGCTGTGCTTTTCTTATTGCCTCATTTCTGCAGATCGCTGTTTTAAGACTTGGCAGTGTGGAGGATGCTGTGTTACACAAAATAGAAGTAATTTGCATGGTAGCTAAGAACACATGATGGTAAACTGGAAGTTACTAGCTCAAGTCCTGGGTGAAGTCTTGCTATCATACTTAAACAAAGTACTCAACCTGACTCAACCTATGCAGTATAATATCCAGAAGGTTAAAACAGTAATCCGCTTTACATAAAAGTCACTGCTAAATATTCATCCGTCCAACTTCCATAACTGCGTATCCTGGAGAGGGTCACAGTGAGCCTATTACAGGAAGCAGGGACCACTTTGTGTAGGACATCAGTCCACCAAAAGAACATGCACATTTTTCCTTTAAATTCCTTTAATTGTTACTGTAACATTTTCCGTGTTCATTTTTGAGAACATTTGTCCATATGAAAGCATGGAGACAGCTAACTGAGATGCCTTTTGAGGTATTAAATTCTGTTATATATTCGAAATAGAAGATGATCTCCTGGTCTTCCTAAAGAAGTCTGAAAGGAAATGATTACATCGTCATATTAAGTGATTAGTTGTAAGGCACTTATCATGATATGTTTGACAGTTGGTTAGACTTATGGTCTGATTTGCTAGTTACTGTACCTTTGGCAAAGACAGTAAATTTAAATTCAGTTACAGAAAGCAGTGGAAAAAAATCAATTGCTGTTCTTCTTTCCTCTATGCCATCTACCAAAAACCCCATGTTGGTTTGTACATATGTCTGACAGTGTAATTACAGCGATTGGATCTTTTGTTTTGTTCTAATAATGAACCGGTAATGAAGGCTGGCGATGAGAGGCTGATGTGAACTACATCATGACTAACAAACCAAACCCACTGGATCTCAATCAATTTGCACAGAGATCCATGCAGACCTTCTGAGCATACAGTCTCCACTGCTGCCCATCTGGCCTGGAGTCACATGGATAAAGAAAGATATAAGTAAAAATACCACATCCTTACACATCCAAACACGGGTGTCAAAGCAACATATGTGGACTAAACACCTCTCTGCAATTGTACATTCTGCCCTGCAGGCCTGTTCAGTAACCACATCTCACACTAATACTGAGCACTGGAGTTCCACATATACTCTACTGTTCACCAACTCACACACCCTGGTAATCTACTTAACACAGGAATTACACATGGTATGCACCATTATTTTTTGGAAAAATAAATAAATAAATTATATATATATATATATATAAAACAGCATGATGCCATTTCCGAAATTAATTTATGTTATATTCCTGTGGTAGCCACTGTATGTGTGTCCCCTGTTTGCGATGCTCTACATTGTAACCATGATATTGTATTCTTACTTTCACTATACTCAAGGCTGTGGCCAAAAAGGGGGGAGGGGGGATGTGGGGCTGAAGGGGACCCCAGTCAGCAAAATCCACTAAGGGAGACTCCTCTGGTCACATGGGGGCCCAAGGCATCAGATAAATTTCTCAGGGGCCCCAGAGGTCCTTGCTACGCCCCAGTGTACGCTTGTCTAAAGTGAATTGAATTGAAACTGACACATGGTCCCTTACATCTGTGGTTCCAAACGTGTCCACTAGATGGCACCCTCTCCCCTTTGTAAGAAAAAAGCTCCCTCATCCACGCTGAACTTGATTCACTCTTGGCTCTCTTTTACAGGGGAATTCAGTTACAGCCTACAGCCTGTGAATCATTGCCATTGAATATAAGAATCTGATCATATAAGAACAATATAATTTTACCCACTAAGGTTCCTGACAACACACAGCGAGAGAAATGCCAAAGCGACCTTGCCGGAAAGTAGATAACCCATCACTTACTTCTCACTGCCCTGTTTCAGGCAGAAAGGCAGACTGGGTCATTTTGGAGAAGACGGTGTCTTTGCTTCAGTGTGACTCATCCCTAAATAAGTGGCTTTACTGCTGGACCTGGAATGAAATTCCAGGATCCTAATTAATCAATGAATTACCACATTTGGTGGGTCATTCAACACAGAAATTGTGTCTTAGGTGGTCATGGAGGCTTGGTGGGTGATGTTGTGGGTTTGGAAGCAGCCCAGGGTATCTACATCTGTAGAATTTGCTTTGTCTTTCCTGCAGATTTCTGTGGTACCTGTGGATTAATTTTGATTAATCATTTTTATTTTTAATCTATATTAATCACATTTAATTTTGCATGAGCAAACAGACTCAAGAAAAAAGGGAATATATATGCACTTAACATGTTTATTGAACATCTTGAACATGAGTCGGATGCATTCCATCTGCCACAGAACTGCAATACCATTGACCCATAACAAAAAACAAGAATTTTTGCTTAGCCGGACAACTTGTCGGATTTAAGGTACCTCAGTTTAAATGGTCTTTATCTTAGTTCGCTTACAATTAGCACGAACTACCGTAAATCCGACAAATAATCAAACTAATCATGAAGTCCAATTCTAGCCCGGTTAATTGCCATTGTTAGCAATATCAGTTGATAACACATTACGCGCGGTGCTTTACATATAAAACTCCGTAGCAACACATCCACAGATAAGTTGGACGGTATAGTGTGTGCGACCGATTTAATGAGCCACAAATGAGAAGTAGTGCTTAAACAGTATAAGACTACAACTTTCCCTTCTGTTGAAAAAGGGCGCAGCCATCTTGGATTCTGAACTCGGGATCCTCTGTGCTGCTCCGAGATATTTCTCGGATGTCCGAGAAACGGGAGCGCATGTACTGTACAGTAGTCACTTCCGGCTTCAAAACTCCGGAATCTGACTCGGAATACAAGTTCCGAGGGGAAATGGAACGCACTAAAACTACCCGAAATGGGTTGACAGAGACATTTCAGTGATTTTGAATCATTCTGCGCTGCAGATGGGTTAATTGCGTTAAAAATTTTAATCAGATTAATCATGATGATGGATTAATCCGCGTTAACCCGTTAATTTTGGCAGCCCTAAATAAAATACATTTTAAAATAAAGATTTCTTCTTATTGTAATATTAATAATAAACCATTATTACATTTAATTATAATAATATTGTCGTGCCGAGCAGGGACAGAACAGTGACAAAGGTGCAGATGTCGGACTAAATACAGAGGACTAATGACAACAACCAGAAACAGCTGATCACACGGGGATTATACACGAGGTTAACTGGGGGGTGGCACACGAAAGGAGCGGACGATCGGGGCAGGACACATTATTTTTTTAACTTTACACATTGTTTAGATACATTTATTATTATTACTTAATTTACAAATTGCTCTTTTGATAAATGTGCTTAGATGTGTTTAGTATAGTATATGCTCTTTGTCACGACCGGCTTGCCCGATGCGCAGGGACAGAGAAGCGGCTCAAACCACTCGTTCTCTCCGGGGCAACTCCGTCGCAGCCAACCTGCCTAAGCCGGAGAAAGAAGAGGCGCAAGGGGAAAGAACAGGAAAAAGACTCGACCGTTTACCTGCGGGCTTGCTCTCTCCTTGCAGCCTCTCGCCCCGCTGATTATCAGGAGGAGCTTCTCCCGATACAAACGTCAGTGGGGATCACCGCAGCCGCGCAGCCACCGTCACCAGCAGCCTCCATATTCCAGGGTGGCCACCTGGAATATGTGGGGATCAGGGCCGTTTGGGACGCTATCCCGCAGGTCCCGCGATCCCTTAAAGGGACCACGCATATCTGGGAAGCATTGACTCTGGACGCGCTGGCTGAGGTGCTCTACCTCCCGCCGGTTGACGTCGCTCTGCCCACAGCACCACCTGATGCCGCCGCTCTGTCCACAGCACCGCCTAATGCCGCCGCTCTGCTCGTCTCGCCTGTCCTGTCTGCCTTGCCCATCCTGCCTGCCTCACCAGCACCCCCTGCTGGTCATGAGTTGGCGGTGCCTGCTGTCGCCGCTACGCCCGAGGTCCCGGCAGCTACCGCGCCACCCAGTGAGGCTTCGGCTGCGGCGCCCCCTGCTGGACTCAAGTCAGCAGTGCCTGCGGTGCCCCCTGCTGGATCCGAGTTGGCGGTTGCTGCCGCATCATCCAAGCTCCCTGCTGTGGCTCCGCCTGAGGTTCCAGCTGCAGTCCCGCCTCCTGCTGTGGCCAAGGCGCCTGCTACAGCCTTGCCTCCACTCGTGCCGCGCTTGCAACTTCACCCATGCCCGACACTTCGCCCGTGGCGCCGCCTGCTGCAGCCGCTACGCCCGAGGTCCCGGCGCAGCCTGCTGCTGCCGGTACGCCTGAGGCGCCGCCTGCCGTCTCACCCGTCCTGTCAGCCTTGTCCATCCTGCTTGCCTCGCCTGTCTCGTCTGCCCTGCCCATCCTGCCTGTCTCATCAGCATACCCTGCTGGCCGAGAATTGGTGGTCACTGCTGCACCACCCAAGCTCCCTGCTGCTTCGCCCAAGGCCCCGGCTCTGCCTACCCCAGAACTCTCTGTCCCCGAGGAGGTCCCAGACTCCTCCATCGCTCCTCCTCCCTTGGTGGAGGGAGAGGAGGAGCTTGAATGGGACCCCTCGAGGATCTACCTACTGGGCCCCAGGGACTCGGGTTGTGGAAGGACTCCTCCACCATCACCCCAACGTGGGGGACCCCAACCGGGTCCCGGTAGGGGAGAGGACATAGACGTAGGGACCGGGTCCCTCCCGCCCTGCCCCCTGGCTCGCCCGTGCGTCCTCTGACTGTGGCTCGGTGGCTGCCTGCGGGTCCTGCAGCTCCGGCTCGGCTGTCGCCCCCGGGTCCCCCTCCGGTGCTTCGTCGCCCGCCTGCGGTCCCTCCAGCGACGCCTCATCGGCCACCTCCGGGTCCCCCTGCTTTGGATTGGCGTCGGACGGCGCCTTCCCCAGCTCCGGCTGCACTTTCGCCTCCTGCTTGCCTGCACCAGTGTCCCCTCCTGCTCCCTCCTCGCCTCCTCTGTCAGTCCCTCCATCTGCTTCCTCGTCCCCTTTGTGGTTCCCTCCGGCGCCGGCCTCCCGTCCGCCTGTGGCCCCTGCGGCTGCCTCCCCTCGCCCACCTGGGTTCCCTCAGTCTCCCCTTGTTCCTCCGTCCTTTCCCTTCCTGCCTCCTGGTCTGTTCCCTACTGGTCCCTTTGTTCCTCCTGTTTCCATCCCTCGTCCCTCTGTGTCTCCTGTTCGCTCCTCGTCCTTCTGTTCCTCTGTTCTCTGTTCCCGCTGTGTCTCCTTTCCTTGTCTGCCTGTCTGCGTTCCCTGTTCTGTGTCAGGTCCTGTTGTGGCTTTTGCCCTTGTGCCTGTTCTGTGTTTCTGTCCTGTTTCAGGTGCCCCGTTGATGGTGTTGTTTTTGTCTTCCAGGTCCTGTATCCCCGGTTTCGTCACATCTGTCGCCTCCCCTGAGGCGCGCCCGGAGTGCACGCCTTTTGGGGGGGGGTTCTGTCACACCCGGCTCATCCGATCCTCGTGTGTGCCACACCCCCTCATTACCTCATGTTACTTCCCGATTGTTATCACCTGTTGCCTGTTATTTTCTGCCTATCCTGTGTATTTAGTCCGCGTCTGAGTCAGTATTCCCCTGATCTGTGATTAATGTTTAGTTGTCGTTTTTTCCATGTGCTTGCTGTTCCTGGAATAAACCCCGTTTATCTTCATTCCTGGCTGGCTTCACTTGTTTGTCTGCTCGCCTGCACGCACAGCACAATACACTTGTTTTATCCGGTTCATTTTGTGTTTAAATGCTAAAAAAAAAAAAAACATATTTAGGTGTAATTTTTTGGGACCGGGTAATTGGTTCCCATTATTTCCATTATTTCTTATAGGGAAAATTCGATCAGAACTTAAACTTTTTAGGATTCGATCTGGAGTTCTGAACGGATTAAGTTCGAGTTCTGAGGTACCACTGTATACATAAACATTTACAGTATATTAATTTGTTAATTTGAGACACTTTTATACAGACCTTGGTAATTAATATGAGATCAAAACAGAGACAATGCATTATGTGGAACATCAAAGAAACACTGTTACGAGAATATCTTATCTATTTCATTCACCAGAGTTTATACAGGGCCGCTTTTAAGGTTCTGTAGATGTCGAGCGAGTGAGTGCTGTGCAGAAGTGAGCATGTAGAGAGCATGGGTTTTCTGCTCGCCAGCGCATATGTGCGCGTGGTTTTCATGCGCGCGAGTTTTGGCACTAATTTAACGCCATAATTTTGGACCGTCCGAATCCCAAACAGAGGCCCGTGGTGCATTGCACCGATTGCACCTGCCGTTATATCCAAAGTCCGTTATATCCAGAGTTGCTGTATGCCCAGAACACAACTACAGGACACCATTTACTCATGCCACACTGCAGCAGACACACTTGTGGTTTATTATATTGTACATGTAGTAATCCAACTTTACCTGAGCAGATGCGTGAATATTAATAATCCCGACTACGTATCTGCGCTGGATATCACCTGCACACCACACGCCTTGTAGGCGGAGCCAGCATGTCCGTTATAGACGAAGAGAACTACAGTTAAAAGCAGCCCTGGGGACCAAATTGTTTGTCCGTTATATGCGAAATTCCGTTATATGCGAATCCGCTATATCCGGTGCTTTTTCTGCATGTTCTTAAAGGCGCACGGCCGGAACCAGCGGACCTCCTCCGTTATAGACGATATTCCATTATCGAGTCCACTATAACGCGATTATACTGTAATCCTACAATAAATATAACTTGGAATGAAACTCCTTTTTTTGCATGTATATCTACATGTCACTGGGCTTGTATTAAATGTAAATGTGCTATATAAATAATATATGGAAGCCCGTTTCCGCCAGGTAGTAAAAAAAATATAAGCCACGGAATCTCGCAATTGCGACTTAGTAAGTCACAATTCCGACTTTATATTTCGCAATTGCGACTTAGTAAGTCAGAATTCTGACTTTATATCTCGCAATTGCGAAGGGCAATGCACTAAAGGGTTAATTGCTCTGAAACAAAATGAGACAGTCATGTCCTATGAAGTGTGCCTTGATCAGTGGAGTCAGGGGGCAATGCACACCCCTTGGATTTTCAAGATCACTTTCTGTCTAACAGTTTAATTATTACATCATATCCATATTACATGCCATTGCTCCATTTCATACATATTGACAGTTAATTGATAACACAAATTAATCCATAAGTAAGTTGTAAAGTGTGATTTAGGCAGTGCACCGTGGGACAAAGTAAATGTATCACAGCTGAATTTCTTGATTACGTGTTTCGTAATCGGTGTGCATCGTTGTCTGTGTACTGGAGAACACGATTCTGTCATTAAAAACGCCCCACCTTACTTCCGTGAAAAGTTATTAAAGCTAGAAACTTGTTTCGAGATACCAAGTGGCAATTGCGAGATATAAAGTCGGAATTGTGACTTACTAAGTCGCAATTGCGAGATTCCGTGGCTTATATTTTTTTTACTACCTGGCGGAAACGGGCTTCCATACTCACCCTATTGGGCCCTTAACCCCTGAATAATGCTCCCTCATTTATCTCACCTGGATAAATGGCTTACCCTTCACTCAGACCGCAAGCAAGGTGGGAGATGCGAAAGCTAAAGAATTACAATGTATCTGTAGGCTACAAATGGCAAATAAAGCAGAATTTCTTTTAAAAGCAGGAGCTGTTTTAGAATCAGAATCGGCTTTATTCGGCAAGTGTGCTGGGGCACACAAGGAATTTTTTTCCGGCTGCTGTAGAGACTCCCTAGTACACAGACAATAAATTACACTATACAATACACTATACACTGTACAGTTTGAAATATACACACATGGGTAACAATGTACAAGTATAAGGTGCGAGGTTGAGTGCGAACAGAGTTTAATAATGTGATTAGAGCTAAAGTCAACAGCACTGTGGTGTAAATCAATTGATTTCGTTCAGAAAATAAAAAAATTATATTTTTAAAACACATTCCAGGCCCAGAACCAAAGGGTGTTTTAGAAATGATCGATACCTACGACAGACCAGCAGATTACTACGCTGATGGAGCGTATACTGGCACCGAAGAATACGCATGTGGATTTGAAAACAAACCAGGGAAGCGTATTCCTAAAGCTGGATACATAGCTCAGGCTGGTGTAGGACGAGTTGGAGCTGAGTGGAGCATCTTTTCAGTTGGGGCTAAAGGTCCAAACGTGTCTGTACAGGCCGAAGCTAACGGGCTGCTGGAAGCAGGAGCCATGGCTCGAGCTGGGATTGGCAGTGCATCAGTTGCAGTTGGTCCAGCTCATTTAAAGGTGGGCCTGGGGATTGATACTGGGATTAAAATTAGTCCCACTAAAATAAAGATAAAGGTGCTTGGGACTGGGGTGACTTTTGGAACCACAATGGGAATTTCTTTTTTTGGAAGTGAATTTAAAATAAAACTTTGGTGAACATATTAAAATAAAAATCACTGTTCATCTCCTCTTCACATACGCATCTCTTCCTCTTCACATACGCACAGTCACTTCACTTACCGAGTTTAAATCTCTTCTCAAAACCCACTTATTCACACTGGCTTTTCATACATAACTCAATCTATTAGTTACTTATTTGTATTTTATATTTATTTTCCACTGAAGCTATCGTGTAATTAATTGTATTGTTTGATCTATTCTATTCATGTTTGGTTTGTTTATTTTTGTTTTATCTATTTATTTTTATTTTTTTTTATCTATCTGTTATTGTATTGTTCTATCTTTTGTACTGTGTGTAAAATTATTGCTTTTACCTTGTAAGGCAGGGGTGTCCAAAGTCCGGCCCGCGGCCCAATCACGGCCCTCGGCCAGATTTCATACGGCCCGCAGCTTCGGTCTCATAATGTGTTATTTATGGCCCGCTAGCTCTGTCAGAATAAATAAATACTTTAAAAATGTAATTCCTCCTTTCACCACACGGTTCCGATGCTATCTGGCTCTGCATTAGAGACCTGCACTCCCGCGGGATCCAACGCACCGAGTGCTGCGCGGGACAAGATTTGATGGGTGAATGCGGGTGCGGGCGGTAAGGTCCTCATGTATGTGCGGGTTGCGGGAGAATAGAATTAATCGCGGGACTCCCGCAAAATGGAATTATCTTAAAATTAATTTATTAAAAACAAATACTCTATTATTTATCTACTGCACAAAAGCAACAAGAACGACTAAATTAAAATAATAGTTTACAGGCACAAGGTCGGAAGCTAATTCTCGCGTGGTTCATGCGCGGAACTATAGGCTATATCTATATTCTCGTTCGTGTCCATGTTCATCATTCCATTTAATTAAACTCAAATAAAACGAAACATATTTGTTTGTTTTCTGTTTCTTTTTTATATACACTCAAAAGGGAAGCAAGTGAAACAAATAACAGAGTAGCAGGAAGAAGCGGTAAAAATAAAACTACTTATATGTTTACCTGCGGGATTTTGCGGGCGGGAGCGGGACAAAACTTGAATACTGCGGGCGGGAGCGGGAGAAAATAATATATATTTTTTTGCGGGAGCGGGCGGGAGCGGGACAGAATCTTGCGGGAGCGGGACTGAAAAATGCGGTCACTCGCTAAGAAAATGCTGAGCTTATTCGGCTCCACATATTTGTGTGAGCAAACATTCTCAGTCATGAATCTGCACAAGAACCGATTGAGGTCAAGGATGACTGACTCCCACTTACGTGACATTTTACGCATCTCAACCACTGCCCTCAAGCCAGACCTGGTCTCTTTACTGAAATCTAGACTCCAACCGTTCACCTTCTCGGAGGCAACCCCGCCTCCACCAACCTGCCCCAGCCGAAGAAAGAAGAGGAGACGCAAGGGATATATATATATATTGCTGTTATAAATCGGCAATAGATGCGATTATTTCACCCTGTTCATCAGCGTGCATTCATTCCTACTTAAAGTTTTAATCCCGCTTACATGAAAAGCCCACCTCATCAGACAAACAAGCAGGCAGTTTAGAATAAAATGTCACTTAAAATGCTTACTTTTGGGTTACTGGAGAAATATGCAGGAAAGACAAAGCAAATTCTACAGATGTAGATACCCTGGGCTGCTTCCGAACTCACAACATCACCCACCAAGCCTCCATGACCACCTAAGACACAATTTCTGTGTTGAATGACCCACCAAATGTGGTAATTCATTGGTTAATTAGGATCCTGGAATTTCATTCCAGGTCCAGCAGTAAAGCCACTTATTTAGGGATGAGTCACACTGAAGCAAAGACACCGTCTCCTCCAAAATGACCCAGTCTGCCTTTCTGCCTGAAACAGGGCAGTGAGAAGTAAGTGATGGGTTATCTACTTTCCGGCAAGGTCGCTTTGGCATTTCTCTCGCTGTGTGTTGTCAGGAACCTTAGTGGGTAAAATTATATTGTTCTTATATGATCAGATTCTTATATTCAATGGCAATGATTCACAGGCTGTAGGCTGTAACTGAATTCCCTCGTAAAAGAGAGCCAAGAGTGAATCAAGTTCAGCGTGGATGAGGGAGCTTTTTTTCTTACAAAGGGGAGAGGGTGCCATCTAGTGGACACGTTTGGAATCACAGATGTAAGGAACCATGTGTCAGTTTCAATTCAATTCACTTTAGACAAGCGTACACTGGGGCGTAGCAAGGACCTCTGGGGCCCCTGAGAAATTTATCTGATGCCTTGGGCCCCCATGTGACCAGAGGAGTCTCCCTTAGTAGATTTTGCTGACTGGGGTCCCCTTCAGCCCCACATCCCCCCTCCCCCCCTTTTTGGCCACAGCCTTGAGTATAGTGAAAGTAAGAATACAATATGGTTACAGTGTAGAGCATCGCAAACAGGGGACACACATACAGTGGCTACCACAGGAATATTTTCGTAGTCATAAATGAATTTCGGAAATGGCATCATGCCATTATATATATATATATACACTCACCTAAAGGATTATTAGGAACACCATACTAATACGGTGTTTGACCCCCTTTCGCCTTCAGAACTGCCTTAATTCTACGTGGCATTGATTCAACAAGGTGCTGAAAGCATTCTTTAGAAATGTTGGCCCATATTGATAGGATAGCATCTTGCAGTTGATGGAGATTTGTGGGATGCACATCCAGGGCACGAAGCTCCCGTTCCACCACATCCCAAAGATGCTCTATTGGGTTGAGATCTGGTGACTGTGGGGGTCATTTTAGTACAGTGAACTCATTGTCATGTTCAAGAAACCAATTTGAAATGATTCGAGCTTTGTGACATGGTGCATTATCCTGCTGGAAGTAGCCATCAGAGGATGGGTACATGGTGGTCATAAAGGGATGGACATGGTCAGAAACAATGCTCAGGTAGGCCGTGACATTTAAACGATGCCCAATTGGCACTAAGGGGCCTAAAGTGTGCCAAGAACTTGTTAGAGACTCATCAGACCAGGCAACATTTTTCCAGTCTTCAACTGTCCAATTTTGGTGAGCTCGTGCAAATTGTAGCCTCTTTTTTCTATTTGTAGTGGAGATGAGTGGTACCCGGTGGGGTCTTCTGCTGTTGTAGCCCATCCGCCTCAAGGTTGTGCATGTTGTGGCTTCACAAATGCTTTGCTGCATACCTCGGTTGTAACGAGTGGTTATTTCAGTCAAAGTTGCTCTTCTATCAGCTTGAATCAGTCGGCCCATTATCCTCTGACCTCTAGCATCAACAAGGCATTTTCGCCCACAGGACTGCCGCATACTGGATGTTTTTCCCTTTGCACACCATTCTTTGTAAACCCTTTAAATGGTTGTGCGTGAAAATCCCAGTAACTGAGCAGATTGTGAAATACTCAGACCGGCCCGTCTGGCACCAACAACCATGCCAGGCTCAAAATTGCTTAAATCACCTTTCTTTCCCATTCTGACATTCAGTTTGGAGTTCAGGAGATTGTCTTGACCAGGACCACACCCCTAAATGCATTGAAGCAACTGCCATGTGATTGGTTGATTAGATAATTGCATTAATGAGAAATTGAACAGGTGTTCCTAATAATCCTTTAGGTGAGTGTATATATATATATATATATATATATATATATATATATATATATATATATATATATATATATATATATATATAGACACACACACACACACACACACACAGTGGTACCTCGGTTCTCGAACTTAATCCGTTCCGGACTCCGGATGGAATCCTAAAAAGTTCGAGTTGTGATCGAATTTTTCCCATAAGAAATTATGGAAAACCAATTAATTGGTTCCCGGCCCCCCAAAATTACACCTAAAAATATATATATATTTTAGCATTTAAACACAAAATGAACAGAATAAAACAAGAAGAGCATTTTTTTCTTAATGGCTTCCAAAACAATAAAGATCTTCATAACACTCCTGAACATTACGCGGTTTGTAATAACGAATGTATGCACGGCCTCATAACACTCCTGAACATTATGCAGTGATGGAAATAACAGTTCTTTTTTTCTTTTTTCTTATGGGCAAAGGTTACTAGATTTATCCTCAAAATATTCAGTAAGAGAATTATAGGGTAACACTTAACTCTTTAAGAACCCTGACGCTGACAGCTTCTGCCTCTTGTGACTGGCTTGTTCTCACTGTTCACATAAGAGGAGTGCAGCGCATTGAGAGCAGGCAGTGAAAGTTGGGCACGAAGGTATAAAGTATGGCTCTGATATGGAGACGAGGAGGTTCCCTTCATTCACACCAAAGAACCACTGGAAAGAATCAGATCATCTGTGAACATAACATCAATAATTTGTCGGTTCAAGGTGCAAATCTGACCTAATAACAGACTTAGGGAATAGTATTATTTGTTTGTACAGTATATTGGCCGATACAGTGTGTGTGACAGCGTTAAAGCATTTTTCACTTTTCTGCAAAGTTTTCATTACAATAGTTTTATATATGAATTGCTGAATATGTCAAAATGCAGTGGCAAATATGGCAAATGTGCCTAAATTTTAAAATAGTAAAAAAGACATTTTATTTCTACTTTCAGTTGTTTATTACAGGAACTCTTTACTTAGGGAGATACAAATATTAATACATCCATCCATCCATCCATTGTCCAACCCGCTTATCCTACCGGGTCGCGGGGGGTCCGGAGCCTATCCCGGAAGCAATGGGCACGAGGCAGGGAACACATACACATGGACAAAATTAGTATTAAATTGACCACAGTTACATGTATCATAGTTACTAATGGTGAAATTACTTGAGGATTAGCCAAGACTTGACATGAATTGCTTAAGTGTCTGACGTGTCTTGACATTCTTGCTTCTAAGAAGTAAGATTTGAAACTTGATGCATAGGACTTCTGACTTACAGTGAGTATAGAAAAGAATCGCCCCATTCAAAATATTCACATTTTGTTGCTTTGCGTCCGGAAATGAAGACACACACAATGTTTTTTCCGGGCTGTATTTACTCAATACAAGTTATAACAGCCAAGTGAAAGACATACTGTAATAGCAACAGTCCAGGAAAACATTAAAAAGAAAACAAAAAATCACTCAGATGGTTAAAGGATTACCCCCCTGTGTCAGTACTTTGTGCTTCAGTATTTTGCCCCATCCATTTTTCAGCCTATTTTGACAAATGGCCCAGTCTCTGCTGCAGAGAAACACCCCACAACAAAATGCTACCACCTCCATGCTTTACTGCAGCTATGCTGTTCTTTGGATGGAAAGCTCTATTGACTTTCCGCCAGATAAGCCATTTGGCATTGAGACCAAAGAGTGTGATTTCGGTCTCATCTGACCATAACAGCTTCTTCAAGGTGCCTTTTGGCAAAGCGCAATCGAGACTTAATGTGACCCTTGTTCAGGACTGGCTTTTTCTTGCGACTCTCCCATACAAGCCACATTTGTGGAGCATGTGTGATATTGCTGTCACATGCACACAGTGACCACTCTTTGCCAAAGATTACTATATCTTCCCTCTTGATAGCCTCTCTGACCACTTTCCTCCTCGCTCTTCTATTCAGTTTGGAGCGACAGCCTGACCTGGAAGGTCATAATAATACCAAACACTTTCCATTCCTTGATTATGGACTTTACTCTGCTCCTAGGGATTAATAAAGCCTTTGATTTCTTTTTGTATCCAGCTCCTAACTTGTGTCTGTCCACAACTTTATCCCTGAGATCTTTGGCAGCCGCTTGCCATAGCTGATTGTTTGCTTTCAGTTTCACTCCCAAGCACTGGAATGCTCCAGGAACAGCTGTTTCATGCTGAACTCATCAGGATGATTACAAATGATCACAGGTGGAAGCCAAGTATATCTTTTTGGAGGGGGGGGGGGGTGATCCTTTAACCATCTCAGTGATTCTGTACTGTAGGTATGAGCTTCATATCTCAGGCAAAATCAAAAATATATGTAAAGAACACAGGAATCAAAATGAATGAAGCCCCCTTGATTATTGCTATATTTCCCCCCACAGCTCACAGGCATGTCCTACATGTGTCTTTGCTCACTTCTCCATATTCCTCAACAGTTTGGAACATCAGGAATAGGAGCCAAGACAGCCTGCAGCCTTATGGGCATCCAGCACGATGCAGACTAAATAGAGATTAGGAGAAGACCAAAGCCCCAGGGATTACAATGCCACATGTGATTAGGTGATACTCTGCCCAACACCAACACCAACTATGTTCTATGTGCTCAGTTTCAACTATCAATTACAGTCATGCATCACTTAACGACAGGGATACGTTCTGAGAAATGTGTGATTTGGCAATTTAGTCACTGTCTGAATATTAGAGTATACTTTCACAAATTTAAATAGTATAGCCTATTACATGCTGAGGCTACAGTAAACATTTTTCTAAGTAGAAAGAGCAGACCTGCACTGTAGAATAACAATGAAAACTACAGTAGAGTAAATGTATGGACCAGTAACATAGTTTTTTATTATCATTATGAGTTATTATAATTGTATCTGTTATACTTCTATACGACTGGCAGTGCAGTAGATTTCTTTGGACGAGCATCACGACAAACACATGAGCAATGCGTTGAGCTATGATGTCACTAGGCGATAGGAATTTTTCATTACTGTTATAATTTTATGGGACCACCGTCATAGATGAAGTCCTTTGTTGACCAAAATGTCGTTATGCGGAACATGACTGTAATAATATCTACCAGCTACTACTCAGTAATTTGAGTAATGTTATCAAACAAACAAAGAAGGACATTATATTCTGGGTCATGCCCCCATCTTTCAGATGGCGATGCTGTTTTCAATATTACTTGGGTACAGATACTCGTACGAGAATTTCTGACTCTTTGACCGCTCCTTAATTTTTTCCCCAATGTCATGTAGCTTTTCCTGGAAATTCTTGATCACATCCCTCAGATGTGGATCGTTGGATACATCATCTGCATAAGTTCCCAGGGCAACCTGTGGGAGGCAGCATGGAGGGCTGAGTGATATACATTATGTTAAGATATTTTTCCAATAGCAGACCTACTTGAGATTGGAAAACTGAAGAACAAGGCTGTTTACTTTGTTACACTAAAGCTTGAAAAGAAGATTCCACAACAGTGCCATGAAATTGGTGCAAAATGACAGTGACTCAGTATCCTTTTATCACACAGAAAAGTAAACAGAACAAATCAATCCATCCATTATCAGGCCACTTACCAGTACAGGCTAACAGAGCAGAATGAATCAGTTTGGGATAAGAACATAGGGATCAAGGAATAACTGAAAAAGGTTCAGTACCAGCAAACAGATAAGTACTTACAAAATCTTCAGTGGCTTGACTGAGGAACCGGGCTACAGACATGCCCTGCAGGGTCGTCTCCATATCAGGCAGAGTATTCATGATGTAATCCTCATCTACCTCGTCCGCGTTCCTTGGTGGGGGCTGCCTCATTGTTGTGGGACCGTTTGGCATCCAAGCGTAAGTATCATACTGTAGCAAGGGTAAAGTATATGGCTGAACTTTGCTACAGCTTTAATAAAGATCTTATCATGCATAGATGGTGTGACTGTGATTATCAGCCATGTTACCTGTCCGTGGTTCACGGCGGCGTGCTGAGCTGAGCAGGTAAACATCACCATGCTCAGGTATTCGACTGCTTCGGCTTTAGTTTCCACTGTTTCAGGGAAATCTAATACAATGCATTAAAAAATCTTTCTTGGCTTTGCTTAATGCTTAACAAACTCATCACCAGTGATGCTTTCTTTCTGATTTATAATATAAATACATACTTTACCTAAATTAATAAGCAAGAGAAATTTATTTCAGTTATTGACGGTGTTACCTGTTTGTCCCTCAAATCCATAATGATAAATACAGCGAAAGAAGTTCTGAAGTTCTTCATCCTTTTTAATGTCACTGTCATCATTGTAGTATGTATCAACAACCTTCTGAAGAAATCTGAAATGACCATAAGTACTATTAATGCCATTGACAATATGTAATGATACTTTCAACGCTTACAGCAAGTGACAAAAAGCCGAAGCCACAACGTATCTGGCTAATGTACAATAGTAAAGTTGGCCTGTCCTTCCCAAGGCCCCTGGCAGAGTGGTGACAGATTGGATCTGTCACGACACACAATCAACAAAAAATTAGAGGCTCCTTACTCAGATATTGCATCCCAGATTTGCATGCCATCATCCCGGTAGTGATAGTTATCCAGCTTCTGCACTCCACGGCTCTTCAGGTTGTCAGGCAGACAGAGGCTCTTGTATGTCAGTTGTTTGACTGCTCTATCTAGCACCTTGCACTGGGCATCCACACCAAAGCCTGTGTACTGTGAGGGAAATGAGACTGTATGACTCTGTCACATGTACTGAGTTCAACAGGTTTGCTGCATAATATGATCTGTTGCATGTTAAGGTGGAAACCTTTCAGATTATATTCATGTCAATACAAAACAGAATGTCTAACCTCCTTAAAGAAGCCAGTCTTGTTGGTGAGAGTATTTCTGGCAGCTATGTTGATTGGGATTGTGTATCTCCCGGTGACAGCAAAGATCTGATTGTGGACACAGGAAGGAAGTGTCAAACTCTTACATCACCCAGATAATTCCATGTTCTTTGCCCACTTATGAAAAAAGACCTGCACCCTTCGGATTGGATGGTGATCATGCAGCGATGTGAAGATACTGAAGATGATGATCTCAGCCAGCAGGTGTGTCTTCAGAAGGTGGGATACCAGCTCATGGATGTAGAAATCAGAGTTACGGACCCAGATCTTCGCCAGAAGCCAGGCCTCAGCGTCCTTTGGAGTGAAGATGGGATTCTCCTCACCAGGCTTTTGTTTCAACTGTGGAAGAGCAGAAATTGGATATCAGCTTAACCGTTCAATGTATTACAGTAAAGGGCTGCTTCATGAATAAACCTTCATGACCTGGATGGCGATGGGCATCAGTCCCTGCGCCGTCTCCTGAAGAAGCACGATTGGTGCAGCCAGATACTGTCGATGGCCATGAATGATGTCGTCTTTAATGTTATCAAGCAGTTCATAATCAACCATATAAATCTTCTCTTTCTAAGCAAACAAGACAAAAAATATCAATTATAATAATAAAAAAGTAGAATTTCTCCCTTAACTGCAAAACTGGTTAAGAGATTGACCTATTAAATTAAGGTTGATTCTAGTATAACCAATTAACATGATCTGTTGAACTGAAAATGCATCACATTTCCACAGACTAGGGGATAAGTCGTTTAATGGTCCCACCTGGATGAGCTCACTGATGTCAGGGCACACATCTGATATCCCCGGAATTTTTTCTGGGATTTCAGTGCACATCTGTATCATTCCTGGGTTACATCCATTAAGAAACTGGCTCCCAAAAAAGGCATCATCCTTCCAGTTTTCAGAGATGTCCTCTGGAAGAAGGAGAAAGGTACTTAGCGTGTGATGACCCTATACCCCTCAGCAGAGGGACAGGATGAGGATCACGGACCCAATGTCCACTCAAGAGGAGATGAGGACAGTCCCTGTGACTGTGTGAATATGTCTTTGCTCCACCCTGTTCCTAGTCTGTCAGAGTCCCATCACCTGTTCACAAAGGGCGTTTTTCCACCTCACCAAGTACTGTACTTTTGGTACTTTCCCTTTTCCACTGACTACCGGTCAAGTTCCAGTACCAAAAGTACCAAACCAGCTGAGGTACTTCTTTGGTAGTTTAGTACTTTGGGGTGGGACTTGAAATGCGTTCTTTGTTGACTGGTTATGCAAATAGCCTGCCTCTGAAAGACTATACAAATGCTCCCCTGAAAACAGTTATGAACTCAGAAAACAACGATAAACAAAGTAAAACAAAAAACTGCAATGTGGTCAGAAGAACGGACACAAGAAATAGATCAGGATGGCATGAAAAGAAATTTTGAAAGTATTTCTTTAATTTAATAGGACAGCAGGCAGATATATATAGCATTTAGCGTGCTGTCCTAGTGATGCGATTTTGTTGTAAATATAGTGATGTGATTTTGATGTAATAAATATTGGGGTATTTATAAAGTTCAGCAATTTCTCACAAACCCATCTTAGAGTGATTCAAACAGCATGGATGAAAATGACTACGATTGTCTCAGAGATCACATGCAGCACTTATTCAAAAGGTAAACTATAAACTGATTTTTAAACATATCTTAGATGATCCATAAAAGGAATAATAATTAAAACTGCAAAGCTAGCTAAGGTTCCTTTTTTTCTATGACAGTAAAAATGTAAAAACATAAATGCTCTGCGCTATAATTTCCATACAGAATTGAAAGTAAGAAAAAGCCTGGTGTGGTGGTATGGTGCCCCAATCCGCTGCATCTGAGTCCTGGTATTCTGTGCTAAAGTCATGTAATAAAAGAAAATACCCACATTCCCTGCTTCTGAAGTAGCAGTATTTTTAAATACTACGAAAATTATAATATATCCATCCATTATCATCCGCTAGTCCGGGGTTCGGGTTGCAGTGGTAGCAGCTTCTGGAGAGATACCCGGACCTCCCTCTCCCCAGCCACCTCTACCAGCTCTTCGAGGGGGATGCCGAGGCGTTCCCAGGCCAGCCGAGAGATATAATCCCTCCAGCGTGTCCTGGGTCTGCCCCGGGGCCTCCTCCCTGTAGGACATGCACGGAAAACCTCTCCGGGTAGCCGCCCAGGAGGCATCAGCGCCAAGTGGCCAAACCACCTCAACTGCCTCCTTTCAACATGTAGAAGCAGCGGTTCTACTTTGAGACTCTCCCGGATATCCAAACTTCTCACCCTATCCCTAAGGGAGAGCCCAGACACCCTGCGGAGAAACCTCATTTCGGCCGCCTGTATCCGTGATTTCATTCTTTCGGTCACTACCCATAGCTCATGACCATAGACGAAGATGGACCAATAGATCGAGAGCTTTGCTTTCCAGTTCAGTTCTTTCTTGCCCACAACAAACCGGTTGACAAAGGGCAGCCCTGGCAGAGCCCAACAGGCACTGGGAACATGTCCGACTTATTACCGGCAATGCGGACCAAGCTTCTGCTCCGTTCATACAGGGACCGAATCGCCCACAGTAGTGGACCCCAAACCCTATACTTCCGAAGCAGCACCCACAGAGCACCTCAAGCAACCCAGTCGTAAGTCTTCTCCAAGTCCACAAAACACATGTAGAGTGGATGGATGAACTCCCAGGCTCCCTCCTCACTATGCGCTTAGACCTGCCAGGACTGACTGGCCTCCTCCTCTGCCACCTGAGCCAGCTCACTACCAGGTGGTGATCAGTTGACAGCTCTGGCCCTCTCTTCACCCGAGTGTCCAAGAAAGAAGGCCACAGATCATATTATAAAATCAATCATCGACCTGTAGCCCAGGGCATGTTCGTGCCATGTCCACTTATGGACACCCTTATGCTCGAACATGGTGTCCGTTATGGACAAACCATGCGTTGCACAAAAGTCCAACAACAGAACACCACTCAGGTTCCCATCAGGCAGTTCGTTCCTCCCAATCACCCCCCTCCAGGGCACACTGTCGTTGCCCATGTGAGCGTTGAAGTCCCCCAGCAACACAATGGAATCCCCTCGTGGTGCACTAACCAACATACCACTCAGGGAGTCCAAGATGGCCGGGTACTCCGAACTGTCATTCGGCGCATAAGTGCAGATTACAGTCAGAGACCTCTCCCCCGAACCATAGGTGCAGGAAGACAGCCTTCACATTCAAACTCCGATATTAATAACCGGGCTGTGGGGACACCAGTAGCCCCACCCTAGCTTGGTGTCACTCACCCACCACAACTCCAGATGAAAAGAGCATCCAGCTCCTCTCCAGGAGATCAGTTCCAGAACGCAAAAGCCAGCTTTGTCAGCCACCCAATCCACAAAGCACCGAACCCCTGATATTACCCTTGTGGGTGGTGAGCCCACCTGGGGACAGTCCCGCGTAACTCTTTCGGGCCGGGCCTGGTTGGACCCACGGGCCAAGGCGCGGCTACCAGGCGTTCGCCAACTGGCCCCTCCCCCAGGCCTGGCTCCAGGGTGGGGCCCTGCTGACCCAAGTCCGGACGAGGGAAACAAGACCTTGCAATGTTTACTTTTCATCAGGGTTTTTCAATCACCAGATTGTTCTTTGTCTGGCCCCTGACCTGGGACCTTTTTGCCTTGGGAGACCCTACCAGGGGACACTGCCCCCGACAACATAGCCCCCAGGGTTACTGAGGCACCACGATAAAGTGGCAATCCAAGGAGAGGAATGATGACATAATTTTCCATAAAAAATTTGACTTACTTGCTTTTTTACTTGGAAATAAAAACACACTTTTGATGTCATCAATCTTTTTCCATCTGCGCCCAAACTTATTATGTTTCCTTAGCCAAGTCTGAATAGCCCTTTAGCAAACAAAAGACAATATTACTATGGTATTTAACAAACCTAAACAAATGCCAAACACACAGATTTTTATTGAGATAATATCTATAACCTATCATCTCGGTTACTGGCCATGTCTGATTAGAACTCTCTGGAACTCTTTGCATACTTTGTGAACTCAGCACTTACACGACAATGCCATTTTTGATTATTACCAGAAGTTTATGGGGGCCGAACCACAGGTCTTTTTGCAGCTTGAGGAAGTCACCATGTTTCTCAAAGCTTGGAAGACCACTTATGTAGATCTTACTGTGAAGAGAGGAAATCTGCTCCATTAACCAAAATTTTCGTCCTTCAAATTAAGCAAACTTCACTGCATATTTTCAGTGACTATGCAAACACACATAATGTGGTTAGCTGGAATTCAGGGAGTTATCTATTCCAACTTGATACCTGTTAATATATACATACTGTATATGAAAAAACAAAAAGCAAACAAAACACCAGTAAAATGAAGCATGGTATGAATTACTCACTCAATATCTTTGGAAATGTTGTGTCCAGATAACCTGAAAAGTAAAATGAGATGAAACCGGTGAAATATACAGTAACAATGAAATCAGTTCCAAATGGAACCGTTTGACAATGCAAGACTGGAAGCAACCATGCTGGAGAAAGTGTGTCACTCTGTCCCTGGACAGTGAATCCCGATGTTCCCAACATGAAGCCATTCTGCAGCTGTGATGACCCAGACTGGTGTACCCAGCTGTGTACTGGGGAATGTGGAAGAGGGCACACTGTACAGTGATTGGACAGGAGTGGAAATGAGAATTTATTCATCTGTCATAATTGTTAATAATACAGGGTGACAGTGAGCTTGGAGCAAAGGGACACCTAGGACAAGATGCCAGTCCATCACACACTCTCATCCTCACTCACATACACACACACACACACACACACACGGATATGATGCCAATACATTAAAAAATGCCAAATATCAGCCCAAAATATCGGTCGACCTCTACTCACCATGTATTATATATATGACCAGACACACACACAGACACACACTCATGGCCATTATAAAACACGACTTAGCCTAGCCGCATATAGCTGGACTGTGGGAAGAAACCAGAGTACCCAGAGGAAACCTGCATCACACAGAGAGGAGCTACTGGGCAAAGCGAGGGAAACTCCAACCTAGAAGTGTGACAGTGCAGTGCGAGAGTGCAGTGCGAGAGTGCAGTGCTATCCACTGAGCCATGGCACTGCCTGTGCATTCAAACACAATGTCAAATACAACAATCAAAAACAGTGATTTCAAATTAAAAATAAATCAGGTTTTAAAGATGTACAATTATGTTTGAATCCAAGAGATCCATGGAAGAACTTTACAGGGTGCTGTGAAGATACAGTGGTGTAGAAAGCTGTAACCACATCTACTTACACACGATAATGGATCGCACCACTGATCCAGTTCCATACTTTCTCTTTCGGGGTGTACTGGTGAGCTATGGTAGGACCCTTTACTCCTAAAATTAAGTGAGGCAGGAAAATAACAGGCATATTAAAATTCATTAACTGATTAGACATTACTTGAAATGGCGAACTGCTGATAAACATAGTGTGTTACAATTAGGCAGAAAAGTCAATGCAATTTTTCACATTTCATAAAGCCACAAAGAATGTAAGTTATACCAGGGCCGGAGTGGGACTCATTTTCAGCCCTGGACTTTCATGCCCCACTTCAGATCACGACCTATTATTATTAAAGTCTTGTAATTATAACCTTACATGTTAAGTCTACAATAGCGCACTGTTCTGTAAAGCCTCGTAATTCAATGTATTTTTCTAAAATATTTCCAATTCAGTGCAAGTCAGGGCCGAAGTGGAGCCAGTTTTCAGCTGGGGGGCTTCATGCCCATGACCAGCCCACTTTTTTTCAGGAAAGTGAAAACTGGATAAAGGAGGCAATACTTCATATTATTCACTGGTTTTATTTGCTTTTTTTCAAATATGAACGAAACACAAGTTCTTCACGTGAGGCATGTTGCACTACTATACAAATTTTTACCTGTGAATGGCTTAAACACCAATAGCATCATATCTATAACAGTAGCCATCTATGACGGTAACAGCTGCCTGAGTAGAGTACTGGTCTCTGTAACTTTGTTTATTACTCATTATCTATCAACATAAGGATTTCCTTCTCTGTGCACATCAGCACGAAGACCTCCAAGTGCTCCTGAGTCAGGTGAGTGAGCTTCGTAACCTGTTCTTAACAAATTTAAGGGTAGAGAAGCTTTTGTCACAGGCAACCTGAGTGATTGAAAGTGTCAAAATGTCTTCTACGTCTGTGCCTGAAATATGCTGTACAAAATCATACAACTTTTTAGTCTTTTAACTTCACTAATACACTCTGTGTAGTTTACCTCTGAATCTAAAATGTAAATCTCATCATCTTCTGAATACAGTGATCCCCGCTATATCACAGATTTTTCCCCGACGCATCACAGTTCTCTGCATATCGCGTACCTTGCTTGTGGTCCAATTGTTGTGAACTTTTTGTTTTGTTTTAAGCCCTGCGATTTAAGGCTTAAATTATATTTATAAAATTTGTTTATATGCTCTTTCTATGTCGCGCATCTGGAACGTAACTTGCGCGATATAGCAGGGCATCACTGTATGTGGATTTAAATTAAGTAACTTTAATTGAATACATATATAATACCTGCCCCCTCCGCCATCCTGGCATCCTCACTGCTCATCAGTCCCTCATTCTTGGCAGAACATCGACTGACAGGGGACTGCTGTTCAGAAACTACAAAATGGTTAAATGGTCATTTTACTGAATACTCAGATCGTGCGATAATTTTTTATATATTTTTTTTTCTTAAAATTACATTTGCGCACACATTGATTTGTCATGATAAGCTGTATAAATACGCTAATATTTTAATTGGTTAGTATTGTGCAACAGGTTAACCACATCACTAATGCAAGGACTGTCAAATGGAATAATTTTATTTCCGACCAGTCCAAAGTCAAGTGGCCCACCGGGAAATCTCCCGATTAGCCACTCTGGGCCATTGATGGAAATCCTAGAGTATCAACCTGGACTTCCGATCAGAAGAAGCTCCTCCTGATTCTCAGTCTTGGCCATACTCATATGTGAAACATCCAGGGAGGTCTTCAGTTTGCCAGATGTCTCCTTAATTGCGGCTGCAAAGTCATACGAACAATTAGACATGACTTGATATGGTGAACTGCTGGTAAACATAGTGTGTCTGTTTATAACAATTAGGCAAAACAGTCAATGCAGTTTTTCACATTTCATAAAGTCACAAAGAATGCATGATTTGGTGTAAGTTATACAGTTAGACTGTGATCACACTTTTGGGTAAATTATATTTTGGGCTGTTTCTGTGTTTTATCCAAAGGTTTCTTCCACTCCTTTGGACACAGCTCCCAGAATATCCCACCTACTGTAAGATACAAACTTGGACTCAATTCTCTACATGCATTTTCTGTTATAACAGCCTTCAAACAGATATATACCTTGGGTAGAAATATTAATGATAATTAAGCGCATGCTTGTTTTTGGGTTTGAATGTCAGTCCTTGCAATTATGGTAACACTTTGGGGGAAGTATTATTTACATTCTCAGAGTAATGCATTCACTTGCAAACCCGGTTAACTGAAGTATTTTCAATGCAGGACCAGACGTGCTTTTCTCTTGGTAACAGGCTCTGGACTCATCAATTGTATAAAATAACATCAACCACCAAAAACAGAAGCTATCACAACACAGCAAAATGTTGAGGAACATGCAAATGCTCTCCCTGAATCACTGAAATAGGAGGGGATATAAGCTGCATTGTTTCAAAGAAACAAATATTTACATAAGTGTAGCTGGAAATGTGACCAGTCAGAGAAACAATCATGGGTCAGTTCTTTAGGTTCACAAAATATCACAGTTATTGTATGATCTTATGTAAATGAACAGGACTGACTTACTGGAATCATCTTTGGCCAGTGATAGGAGGGAGAGGATGTTCTTTGAAGAGGAGTTATGGGCAGCACTGCCTGATTGTAGCTTATATCCTGCTCCTTATAATAATGAAAACATTTAAATTACATGGTAAAAACACTGAATTTGGACTCAAAATGAAAACATTCAGATGGAAAGAACTGCTACATCAGTATCAATCTGCTCGTCCCTACTAGCCTGTCTTATTATTCATACTGAAACCACGTTTGGACCGTGAAATGAGGGGTCAGTGATCTCTGAAAGGAAGATGGGTTTATCATAACTGAGCACTTCCATTACTGAATGACATGCCCTGGTCATAATATCAAATACAGATGAAACACATACTGTAATTCACAGGCCAGGCAACTGGCCATGGTGAAGAAAGAAAACAATTCATGATGCATTATAAACTAACATTTTACTACTGAAGATTATCTATTATTTTACATTGATACTTTTGATGTTACACTGCTTCTCAGACCAACAGAAAGCAATGTAAGAGTTTATAAGATCAGGGTTTTGCCAGATGGTCAGTCCAGCCCTGAGTGCCTGCAAGATTTTACTGAGAAACGGAGACTATGGTGTTTCAACAGCCTACTGTAACTGTCACTGCTTAAACTTACCATCAGGAGCTGTCCAGCCAACAAGCTCTAGAGAAAATATAAAAATCCATTAGAAGGTGAAAGGAATTTTACTCAAAAACAAGGAGAACCATCAGTATCAAGAGCCATGTCTGATCTTCGCCATACAGAATTCAACACAGTGTCATTCAATGCACAAAAAACGAACATCATTCTAAAATGAACAAATATATGTCTGTGAAGGCTGTCATACCAAATCTGACAAATTTTCATTGTTGTGAACCATCATTTTTTTTTATTTGGAGAGAAATCGATTTTTGCAATTTTTGGACGCGTTAAAAAAAATGAATGACCAATAGGATGTCAGTTTTTACACATGTGATCAGTTTTTTTGAATAGGTAGAAAACTTTTCATTTGGTACACAACACTAGCCTTTAGTGATTGACAGTACCACTGATTTTCTTTTTGATCCGATTTTGATTAGATACAAGTTTGGTACCGCAGATGCTGAAATTCATTGCTGGCCCAAATTACATGGTAAAAAACACTGAATTTGGACTCAAAATGAAAACATTCATGGAAAGAACTGCTACATCAGTATCAATCTGCTCGTCCTTAGTAGCCTGTCTTATTATTAGATGACAAAGGGGATATTGAGCTGTTTGCAGCTGTTCTGTTTTCTTGTGTTAATGTTGGTTTTTGCTTAATTTTTAAAGTTTTTTTTCCTTGATTCATAGGTCTGTCAGTGTACAATAAATTTCTAATAAAAATCCAGCTAAAAATAAATAATAGACTCAGTTTTAACTTTCTGGCTAATTAACTGATGATAGATGATGTTGCTGCCATGATTTCAATGGTTATCCTGAAGTACCATCTGAAACACGTTGTAAAGTTCAGGCTACTGTAGAAGTAGAGGAATGCAGTATCTTCACCTTATTCTTTTCACTTGTTTGCTCAAAAGAAACATGAAAAACACACTGTCACTCATGGTAGTGCATGTCATCAGTTTTACAATTTCTATCCGTATGCAATGTTTTCTCAATGAGTTGCCAGAATTTAGCATTGTGTTTGCTGTGAAGATGTTTGATCCATCAAATTTCTAAGAAAAAATTTCACATATTCATGTAGTTTTTTTGGTGTTGCATTTTGATGTGAAATGGCCTTTAAGCTGCCGACTGGGACCCGATTGCTCACATCCTGTAAGCTATGGCAGTCTGACATTCAGGGTCATACTAACACAAATGTGACTGAAGCTTTTAAAATGATCACTTACCTTGGAGTTTTTTCTTCTCTTCCAGTCCCTCTCTTCTCTTCTCCTCATCATCTTCCCAAGGCAGCTTTCCTAGAATAGAACATGTGTTTACTGACATGTCTTCACCATGGTAAGTACACACTACTTACTTTGCCGCGTAACATGTATGATGTCTTTGGTGTAAATCCTACTTGCACGTGCAACCATCACATAGTGAACTTGCAGCTCCATCACACTCATTAACATGCGGGTGACCATCACATTCATATATAAAATGACCACATCCTCCCTCCTCCAGCGACAGACCGGATACCTGAGCCTTCTGCTATGGTCTCCTTTGTGGTGGAAATGTTTTTGAAGACTGGAAAGTAGAAGACAGATTCCAAGCTCTGCACCTCAATGTATTTGCAGTAAAATGTCGTGAATGTCCTTTTACAAAAAGATGTTTTTCGTTGGATGATGATTTCTTGTGGTTTTTTGTCAAAGTCTGACAAAACTACCTTTGGGAAGGAAAATGTAGTATTATCCACATAATAAAAATATATTAGTATTCTTTTGCAAATACTATAATAAAGCATTACTTACAAAGTACAGATATATTTAGTATCATACTCACTGTCATTTGTCCTGTAACCCTGACCTCTCCAGACAGCTCTTCTCCATTTTTCAGCTGAATGTAAATGCCATCAGCAGAGGCGTCGGGTTCGATCCTGACTGTGTACTCCATCAGTGTGACCCTTCTCAGCAAACTAAGTGGTACTGTGGATGCTTGACAACAGCTTCTTATAGATCACAGAAAGATATAAATCTCATAAATCACACCTGTCTATTACGTCCCCCGTTGGTACAGTAGCAACTTGTTTCTGTGGAATTCTTCACTGGAAGTCAGTGAGGAAACAAGAATAAAATTCCTGTTTTGTGTCTTCACTCAACTACTTTGTAGGTGGGGCCAGATGCACACCTGCTTCACTCCGTTATGTTCTCCGGTAAGCAATGCATTAATAGAGAGATAAGTGGTACCTAGTAATTTGCCAGCTATACATATGGAGGAGAACATAAAGCATAATGACAGGTACTAAAAACACAGAATATACAGGAAGGTACGATGAAGACTAGGACTGTGTTTCGGCAAGAATCTGGTGATATGATGCGTATCATGATACACAGGTTGTGATTCAATATATTGTAATATACCGTTCTTGGTCTCGAGACCAATTTTTTTGTGGTCTCGGTCTTGTCTTGGTCTCAAGTCTATTTAGTCTAGGCAATGTCTTGGTCTCAGTTTAGACGGTCTTGACTACAACATTAAAGAATATATATGGTTATATGATGTACTGTATTTGTGTACCTATCTGGTATTTGTTTGTGTGGGTGTATTGTTTAATTATTACAGTGGTGTTATTTGACATAATAAATCATCATTGATTTTATATAGCATCTGTCTATGGGCATTGTGTTGAGCAAGCATTCGTTCTATGCTATATGGTAAGTAATTTTAGTGATGTTGATATCTAAGTGTAAAGATTACAGTGGGACAATTCCAGTTTATCTATTAATGTATACAACATAGTCTATAGCATAGTTATAATTCAAATAAATTAGGTATTTTACATTCATTAGAAAGCACGGTCGTGGAGGTGCAAGTCAATCTGGAGGCTCACTCTCTTCAAATCAAAGCAAAGGATCATTACATAGCCGTATTCATAGCTTACCCGAGGCCTCTGTCCCTGGTATAAGAGACTTAATATGAACATCTTTCTGGTACATCTCATTCTGATAAAATGGTTAAAGGAGAGGATTGCTGAGAAAATATGGGAGATTTTAAATGAGATACATATGGACGAACGTGGGGTTTAAGAACAAATTTGTTCATAAGAACGGTTGGTGAATGAGGCCCAATATTCTTCAATTAAATACAGTGTATTTTCTTTTAAAAAATGTTTTTATTTAAAAATTGGCATTGCTGTTGATAACAGTTAATGCAGCCCTCCACAAACTCCTCCTTCATCTTTCAAAAGACAAAACAAACATAATGGAATATCTGACATAACGATGAAAAACCATCCATTAATTTTCTGAAACAATTATTCAGGGTTGCAGGGGATCCAGAGCCTATCCTGGAAGTTATGGGCACAATGCAGGGAATAACCCAGGGTGGGGTGCCAACCCATCGCAGGGAATAACCCAGGGTGGGATGCCAACCCATCACAGGGAATAACCCAGGGTGGGGTGCCAACCCATCGCAGGGAATAACCCAGGGTGGGGTGCCAACCCATCGCAGGGAATAACTCAGGGTGGGGTGCCAACCCATCACAGGGCGCACACACACACAATTCACACTTATGGACAATTTGATAACTCATTTGATAACTGTTTTTGGACTGTGGGGGGGAAACTCGAGTACCTGTACAAAATCCAACAACAGTATGGTTAGAACATACAATCTCCATATACAGGGCCATGGTGGAGACTTGAACCCTGCTCCAAGAGGTGTGAGGCGACAGTGCTTATCCATTGCACCGCCATGTCACCCCAGCAATGAAAATGCAGATTAATTTTCTATTCAAAACAAAAGATTGACAGCAATGAACAATTATAAGGTCCTGTATGTGTCCTCATCTCCCTCTCATCCATACTAAAGGCACTAAAGAGTCTCACATGTTTTCACACCGAGTCTCACATGTTTCACACACGCCTGTGCTTCACTTTCCCTGGAACAACAACTTAGGGCAGGTGTGGAAAGATACTCATGGTGGCCTCAGGCTGGGCTGGCTTCCTTCTCAGGAATAACTGCGTTGGGTGGGTGAAGTTTCATCACCAACAAAACTCTGTTTTTATAAAGTGAAAAATTAACAAGTAATCTTTCACCTTCTTTGTGACATGGCTCTGTTTGCTGATCCGCCCATTCTCATCATGCAGGTTGACGTTACACTCAAACCGCGGCTCTGCCAGAGACATGGGTGGATTACGGCTTGGGCTCATTGGGCCTCATTGACCAATATTTTCTTAAGAATTCCCTTAAATTTGTTTCTGCAAAATTTGTTGAGAACAACCTACGTCGGATTCATGACGTGTTCTTAAGTAACAGAATTGTTCACACCTTTGTTCTTAAGAATGGTGAATCCCACGTCTTCGTAACTGAAAGCGCGTGCCAGTTTGTCCTAATTAGCATAGGGAAATGCCCTGCAATTTTCCATAAAAGGGCATGAGACTGTAGGGCCGTGTGCAAAAAATGGCGAAGAGACGTGCAGGCTGTGGGCAGCTTGGCACTAAGAGGAAAAAAACTGAAGTAATGCTGAAATAGAAGTATTAATACAGTAAAATCCCGTTATAGTGGACTTGCTTATAACGGAATATAGTCTATAACGGACGAGTTCCACTGGTCCCGGCCGTGCGCCTTTAAGAACATGCAGAAAAAGCATTGGGTATAGCGAACTGGCATATAACAGAATTTTAACAATTTCAATTTCAAACAATTTGGTCCCCAGGGCCGCTTTTAGCTGTAGTTTTGTTTGGTTATAACGGACATACAGGCTCCGCCTACAAGGCGCGTGGCGTGTCTCTGATATCCGGCGCAGATACATAGTTGGGATTATTAATAGTCACAGATCTGCTCAGGTAAAGTTGGTTTACTACATATACAATATAATAATTTATAATAATTTAGTGGGGTGTGGCATGAGTAAATGGTGCCCTGTAGTTGTGTTCTGGGCATACAGCAACTCTGCATATAACGGACTTTAGATATAATGGACTGTTTTGCCAGGTCCCTTGAAGTCCGTTATAACTGGATCTTACTGTACAGAAGGTAAATGCAAATAGACACGTTATTTAGTAGTGTAACCAGTGGATATAAAGCCCCCAAGAAAGCTGATACATGGACAGATATCACCTTCTCTGTGAACACTGTGTGCCAAATAAATTTAAATGACCTTCAAACATGCGTTCCCTTCTCAGAGCACGATTGGCAAGCTCTTCAAGAATTAACAGAAATGCCATTTTGATAGCAAGGTCAATGCGCAGAAACAGACATATTTATAATCCACATGATCGCCGTTACTACTATGAAAATAATTTTTACACTTTAAAATTATTTTTAATATTTTACTTTTGTAAATTATTCAAATACTTTCATTTTATGAACTGTAGAAGGAACAAAAATGCTATAACCGATTATTTTGAACAAACTATCATTACTCAAATGTGCGTACGAATGGTCTTGAGTGTGCGTAGATTCTGTTCTTAGCTAAGAACAAATTCAGACAAGAAAACATTGGTGAATGTCAGAATCTTCGTAAAAAAGTGCGTTCATGGAGTTTAAGAACAAATTTGTTCGTAAGAACGGTTGGTGAATGAGGTCCATTGAGCCTCGGCCCAGGGGTGATGTGAGTAATGTCCCCCACCTTGTGAAGGCAGTCTGTGGCCATTTTTAGATTAAGTGATCCTGTAGCTATGGCACTGCCAGTTATTTAAAGGGCTGATTTAGGATGCTTTTCCACGGCACCAGGTATCGTACTTCAAGAAAGTACCAAAAGTACGGTACTTCAAGGTGTTGGTTTTCCACTGGCGTAAAAACTGGTACCATTGCTGAATGACATCGTCACGTGGGGTATTTTATACTAAATTTGAAAAGAAGTCCTACAACTTTCCGTTTACACCTAGAAATAAAATTGCTCAAACCTGAAATAAAGCATATAACAACTAAATATATTTACATCTTCAAAATAAAAACTTATGAAACCACACAGGATGAAATACCTTGGGATCCCCCCCCAGGCCGACACGCCCTCCAGTCCCACATGGCCGTTCATCTGCCTCAGCCAGGGGTTACATGCGCGTCCCCTTGGTCTAGTCCAGCCGAGGTCCTCAGCAATGAGGATCCTGCGAGCCGGATGACCCTCAGGGAAATGCGCCACATGGCCATTTCTGACTCTCCCTCACAATGCAGGTAATGAGCCTCATTCGGGACTCCCTGAGCACCCGCTCGATCAACACAAACTTAAATCAGCAGTACCCGAAGAGACACAGTACAAAAGTAGTCTCAGGTCATTGGATAGCGTCCATGTCTCGCAGCCATACAGCAAAACAGGGAGCACCAGGACTCTAAAGACCTTTGTCCTCTTACAAAGATATCAAGAGTGCCACACACCCCTGTTCAGCGACCTCATGACCCCTCATGCTCTTCCAATCTGTTTACTGACTTCATATGAGAGGCATGAATGTCTCTGCCGAGATAAGTGAACCGCTCTACATGGTCAACATTCTCTCCGCAGACAGACTCACTGCTGATGGCTGTGCTCAAGAGTTCATTAAAGGCTTGGATCTTGGTTTTTATCCAGGACACTCGCAAGCCCAGACACTGAGACTCCTTGCTCAGTCTCTCGAAAGCCCTGATCAGAGCTTCCACTGACTCAGCGAAGATCACAGCATTGTCGGCAAAGCCAAGATCAGTGAACCTTTCTTCACCAACAGATACCTCACAGCCGCTGGACCCCACAACCTGACCCAACACCCAGTCCATGCAAGCATTGAACAGAGTAAGAGTAAGAACACATCCTTGATGAACCCCAGAATCAACTGGGAAGAACGCAGAGTTTCTGCCTCCACTCTGCACAGCACTCATAGTACCAGTGTACAGGCCGGCCATGATGTCCAGCAACTTTGGGGGGATCCTGCAAAGTCTCAGGAAGTCCCACAGGGCAACTCGATCAACTGAGTCAAACATTTTATGAAAACTGATGAAGGCTGCAAAAAAACTCTGCTGATATTCACGTTTCTACTCGACGAGAAACCTCAGTGCCAGGATGCAGTCGAAATCCCTGTAGCCTTTCCTCCCCTCAGCTGATTCACCGCCCGTGCAGTTACAGTGGGATTGGGTGGTTTGCGGCTAATCGGAGGATGAGCCTCAACAACTGTGGGCTGAATGACTCTCAATACCCCTTTGCCAAATGTTTTATACTTAGTGCAATTTTTGTTAACAGAGCATGAGAGTCAATTTCAACTATTTTTGGTTGTGTGATTCTATATATGTTTTATTTATTTATGATATTTACATTTTTTTGACATTCAAATTCCAATGTCTCAAAATTCTTAAGAATTACAAGTTCATTGCTCCTTGCTATGGTATACTTGCCTTATTATGCTATTATATTATCATTATATCAGTGGCATGAAATGGTCTTAAAATGACAATAATATCATTTACCGTAATTATTTCTAGGACAATATATTGTCAAACAAACAGTCATTGTGACAGGCCTACTGTTATACTATGTTATTTTGTTGTTGTTTTACCTTCCTGAGGACAGGCTGGGGGGAACAGGCAGCTTGACGTGTAAGCGGGGTGGTAATGTGTTTTTTTGCCATGCATTCCATTCGCCTCGGTGCCGTGGCCTGGTGCGTCTTTCACCATGGCTGGCTGCTGAATGCTACATATATGGAGTATGTAGCCTCTGATGGGGTCAAGTGGCTCATTATCATCAGCAGCCATATCATCATATTGCATCTTGGGATCCATGACATGCCTGTGTGTCTGTTTCCCTGGAACAACACCTCAGGGCAAGCATGGGCAGATACTCCTGGTGGCCTCAAGCTGGGCTGGTTTTCTTCTCAGAAATTCAAGTTTCAGTTTCATCACCCATTCTCTGTGTTTCAGGTGGGGCTCAGGACTGATTCATTCTTCATGTGAAAGCATTAAAATACTATGTAGCTAAAGTAATGATTAGTTTACCTATAGGATTCTCACACAATACACATGAACCTATGGCACTGCATCGTCCTACAACTTTCTGTCTACCCCTAGAAATAAAATTACTACAACCTAAAATAAAATGCATAACAGCTAAATAGATTGACATCTTAAAAAAACATGAAACTACACCTAAAATTTATTTCAAATGCAAATAAAATAATTAAGGCTGTCAAAATTAACGGGTTAACGCGGATTAATCCATCATCATGATTAATCTGATTAAACTTTTTAACGCAATTAACCCATCTGCAGTGCAGAATGACTCAAAATCCCTGAAATGTCTCTGGCAACCCATTTTAGGCAGTTTTGGTGCGTTCCATTTGCCCTGGGAACTCGTATTCCGAGTCGGATTCCGAGTTTTGAAGCCGGAAATGACGACATGCACGCTCCCGTTTCTCGGAGATCCCAGAAATATCTCGGAGCAGCACAGAGGATCCCCAGATCAGAATCCAAGATGGCTGCATCTTTTATCAACAGAAGGGAAAGTTGTAGTTTTATACTGTTTAAGCACTACTTCTCATTTGTGGCTCATTAAATCGGTCGCACACACTATACCAACCAACTTATTTGTCGACGTGTTGCTACGGAGTTTTATACGTAAAGCACCGCGCGTAATGTGTTATCAACTGATATTGCTACAATGGCAATTAACCGGGCTAGAATTGGATTTCATGATTAGTCGCATTATTTGTCGGATTTATGGTACTTCGGGCTAATTGTAAGTGAACGAAGATAAAGACCATTTAAACTGAGGTACCTTAAATACGACAAGTTGTCTGGCTAAGCAAAAAATCTTGCTTTTTGATATGGGCCCATGGTATTGCACTTCTGTGGCAGATGGAATGCATCCGACTCGTGTTCAAGATGTTCAATAAACATGTTAAGTGCATATATATTCCCTTTTTTCTTGAGTCTGTTTGCTCATGCAAAATTAAATGCGATTAATATAAATTAAAAATGAATGACATTTAATTGTGATTAATCGAAATTAATCCACAGCAACCCTATGATTAATCTGATTAAAAAATTTAATCATTTGACAGCACTAAAAATAATATAAAAACTAAATTTAAAAATCAAAATGATAATAATATTGATGCAAAAACATACACAGGTATTTGATGTTGCAGCACAAACGTATTTTGTTTTGGTCTGTAGCCATTGGGGAATCTTAATCCTGTAGCGAGGAATCATATAAATGCCTGAACTCTTTGATGTCAACCATTCTACTGTACATATCTGCTACCTATATTCATTACACTGGTGTACAGTGATTTTGGTGCCAAAGATGTCTGAACGGTTTTATATTAAGTTTATGGTGCTGATTAAGAATATGACTTTGGTTTTTGCCAGATTGGCTGTAGTTTATGAGATATTTAATAGTTAATTAATTAACATAAAACATTTGAAAAGCATTCAGAAATGCAATATTTTTATTTTAAATTAGGGGTGGGCGATATACCGGTAGATTCGACTAACCGGTAGAAATTTGTCAACCGATAGAGATTTTGGTCTATCGTCTTAATCGCGATTGAGATCACGTGACGTTGCACGTTAGGTAACCACGCAATACACATTCACTTCGACAATGGAAGAAGACGGTGCGGCGGTGAGTTTGCTTGCATGTGACGAAACCAACAAGGAGGAGATTGTAAAGAAAAAAGGTGCATCGCCTGTGGTGTGGAATTGGTTTGAGTATAGGAAAAGTGAATACGAATGAGACGAACGTGATTTGCAAGGTAGGCTATGCAAGAGCACTGTTTTAGCAAGCGGTGGAAACACGTCAAACCTTTTCTATCATCTCAAATCCAAGCATCCAAACGAATATGTCAAAAAATGCAGTACAATACATTGCAGTAAACAGTATGGTTGTTTTTTTTTACTTAAAGTAATGCTGCAATTTTAAATTAAATTACATTATATAAAACAGTTTCTTTGTGTTTGAATTTTTATTTATGCATTTCCAGATACAAATTGCTATATTGTGATATATATTGTTATCGAGGTAGAAAATTGCTTCTACCGTGATAGAAGATTTTGGTTATATCGCCCACCCCTAATTTTAATTATAACTAGTAAGTAAACAGTCTAACATCATACAAAAAAGAAATGTAAAATATATAACAGTGACAGGACAAAGTTATGTATGATTTGATTAAATAATACAATATTAATTAGTTATTAATTGTTATTAATGTCAGTGCTTCAAAAAAAAGTACTGTGGCTGGTTGAAAAAGACGATTAATGTCTACGAAGCGTGATGCGACCTTGTAAAAAAGTCATCAAACTGGCCACAATGGGCTCTAAAGCCATCGACTCACATATCAGGGGGAGAGAAGCACAAGCTTTTTGTCGAAAGTCGGACAACTGTCCCCATTCAGTTGTTTGCCAGTCCTGCAAGTACAACCTCTACAGATGGGCCTACACCCGCTTTGGCAGTGTCTCCGGATCCCCTGACAAGCAATGCCTTCAGTACATTCTCCTCAACCGACACACTGAAAGCAGAAGTGCTATGGGCTTTGCAAACGGTTAGCCGACATCACTCCTGTACGTCCAATGATGACATTCACACTGTGGTGAGCAATTTGCTGGGACACAGTTAGTAATCGTAGGAAGTTGTGGCCCACATGCCCTTCACAACTCATTCAAGACTGGTTTTGAAGTGTGGATGGTGGAGAAAGTGCTCAAAGCACTACATTTTCTCTTCCATGCAAAAACGCACATGTGAACTTAACTCTAATTTTATTTTCAGACTCTCCTTCAACGTTCCATCATTCATTTCATTACCTAAGACACTGTAAAAGAGTCAAAAGACAGACCAAAAGCTATTGCATTTTTTTATCACACATAAGTTGCATTGGGTGAATGTATTATTTTCATGGATGTCCATTATCTCAAAAACTAAAACCAATTCAGCAAATGTAATGTGATTTTTGAATTCAGCACCCTCAAAATACCCCAAATCCATTCAAAAAACCTTGCCAACTGATTTTTTTTTCTTGTAGACCTGTGTTATCATCCTGATTATAGAGCATATGAAAGCTGTTTAGGCCTATATACAATCTTTGGTCTGACTATTTTCTGACTCCCTTGATACCTTTCCACTGGTTCAATGAATGATCAAGGTTAGCAAGCATCACTGAATGGAGCCTCTATGTAATAATTTTCAAGGGTTTTGAGAAAAGGTCAGGGAAGAAACTGTAAATGGGACATCTCAAACAAAGCATGGCGAACAATTCAATCGCCTGGCAGAATTATAATCCAGAAACCAGAACAATACTGAAATATTTAACAAGTTTCAATCAACGACAGATCGCATTTATGGCCGTGGTCCCGTAAGAATAAAATAGAGCAGAAAAAAAACCTAGTGACATTGATCATAACGTCATAACATCATAATAGCAATGCATTATTTACGTATTTGTGATGATACTGACTGTCAGTCATATAAAACTATAACACAGTCTTAATACTTGGCATTGATAATAAAGAACTATGTAACTGGCTTCTGCATTTACTATATGGTACTTTTTATTATTATTCAGGCTGAACTATATAAACTAAGTGTTTAGTAGGCTATACCATCTAGGTTTGTGTAAGTACACTCTATGATGTTTGCACAATAACGAAATCGCCAAATGGCGCATTTCTCAGAATGGATCAGCTGTCCTCCAATTGCAGCTTTGGTTTTAGAGGAAAACAACCTCTCATTTAAACAAAGAGTACATACATGGGTCTGCACTTGATCCCGAAACACCTGCACTACCCAAGGGCTTATGCACGGATCCTGTTTGTGGACTTCAGCTCGGCTTTTAATACGGTCATTCCCGAAATCCTTTCCTCCAAACTTTTCCCCTGCCATCTGCAAATGGATCACCAGCTTCCTGTCAGACAGGAAGCAGAACGTGAGGCTGGGGGGCGTGTCTTCTGGTACACGGACAGTCAGCACTGGTGCTCCCCATGGCTGTGTTCTCAGACAGGAAGCAGCACGTGAGGCTGGGGGGCGTGTCTTCTGGTACACGGACAGTCGGCACTGCTGCTCCCCAGGTCTGTGTTCTCTCCCCACTGCTCTTCTCCCTCTACACTAATGACTGCACCTCCAATGACCCAGCGGTCAAATTCCTGAAGTTTGCAGATGACACTACAGTCATCGAACTTATCCTGGATGGTGACGAGTCTGCATATCGGCGGGAGGTTGACCAGCTGGTGTTCTGGTGCAATCAGAACAACGTGGAGCTTAACACGCTCAAGACTGTGGAGATGACAGTGGACTTTAGGAGGCACCATCAGGCACTTCTTCCTCTCATTATATCCAACAGCCCTGTGGCAACGGTGGAGACCTTCAAGTTTCTGGGAACAACCATTTCCCAAGACTTGAAGTAGGAGCCCAACATCAACTGCGTCCTCAAAAAGGCCCAGCGAAGGATGTACTTCCTGTGGCAACTAAGGAGGTACGGTCTGCCACGGGAGCTGCTGAGCCAGTTCTACACTGCAGTCATTGAGTCTGTCCTTTGCTCATCAATCACAGTGTGGTTTGGAGAAACCACTAAACAGGACCAAGGGAGACTGCAGGGAACAGTGAGTGCAGCGGAAAAAATCATCGGTGCCCCCTGCCCCCCATCCAGGACTTGTATTATGCAAGGACTAGGAAACGGGCTGATAAAATCATTGCAGATCCGTCACACCCTGAACACAATCTCTTCCAGCTCCTCCCCTCTGGCACGCGCTACAGAACTCTGTTTACAAAAACCACCAGACATAGGAGCAGCTTCTTCCCTCAGGCCATCACCCTCATAAACAGCTAAGCTGTGTCTCCTGCCTTCTCATGGGTGTAAATTTCATTTAACAGTAGGGGGGGACAATAAATATAAAATTTCTCATGAGCAATTTTTGAAGGGGACACAAATAATACAGTCAAATTGTACTTATAAAGATATGTCCCCACAATGAAAAACTTTGCTTCTATCATTATTATTGTAGCATGGAGACTGCGTCATTATGGTTATTTTCAAAGTTTTTCTCAGGTTCAATGACAAAGCAGATTTTTCTTCAAAACTATTTATTGCATTGTTTGTTATGTTGTTTACAGTCAAGCCATCAACATACATGGCCGTTAATGTTAAGTTAACATTATGACAAGTCGTCACAAATAAAACAATGCATGGGAAACGGCTTTGGCGTGTTAGTTGCAGTGCACTATGCAACAAGCTATTGTAAACAAGCTAACGTTAACTAGATAAGTAATATTTTAATCGCTAATATAGCAGATTCAAGGAAAATTACATCGGTAATCAGCATTTTTGCCGCGACTAATTTATGAATGAGTCTGCATCAACTACATTAAAGAGAATCGCTTTATTTAAAGTGAATAAAATACCCTACTTACTGGAGTTAAACATTAATTGAGCCGCAGCCACACACCTGACTCGTGTGTGTAGAAGCAGGCAGTTGGCCAAACCACTGTGAGGAAGGGGAGGGGGAACTCAACTGTTTCTAAATGCATTTTTTGCGTTTGTTTTTTTTTCTACTTACAGAATTATTTTAGGGATACATACATATATTTTTCACAATAGATAGTGCGATTTTTTTTATATATATATATTTTTTTGAGAGGACAACCCTCGGATAGGGGGGGACATGTCCCCCCCGTCCCCCCCGGGATTTACCCCATGTGCCTTCTGTCAATTTCCCCCCTTAATAATATTAATGCACTTGTTCCAATATGTTACCATTTCACACCATTTCATCACTGTTTTAATTTAACACATGCACACGCACACACATCTCATGCTACCAGAAGTGTTTAAAATGTATGACATCCAAATCCACAGAGTACACAATTCCACACAATCAATACAACAGATATTCAATGATATTTCAGAATATTAACTGAAATTATTGAGTGCAAATTTGTTTTAGTGTTGAATTTTACTCTTGTTGAATGTAAGATGAAAGAAAACATTGTTTCTTCTTTTTCTTTTAATTACATTTAAGTTGATTTGCCTTATTTTGTGTTAAATACTTTGAAACGTGACTTTAAGTAAAATATATTTAACTGTAAACTTACATTGCTTACGTGGCATCTTCAGGGACGAGATAAAAACCTCAGGCTGGAAAAATTCTGAATAAAAAATACACTTTTCAGTATTGATTACACTACTGCTATATTAACATTAACTTTCATTACATTTTAACAATATTAATTTTTGTGATTTTTGTCAATAACTGGAAAATTTTTAATCATTTAGTTAAAATGTATTTTTTGTTTTTTGTTGTTATTGAGTAAAAAATGTAAAATTCCATGATAATGAGTATTTTCCTAAACAAAACCTTTCATAAAAGTAATATGTTGGTTACAAATAATAATTTAAAATATTTAAACATAATATTATTAAATTATGAATCATATCCAAAAGCAGGAATAGTACAATAGTGCAATATATATGTTAATATTATATATTACTATTAATATAGTATTATATAATATTATAATCAAGGAACTACTATCATACTTACAATTAGATAAAGATCAAAGAAGAAATAAATGTTATTCAGGCTTTAAAAATTCAAGAAAGATGAGAAGCTCTTGAGAAGTTACTAACTCTCACCTAAAGCAAATTCTTTACTCTCAGTTCAGCACACTGCCTTTATACTGTACACATCACTTCTTACGACATTATCTCCATAATTGGAGTTGCTTTTATTGCACCTTAGGAAAGCAGTTTTACATTGAATCAGCATCCTGTTTTTGTGCATTATTGCCCCCCTTTTTCTCTTTCTCTTCTTTAATTTAACTGTTATTTTCTCTTCTCTTTTCTTCTTCTCTCTTCTCCGATATATAACGTATAACACCATGATTATGCATAAATGCATCACACATAACGTACGCACACAAGCAGCACATAAACAGACCATACACATAGACACATCACACACATATGTACTTCACACGCACACAGAGGTACATAGGCACTCATGCGCACATATAAGCACAGGTGAGCATAGGCACGCGCATGCGCACGCACAGACACACACACCTAGCAAGCTCCGCACACCCGGCGAGTTAGTTTAAACATGAGCACAATAAGGTTTGTCACATGGAATGTACGTGGTGTCGGCTCCAGAGTAAAGAGGCTAAAAGTTCTTAATCACCTGAAAGATTTACAAGCAGACATTGTCCTCCTACAAGAGACACATCTGTCCAAAACAGCAGCAGATGCATTCACCTCACCACAGTTTCCTCATGTATATTCTGCTGGATACAACTCAAAACAGAGAGGAGTGGCCATACTGATTAATAAAAGAATACACTTTACTACCATTAACACTATTACAGACCCAGAAGGTAGATTCATTATAGTCAACTTATCTATCCAAAACATGAACATATGTATCGCTAGTGTATATGGCCCAAATGTTGACGACCCCTCCTTTTTTCACACTCTTTTCACCGCCCTTTCTGATCATTCTGACACCACACTTCTTATAGGAGGGGACTTCAACCTGATTTTTAACCCTGAAATTGATAGGTTTAGTAATGCAGGTATAGCTATAGGAACTGGCAATCCCCAGAAATCCTGAAACAATATATGAGGGACCTTGGTCTATGTGATGTTTGGCGTTCTCATCATCCCACTCTTAGAGAATATACTTTTTTCTCGTCTGTACACCGATCATACTCCCGCCTAGACCACTTTCTAATCAGTAGCTCCAAAATGAGGGACACTTCAGTGGTTTAGATCCACCCTATCACTATCAGCGACCACACCCCAGTCTCCCTCACTCTGACTAACACAAAGGTTACTCCGCAAATCAAACACTGGAGATTTAATACATCATTACTTAAAGATCAAAATTTTATAAATTATTTCAAACAGGAGTGGGCACTATACTTGGAGGACAATGACACACCAGGAATCTCAGCTTGTGTTCTTTGGGAGGCAGGGAAAGCAGTCATGCGAGGTAAGATAATTTCTTATTCCTCACATAAGAAAAGAGCAGAGAATTCACTAATATTAGAACTAGAGCAAAAGATTAAAACTTTAGAAAGTGAATATGCTGTCGTATCCCAGGATTGCATTCTGAATTAAGGAGAACAAGACTTAAATTAAACGAGATTAACGATAAAAAAACAGAGTTCTTGGTGTAAAGGCTTAAATTGGAAAATTTCGAACTAAGCAACAGATCAGGTAGATTTTTAGCCAACCAATTAAAACTGAACAAGGAAAAAATAACAATCTCTTCCGTAAAAGACCGATTAGGTAACATTACACATGACCCAGATGAAATAAACACCTTTAGAAATTTCTATGAAAATTTATATAAGTCACAGATTGATCCACCACAGGCTGATATTGATGAATTCCTTAACAATATAAATCTTCCAAAATTACAGGAAGATCAGGTAATGGCACTGGAGGCACCCATTTCAGTGGCAGAACTCCATGATGCCCTTCAGCATATGGCCAACAATAAGGCTCCGGGACCAGATGGTTTTCCAGCAGAATTCTATAAAGAATTTTGGACTACGTTAGAGCCCACTTTCCATAGAATGGTACTGTATGTCATATTAGGGAAAGCGGCGAATTACCTTTAAATATGAACTCGGCCAATATTAGTTTACTCCTAAAACCAGGTAAGGACCCCACGCTCCCATCTAGTTATCGTCCCATATCTCTAATAAACACAGATCTTAAATTAATATGTAAAGCTTTAGCAAAAAAACTGGAGAAAGTCACCCCTTTTATAATACACCCTGATCAAACAGGCTTCATCAAAGGTAGACAGTCGGCAGCCAACACACGCAGGTTAATTAACTTAATGGATTACTCTACCATCAACAAACTAGAAACTACAATTATTTCTTTAGATGCAGAAAAGGCTTTCGACAGGGTAAATTGGAAATTTCTTATAGCAGCACTAAATAAATTTGGGTTTGGATCATCTTTTATTAACTGGATTAAAATTCTATACAGCTCTCCTAATGCATCAGTCAGGACGAACGACCAAACTTCACCAAGCTTTCTTCTCCAGAGGGGTACTAGACAAGGCTGCCCACTCTCCCCCTCTCTCTTCGCTATTTTTATTGAACCTCTAGCAGCCATGATAAGACAAAATAGAGATATTACAGGTATTCAAATTAAAAATGAGCTTCATAAGATGTCTTTATGCAGATGATGTATTAATTTTCCTTCCAAACTCTCAATCCTCCCTATCTTACACAATTTCAGTCATAGAAAGATTTTCATCAATCTCTGAGTATTCCATCAACTGGTCAAAATCCACAGTCCTGCCTATAAACTGCGATTTTCAAAATGCGCCAACTACTACATTACAATCAGGAAATATCAAATATTTAGTATAAATATTTCCCCCAGGCTGTCAGACCTGCAAAAATTAAACTTTGCTCCACTTCTTAAAACAATAGAAGACGATCTTATACGGTGGAAAACCCAGCCCATGTCACTCATGGGGAGGGTGGCCTCTATCAAAATGATGGTTCTACCCAAAATTAACTATTTGTTCTCAATGATCCCCTATAAACCCTCTTCTGCCTGGTTCAATTCATTAAATTCACACATTTCCAAATTTTTATGGCAGGATAAACCACCAAGAATTAGTATAAAAACCTTACAAAAGACTAAACAATGCGGAGGTTTAGATTTGCCAAATTTTTACTACTACTTTCTTGCCAATAGATTACAATATGTTTTGAAATGGATTAATCCAAGCCCGCTAGACAGACTATGGCTAAATGTAGAACAGGAGTTCTGTGATAATTTAGATATCTCCGACTTGCCATTTATCAGCTCTAGTATCAAACACCATAAATGTTTCCTAAGTATTAATATTAGAACATCTCTAATATTAGCCTGGTGGGACTTTCTTAAATTAAACAAATCCTCGCTAACACCATGCCAACGAACGCCCATCTGGAACAATCCAGACATCCTACTGAACAAGAAAGTGTTCAATTTCACAGTATGGAGGGATAAAGGCATACGGTATCTAGAGCATATTATCCAAAATGGACAATTTATTCCATTTGAAGAACTTGTCTCAGAGTACAATATTCAGAGAAGCAAGTTTCTAGAGTACCACCAACTTAAATATATATTACGGGTTAAATACGGACATGATGAATTAAATCTACAATTACCTACAAAGGTAACCCAACTACTGAGAATCCATGCGCCTAAAACAATGTCAAAAATATATAGATCATTGTCAGATTTAAACGACTCAATATCTCTTCCAACCTCAAAATGGGAAATTGATTTATCGATTAATATAGACCAGAGCATCTGGACACAAATATGTTTAAATACTTTTAGAATGACCAAAAAACCCAATCTGCAACTCATACAATACAAGACTCTCCATAGAACACACTACACAGGACAAAGGATGTTCAAGATGGGCCTCATAGAATCCAACACCTGCCCTTACTGCACAGGTAATGCACCAGATGACTACACTCACCTAAAGGATTATTAGGTACACCTGTTCAATTTCTCATTAATGCAATTATCTAATCAACCAATCACATGGCAGTTGCTTCAATGCATTTAGGGGTGTGGTCCTGGTCAAGACAATCTCCTGAACTCCAAACTGAATGTCAGAATGGGAAAGAAAGGTGATTTAAGCAATTTTGAGCGTGGCATGGTTGTTGGTGCCAGACGGGCCGGTCTGAGTATTTCACAATTTTCTTAATTACTGGGATTTTCACGCACAACCATTTCTAGGGTTTACAAAGAATGGTGTGCAAAGGGAAAAACATCCAGTATGCGGCAGTCCTGTGGGCGAAAATGCCTTGTTGATGCTAGAGGTCAGAGGAGAATGGGCCGACTGATTCAAGCTGATAGAAGAGCAACTTTGACTGAAATAACCACTCGTTACAACCGAGGTATGCAGCAAAGCATTTGTGAAGCCACAACACACACAACCTTGAGGCGGATGGGCTACAACAGCAGAAGACCCCACCGGGTACCACTCATCTCCACTACAAATAGGAAAAAGAGGCTACAATTTGCACGAGCTCACCAAAATTGGACAGTTGAAGACTGGAAAAATGTTGCCTGGTCTGATGAGTCTCGATTTCTGTTGAGACATTCAAATGGTAGAGTCAGAATTTGGCGTAAACAGAATGAGAACATGGATCCATCATGCCTTGTTACCACTGTGCAGGCTGGTGGTGGTGGTGTAATGGTGTGGGGGATGTTTTCTTGGCACACTTTAGGCCCCTTAGTGCCTATTGGGCATCGTTTAAATGCCACGGCCTACCTGAACATTGTTTCTGACCATGTCCATCCCTTTATGACCACCATGTACCCATCCTCTGATGGCTACTTCCAGCAGGATAATGCACCATGTCACAAAGCTCGAATCATTTCAAATTGGTTTCTTGAACATGACAATGAGTTCACTGTACTAAAATGGCCCCCACAGTCACCAGATCTCAACCCAATAGAGCATCTTTGGGATGTGGTGGAACGGGAGCTTCGTGTCCTGGATGTGCATCCCACAAATCTCCATCAACTGCAAGATGCTATCCTATCAATATGGGCCAACATTTCTAAAGAATGCTTTCAGCACCTTGTTGAATCAATGTCACGTAGAATTAAGGCAGTTCTGAAGGCGAAAGGGGGTCAAACACCGTATTAGTATGGTGTTCCTAATAATCCTTTAGGTGAGTGTATATGCACGCTATGTGGGAATGCACCAGATGACTATATGCACGCTTTGTGGGAATGCACCAGATGACTATATGCACGCCATGTGGGAATGCACCAGATGACTATATGCACGCTTTGTGGGAATGCACCAGATGACTATATGCACGCTTTGTGGGAATGCACCAGATGACTATATGCACGCTATGTGGGAATGCACCAGATGACTATATGCACGCTTTGTGGGAATGCACCAGATGACTATATGCACGCCATGTGGGAATGCACCAGATGACTATATGCACGCTATGTGGGAATGCACCAGATGACTATATGCACGCCATGTGGGAATGCACCAGATGACTATATGCACGCTATGTGGGAATGCACCAGATGACTATATGCACGCCATGTGGGAATGCACCAGATGACTATATGCACGCCATGTGGGAATGCACAGCTGTTCACCCATTTTGGCAGAGGGTATGCGAAGACTTATCTACGTATTTAGGGTATAATATTCCGGCCTCCCCGAGATTATGCTTGCTAGGCGATATAAGTAATATGGATCTGGAGGGTAGTGCAACACAAATGGTTCTCAAAGCCTTGTGCATCGCCAAGAAAACTATTCTTGTGAATTGGAAATCAAAAAACAATCTGAGTATTAATCAGTACAAAGGTCTCTTGTTGGACCACATTAGTATGGAGCGAATGTCTGCTTCCTCCAAGAATCAAATGGCCAATTTCTCTGTCTGGTCCCCAATAATTGACTCCATCACTTAGTGGGTGTGTGGCGTCATGGCTTTGTTGTTCCTTGTGTCCCTTGAGTGTTGGGGGGGCTCTGGGGGGCGTGGGTGCCGGTGGCTCCGTGGGGCTGGGGGTTGTGGGTCGCCCCTGGGTTGGCGGGGTGGGGGGGCTGGGGGCGTCTACCCGGTGGGCGCGGGGGGGGCCTGGTGGCCCGGGCGGGGGGCGCCGGTCCTGGCCGGGTGGCTAGGGCCTCGTGGGTGCGGGGCGGGGCTCCGGGGGGCCCGCTAGTGGGGTGGGGGCCTCGTCCGTGCCGGGGGGGCCGGTCTCCCCCTGGGCGCCCCTTCCCATGTGGGACTGATTAGGGTGTCGCTCTGGGAGCCTCTGGGCATGCTGGCCTCTGGGGGGAGGGCACCGGGGCAGGGTACAGAGGGTACAGGTCCCAGGTCAGTCTGTCTGGTGAGTGTAGGTGTTTGTGTGAGAGCGGCTCGTCAGCGAGGCCTTCGCAGATGAGGCTCCAGATACCCCCCTCGGGTTGGGGTGGGGGTGCTGCGGCGGGGGGGGTGGCGCCCCCGTGGGCGTTGGCGCTGCGCATCCGGGCGCGTCGTGCTGGATGCCCGCTGCCCTGCTGCATTACCACCTATTCCCCCACAGCCCCCTACAGCCCACACCCACCTACACCACACTCCATATAGGTACTGGGGGGTGATCAGCTAGTCACCCCCCATCTCTTTTAATTCCACTTTAGACACCACACCCTTGCTTGGTGGCTCTTGGGGCGTCCCCCTGGTCCCCCGGGTGGGGGTCTTGGGGGGGGGCGGGTCTCCCCGGGGCTGGCGCTGCCGCCTGTGGCCGTGGGGTTCCTGGCTCGTGCTCGCCGGTGGGGGGCGCCCGGTGCCTCCTTCCCTGCCTTCCTTGGGTGGGCGCGCAGCCATCCGGTGGCGGGGGCCCGGGTACCTGCCCGCTGTGGGGCGGCTGGGTCCATGACCCGTCGGGGCTTTCCCGGCCGTCTGGGGGCCCCGGGGCGGTGTTGTTGTGGCCTCGCACACACACTGGGAATCATTCCATGTTAACCTGCACACTCATACATACACTCACAACACACAAACATACACACACACACATACACGTATGCGTACACACACACACATACATGTACATATGCACACGCACACACATACACACACTTTCATATCAACACACATACACTTAGAATGCACACACACACAGACATGCGCGCACACACACACACACACACATACAAAAGAGCCTAGGGCTCTCTTCCCCTATTTTATCCCTCTTTCCCCTTGTCTGGGTGTGTGTGTGTGTGTGAGAGTGTGTGTGAAAGTTGGTGTGTGGCTTCCACTCCCTCCTCTCAGATGCAGATACGGGTACGACGATATTTGGTGGTCTGCTTATGCATATATATTTATTTTCTTTCGTTGGTATTAACGTATTTAATTCCAGAAGCAGATACGGGCACAAGCATATTCCCATGTCATAATGGTACCACTGGTTTCTTTGTGTGTATACTGTTTGTGTGTGTCCCTGGATCTTATCTTTCAGATACAGCAGCTGGTGTGATGATACGGTGTAAAGCAGCAAGATGCAGAAGCTGTCCTCTTATTACTCTTTCCTTTTTGTTCTACTGTTTGTTATGTATTATTTCTCTTTCCCTGTCTCTCTCTCTCTGACCCCCCTCCTTATTTTATTTTTATTTTTATTATGTATTTATTTATTTTTCTACTTCCTCTGTCTCTCACCCCTTTCTCTCCTTTCTCACTGTCTCTCTCTATCTCTTTCCCACTAACCCCCCCTGTCAGCTCCGGCTTTGTGGCGCATTGACATAAAAATGATTAATAAAGAGTATACCTCAAGTAACAAGAGGAGCTTAAATCCGAAGCTCCACTTGGCAAAATAAAAGTGTTGGCACAATAAGGCACCCAGACTAACATCCTGCTTGCTAAACTGCCGGACACGACAAGGGGGGGGGGGGGGAATCAAGAAAGATGAGAAGCTCTTGAGAAGTTACTAACTCTCACCTAAAGCAAATTCTTTACTCTCAGTTCAGCACACTGCCTTTATACACAAACACTTACGTCATTATCTCCATAATTCGATGAGAACTCGAACTTTTTAGGATTCGATCTGGAGTTCTGAATGGATTAAGTTCGAGTTTCGAGGTACCACTGTACTTTGTTCATATATAAGTATGCAAACCTAACTCATGCTCCATATTCTTTTTGTTGAGAAGGGGATTTTACCCTAGCCACAAATCCATACTTGTTTGGTCTGTTTCTGATTGTGATGTCATGAAAGTAAACATGTGCCTACAGAGGTCTGTAGTTCTCAAGATATAGCTCTTTCTTTTTAACTCTGTACATTAAATGGTCTGACCTTAAACTGAATTTGCTGGGACGCCCAGTCCTGGCAAGATTTGGAACTGTTTTGAAAGATCTGAATTTGTGAACTATCCTTATCATTGTAGAATTGTGAATTGTTTGGAGATGGAATTACAGTATAACCCTACCAGGACTGATGAACAGCAACAACTGAGGTCTCTCTGAGATCTGAGGTCATGACTGATATATTTTATTGCCCTGATGAAGATACACACCTGAGTGCTCCAGAACAATAGACTGTAAAGCCGTCTGCCCTTACTTATATAAATCACATTTCTTGATTTACTAGTCTTGGTCATTTCATTAATAAAACCTCACTGAATCCCACAAAACATAATCATAATAATTATGCTGTGTTTGATGCATCAGACATGCAGCAAAAAACATTCACAAAAGCCTCAGTGTTGGTCTTGGTATGTTTTTAAGAGTTTGTTTTTTGGTTTAGCAAAATGTTCACGAATATTACGGTATGTCTCTATTTCTTAGTGTTGTTTAGTGTGTGTGGGTTTTTTTTCCCACTTTTTAGGCAGCAGCCATCAAACTTCATATACTGGACTGACAGTTTATTAGCTATAAGAATAATAACAATTATCATTTAATGAATGAAATAACTGGCAACAGCTCATGTAAGAATTGTGATGGATTGTGAATTATCGGATTCATAGTTTCTCGTACTCTGTATATTGAACCTGGTTTTCACATTTCTTTCTTTCTGAGGAACTAAAGAGTTGTGCAGTGAAAAATGAAAGAGAAATTTGCAGAATACGACCCGCTTTGGGGAAATTTAAATTGTTCCTGGAACTATGACATAGGGACTTTTATTTGAGATAATTCCTCTGTGTAAAGGGGATTCTTATCTTATATCTTTCAGTAATTACATCCTACTGTAAATACAGATTAACGTTGACTCTGAGTTGGTACATCTGTATAAATTATTATTATCTATATATTAATTTAAAGAATACGCTCTTTATTTCATATACTCTTTATTTATTTTCTATTTTCTATTACAGGACCAAGGGAGACTGCAGTGAACAGTGAGTGCAGCAGGAAAAATCATCGGCGCCCCCCTGCCCCCCACCCAGGACTTGTATAAACAAACAACAAACAAATTTAGGCCCAATCCCAATTCTATTTTCTACCCCTTTGCCTACCCCTCGCCCCTTCCCCTTGCCCCTTGAAATGAAGTGGAAAGGGGTAGGGTTAAAATATTTCCCCTAAGAAATGGGACACCACTACTACACTGTTACACGTCATCATCCATTGTCACTACCTCCTAACGTTACGTCAGAGGACATGCGCCGATGTTTATCACAAATTCCAAGATGTCGCCGTCAGCATCGTAGCATGTAAAGATTACTCACTCCCAAAGTTTTTTGCGCCGTATTTGGACTTTAAAAACAGATGTTCGTTTTCACCTCGAAAACGTATGAGCCTTCGGGTTTCCTCAGCTGTCCCTATACAGAATATAATTTACAAAAATGTTGTCATGTTGCAATAAGTACGAATAGTGTAAGCACCTTTCATTTACATGTACACATATGGCCGTAAGCAAAACAAAACAACGCGTTACCACATGCAGTCAGTTACCGGGTAACGTTATATGACATAAAAATATATTTCCTAATATTGTGCAATCAGTGCTATCCGCAAGCAAACTTTAGCGATTTTTTTTCAAACGTTTCTTTACAGAACATCACCGTAAATACAAGATTGATGGTAATATACATGTAATGAAAAAATGTCATAAAAATCCTTATTAATGGCAAAAATTACTTAACATTTATGGGTCTGCTTGCTCGAGTGGGCAGCCATGTTGTAAATTTCTCTTAGCCCTTCGTTTGAAGTGAGGTCCCGAAAAATCTTCGTTTTGAGGGCTATCTAGCCCTTCCCCTTACCCCTACCCCTCCAATCAAAAGAGAATTGAGACACCCCTACACGTGAACGCGCCAAACGGAGGGGTAGGGGAAAGTGTAGGGGTAAGGGGTAGAATTGGGATTGGGCCTTATTTTCGTATAGCGCATTATCACAACGTTACGTCGTCTCAAAGCGCTTTACAGCATCCCCACCCAAAGCCCCCAGTGAGTAAGCCATAGGCGACAGTGGCAAGGAAAAACCCCCGAGAAGGAAGAAACCTTGGGAGGGACCAGACTCAAAGGGGGAGCCCATCCTCCAGGGGCCGGCAGGGAGAGTCAAATACAGTTAAATCTGAAACACAAACGGGGAGCAGGGGGGAGATGACAAGCCAGTGCCACCGCTCCCTCCAATCACCAGGCAGCCAGAAGGCAGGGAGCGGGTCATACAGTACAAGGAAGATGACACAAGCAGAACGGCGAGCTGGATGCACGGACGTCATTGGTAGAGGTGACGTCATATGTTGCTGGGTGTGCTGGACATATTGATAGATTGAGGTCTTGTTATGGAAATTTGGAGGTAGGAAGGAACAGATGAGTCCAATGGTTTAGCTTGGTTTCATTTATTGAGATATCTTTCTATGCCAGCTCGGGGAGACTCCACAGACAGTTCTGAGAAGTTCTCCAAATAGCAGACGCAGCTGCTTTCATTTTATATTGACAGACAAATGACCTTTCTCTGCAACCACAACCGGAAGACCCATGTCTGCTTTTGCACATTCTATGCTCAGGACAAGCTTTTCGTCTAGCACAAGCATCTTATATTTACCATATATAGAATAAAAATTCATCTCTTGTCTAGCTTAACATGGGTAAGGTCTAAAACCCCTTCCCCAGTCTCTTGCATCTGTTTCTTCAAGCATAGCAACCTTATTTTGCAGTCTAACTTCCTTAGTAACCATTGGACATCATGCTTGGTGGTAATTTTCCACTACAGTCTCCAGGCAGCACCCCCCAGGAGGAGTATGGGAAATAAAATATGTCAAATTAAGGGAGACTATAGGCAGTGCTAAAAGGTAGATGAGTGCAATATGAAGTGCAATGCTCCGGCAGATATGGCTATGGCAGCATAAGTAGGAGGGAGAGGCAGGTGGGAATGCAGGCATGGGGAGTCCCTGAAATGTCAGCACTCCAATCCCACAGCGATTGTGAAGCTAGAGTGACAGCACTGTCAATTCAGTTTATCCAAAGCCAATGGCACCGATCCCCACCCAGCTCTACACCTCACACTATAGATTTAACTGGGAGTGAGGAGTTAGCTAGAGCTAGAACTAGTGTCCCTATAAGCTAAACTAAACAGGTGTGTTTTTAGTCTAGACTTGAATATTGAGAGTACTGCTCAAGGACTAGGAAACGGGCAGATAGAATCATTGCAGATCCGTCACACCCTGAACACAATCTCTTCCAGCTCCTCCCCTCTGGCAGGCGCTACAGAACTCTGTTTACAAAAACCACCAGACATAGGGGCAGCTTCTTCCCTCAGGCCATCACCCTCATAAACAGCTAAGCTGCGTCTCCTGCCTTCTGCCAATTTCCCCCTTAAACTCTGTTCGCACTCAACCTCGCACCTTATACTTGTACAGTGTTACCCATGTGTGTATATTTCAAACTGTACAGTGTATAGTCTTGTATAGTGTAATTTATTGTTTGTACAGTGTCATTTATTGTCTGTGTACTAGGGAGTCTCTAGCAGCCGGAACCAAATTCGTTGTGTGCCCCAGCACACTTGGCGAATAAAGCTGATTCTGATTTAAAGTTGGATTAGGAGATTCTGAATGATTGCAGGATAAAAAGAAACTACATCTTCAGCTTCTTTTATTGCAATAGTTTGTTATATTTAAAGCACTATTACACTTACTACAGGCTGTCAGACAGTCTGTGTGTTACCATGGGAACAATAAATGGAAGCCTGACTGGAAAACACCAAAGGGCTAATCTCACACTGCAACTAGCAGCACCATAGCAACCCCATGCAATACCATAGCATCCAGAGATATTATGTGGTACCTTGGGCGGGGCCTATTTTGTTGGCGGAGCTTAAACGGGTTTATGGTGTCATAATCAGGGGCGTATCCCTTATTCTGATTGGTCGAGGGGTTATCTCCATATATGGTATCATACATGCCTATGCTACAGTTACGGATATAGGGATTATGTCCGTATGTGGTATCATACATGCTTATGCTACGTGATAAGGGGAGCCACATGGCTTGGGGTGCCGCTAAACTCTAATAGAATAAAAATACATTACATGTATTTATTCATGTGTTATTTTTAATTACGTTTTAAGGAATAATAAAACATATAGCAGGATGAATGTAAGGTAGCGCGTACGCGGCCAGCGGGGGTTCCGTCCGCAGTAGACACAAGCGCCCCGTGTATTTTAAAAGAAGAAAGCACTTAAACTCATTACATTTAACTAACATCTTTAAAGAAGAAGAAAAATTTTAACGGTATTTACAGTACCAGTGTTTTATTCCATTGTTAGGTTGAAGAAAACATGTAACCAGCAAACATTTAGGAGGAATAACTGAAAGACGAAATGAGCGAGTCCCAAAGCTCTGCGACATTCGACCAACCTCTTAAAAAGTTGCACGTCAAATGATTGTCCAATGGGGGGCAGCACTTGTGCACGCACACTCACACAGACATCCATTTCAAAATGGCGAAGCCAACGGGGGTGCCAATTATTTCAAATAAGCCTCTTAAACCATAGCGTTTTTAAGTAATGAAACTCTTTTTCGGCCAATGTGTTATTTAAAATAAAACATCCTAAGCATTTCGACAAGGAGAATCAAGGAATAACGCGGCCAATCCTTGTTTAAATGACACTCTCTCTCTCCATGTCGCGCTTGTGCGTAGAACCACAATCCCCACACACCACTATCATTTATTGAAAACAGCTGAGGGAACTAGTTTTCTGAATTTTAAAGTGTGTATAAAATAAGTAAATAAGTAAATGTGTGTTAAATAAGTATAAGATGTGTTATAAAGTGTCACGCCCAGCTCCGTCCGATCCTCGTGTGTCCAACGCCCACCTCGTTACCTCGTGTTAATCCCTGATTGTCATCACCTGTTTCCTGTTTCTCTTGGCTTGTCTGGTGTATATTAGTCCGCGTCTCCCACTGTCTCGCAGATCTGTGATATAAAAGGCCAATAGGATGTTGGGTTACAATTCTAGGTGTGTGGAGTTTAAGTCAAGGGAGGTGATGCTACAATTCCTTTGTAAGATCCCACCTAGATTATTGTGTGCGGGTTTGGTCACCATACTTTAAGGACATTGCTGCCTTGGAAAAGGTTCAGTGTAGGGCTACGAGAATGATTCCTGGTCTTAGAGAAATGTCTTATGAGAGGTTAGCTGAGCTGAATCTGTTCAGCGTCGTGCAAAGGAGATTAAGTGGGGACATGATCCAGGTCTAGAAGATTCTAAAAGGTCTGGATGCTGTTCAGCCAAATGGCTACTTTAATATTAGTTTAAATACTAGAACTCGTGGCCATAGGTGGAAATTAGCAGGAGAACATTTTAAAACAAATTTGAGGAAGCACTTCTTTACACAGCATGTAGTTAGAGTATGGAATAGTCTTCCTGTTAGTGTAGCGGAAGCTAAAACCCTAGGTTCCTTTAAATCAGAGCTAGATAAGATTTTAACAACTCTGAGCTATTAGTTAAGTTCTCCCCAAATGAGCTTGATGGGCCGAATGGCTCATGACTCCCAGTCCATGTAAGCATTGAATAAAATAGAAGCAAGAACATACCCCTGACAAACCCTAGAATTAACTGGGGAGAATGCAAAGTTTCTGCCTCCAGTCATGACATCCAACAGCTTCAGGGGATCCTGCAAAGTCTCAGGATGTCCCACAGGGCGGCTTGAACAACTGAGTCGAACAATATCCCGTCTCCCAAATGGAAGCAAAGATTGCTTATAATACCAGGAGGACAGCCTTCCCACCAGCCTGGAGAAGTTCACCCTGGATACCAGACATTCCTGCTGCATTCAAGCTGCTTGCTGTGACTCCTCTCAATGATATCCAGGGAACTCTGCCAGATGAAGCACCACCTTCTGGGCACACCTGCACCACCAACACAACCTTCAGCAACCTTCAGTGTCTTATCACAGAGGGTCTCCCACATCACGTTAGAATCAGCAGTCATACCCAAGTCTGCATGTTCCTCATATAACCTGCAAGCAAACTCACTAGAATCAGCCTGATATTGGACATCGGACACTATCAGGGAGAGCCAATCCACCACAGCAACAGCTACTCCCTGAGTATGGCAGCCATCAGAGCAACCAAACCAACAATTAGTATACCCACCTACCGAGATCTGGCCAATCCCTGGCCTGCGTACCTCAGAGAGTTCTGCCACTGAAACGCAGAGTTTACGAAGCTCCCCCGACAGCAAAGGAAGATGGTCATATGGACCAGAAAGGCAAGACATTCCACGTGTCTACCCGGATGGGCTACATCAGATTGGGACCCAAGTGTTCCTGTGCAGCAGACGACGCCTCAACACAACTCCAATTCCGAGCCCCAACAGGTCTGATCCTATTGGGCCGCCGAGGGTTTTGACTCCCAAGGCCCCCCCCCCCCCCATCCCCTTCATGGTGCGTGCAGCCTTCCTATGGGCAGCAGCAGCAGAGCTGCTCCCACGCAGAGCAGAATAGTGTCCTGTCTGCCAGTTCGGAGCTGTGTGAAGTTTTACGGTGGCTGGAGGGCCAATCCTGCCATCAACCCCCAAATTTTTCCCTGCAAGCTGTAGGACCTGCAGGACCGGATGAAGTTTGACGTCATACCCAGGATGGTAGTGAACATATAAAAAATTATCATTATCATATATAATTGAAATAAGAAAAATGCTTGATAGCCATACATATGAACCATACTGTTTTTTCATATGGTAAGGCAGTTTGACATGCATGAAATAGTAGTTTTGCACCAACAAGGTGATTCCCAAAGAGCTATTAACTGAAAACTTGCCATATCTCAGCATATCTCAGCATGGTGATACAGTAGTTCTTCTTTTGTCCTCCACTTGTCCAGTTTCCTGAATTTTTTCAAGTACATATGGAGAAGCATTTTTTACACAGAAAATGGACTGAAAAACAGTGGCAACAGGTCTTGCGGAGCAATGAATCCAAATTTGAAATTTACGGTTCAAATCGTCATCAGTATATACAGAGGAGATCAGGAGAGAGCTGAGCTACACAAACTCTTTGTGTTATATACTGTATTTACATGTATGTTTGCACATGTTGCAATAAATCACTGTGCCTATTGTCCCGTCTTCCTAGCGAAATATAAAGAAATGAGGGGTGGCTCATGACTTTTACATAGTAATGTACATCTTTTATTTTATAATGAACCTTACCTGTACTTGTAGTCTATAAACGTTACACTTTTATAGTTTTATCCTTTTCTTGGCGTTTACGGGCTTGCATTTGTAAAGTGACAGTAAAGGTAAACATTTTTGTTTCTCAGATTTTATTCATATGGTGGTGTGTTCTTTATACTTCTATATACTTTATACCGTTTTCCTAAAATTTGATTTAAAACATCTCAATATACTACAATATATTGAATCACAACCTCTGTATCATGACACGTGTCACACTCCGCGGCGAGGGAAAAGACGAACCCCAATATGCAAGAGAGCCGTTTATTTCTAAGATCGGTTTCACCAAAGCAGACAGGGAGAATCCAGTAGAATAGTCGGGAGGGTCAGATGCCGGGGAGATCAGTCCTACGTAGAGAGACGGGACGAGGAGACGGAGAGACAGGGAACACGATGAGAGACGATCTGGCAGGCAGGACGGAGAGGGGGGTCGGGCAGGGAGGCAGGATAGAGGAGGCAGGCAGGACAGACGAGGCGGGTCGGGCAGGCCAGACAGCAGGGCAGGACGGAACAGGCAAGGCAAGTGGGAGAGACAATAGACAAATTAATGCTTGGTATATGTCATAGATGGCAACAGCCGCTGTGCTGCCCCGTCTCTGTGGGCGTGACAATAATAATAATACATTTTATTTATTTAGCGCTTTTACAAGAACTCAAAGACGCCTACAATACGCATCATGTCACCTGTCATAATGGAGTGGAGCAGGTGTACATCTGGACCCACCTACAAAGTAATTAAATGAAGACCGTTTGATACAAAACAGGAATTTTATTCTTGTTTCCTCACTGGCTTCCAGTCAAACTTACACAGAAACAAGTTGCTACCCACGGGAGACGTCATAAAAGGGTGTGATTTAAGAGATTTATATCTTTCAGTGACTTATAAGAAGCATCCACAATACTGCTTAGTTTGCTGAGAAGGGTCACACTGATGGAGTACACAGTCAGAATCGAACCCAACGCCTCTGCTGATGGCATTTACATTCAGCTGAAAAATGGAGAAAAGCTGTCTGGAGAGGTCAGGGTTACAGGACAAATGACAGTGAGTATGATACTAAATATATCTGTACTTTGTAAGTAATGCTTTATTATAGTATTTGCAAAAGAATACTGATATATTTTTATTATGTGGATAATACTACATTTTCCTTCCCAAAGGTAGTTTTGTCAAACTTTGACAAAACACCACAAGAAATCATCATCCAACGGAAAACATCTTTTTTTAAAAGGACATTCACGACATTTTACTGCAAATACATTGAGGTGCAGAGCTTGGAATCTGTCTTCTACTTTCCAGTCTTCAAAAACATTTCCACCACAAAGGAGACCATAGCAGAAGGCTCAGGTATCCGGTCTGTCGCTGATTACACAGAGGAGGGAGGATGTGGTCATTTTATATATGAATGTGATGGTCACCCGCATGTTAATGAGTGTGATGGAGCTGCAAGTTCACTATGTGATGGTTGCACGTGCAAGTAGGATTTACACCAAAGACATCATACATGTTACGCGGCAAAGTAAGTAGTGTGTACTTACCATGGTGAAGACATGTCAGTAAACACATGTTCTATTCTAGGAAAGCTGCCTTGGGAAGATGATGAGGAGAAGAGAAGAGAGGGACTGGAAGAGAAGAAAAAACTCCAAGGTAAGTGATCATTTTAAAAGCTTCAGTCACATTTGTGTTAGTATGACCCTGAATGTCAGACTGCCATAGCTTACAGGATGTGAGCAATCGGGTCCCAGTCGGCAGCTTAAAGGCCATTTCACATCAAAATGCAACACCAAAAAAACTACATGAATATGTGAAATTTTTGCTTAGAAATTTGATGGATCAAACGTTTTCACAGCAAACACAATGCTAAATTCTGGCAACTCATTGAGAAAACATTGCATACGGATAGAAATTGTAAAACTGATGACATGCACTAACATGAGTGACAGTGTGTTTTTCATGTTTCTTTTGAGCAAACAAGTGAAAAGAATAAGGTGAAGATACTGCATTCCTCTACTTCTACAGTAGCCTAAACTTTACAACGTGATTCAGATGGTACTTCAGGATAACCATTGAAATCATGGCAGCAACATCATCTATCATCAGTTAATTAGCCAGAAAGACAGATAAAACACAGCCTATTATTAATTTTTAGCAGGATTTTTATTGGAAATTTATTGTACACTGACAGACCTATGAATCAAGCAAAAAAAAGTTTAAAAATTAAGCAAAAACCAACATAAACACAAGAAAACAGAACAGCTGCAAACAGCTCAATTTCCCCTTTATCATCAAATGATAAGACAGGCTACTAAGGACGAGCAGATTGATACTGAGGTAGCAGTTCTTTCCATCTGAATGTTTTCATTTTGAGTCCAAATTCAGTGTTTTTTACCTTGTAATTTAAATGTTTATATTATTAAAGGAGCAGGATATGAGCAACAATCAGGCAGTGCTGCCCATGGGTGGGGAGAAATGTCCTAGACACTAAAGAAAAGTGTAAGGATCCATCCACTGGCAAATTTCCACCCCCCACCCTGCCAGCTCATCATTTTTAATTTGTCATTGGGGTTGGGCCAGCAATGAATTTCAGCATCTGCGGTACCAAACTTGTATCTAATTAAAATTGGATCAAAAATTAAATCAGTCTTACCACCAGGCACTACAGGCTAGTGTTGTGTACCAAATGAAAGGTTTTCTTCCTTTTCAAAAAAACTGACCACATGTGTAAAAACTGACATCATTTTTTTTAACACGTCCAAAAATTGCAAAAATCGATTTCTCTCCAAATAAAAAAATGACGGATCACAACGATGAGAATTTGTCAGATGTGGTATGACAGCCTTCACAGACATATATTTGTTCATTTTCGAATGATGTTTGTTTTTTGTGCATTGAATGACACTGTGTGGAATTCTGTATGGCGAAGGTCAGACATGGCTCTTGATACTGATGGTTCTCCTTGTTTTTGAGTAAAATTCCTTTCACCTTCTAATGGATTTTAATATTTTCTCTAGAGCTTGTTGGCTGGACAGCTCCTCATGGTAAGTTTAAGCAGTGACAGTTACAGTAGGCTGTTGAAACACCATAGTCTCCGTTTCTCAGTAAAACCTTGCAAGCACTCAGGGCTGGACTGACCATCTGGCAAACCTCTGATCTTATAAACTCTTTCTGTTGGTATGAGAAGCAGTGTAACATCAAATGTAACAATGTGAAGTAATAGATCATCTTCAGTAGTAAAATGTTACACAGTTTATAATGCATCATGAATTGTTCTTTCTTAACTATGGCCAGTTGCCTGGCCTGTGAATTATGTGTTTGGTCTGTACATGATATTATGACCAGGGCATGTCATTCGGTAAGTGGAAGTGCTCAGTTATGATAAACCCATCTTCCTTTCAGAGATCACTTCAATTACTTTCAATTACTCCTCTTCAAAGAAGACCCTCTCCCTCCTATCACTGGCCAAAGATGATTCCAGTAAGTCAGTCCTGTTCATTTCCATAAGATCATACAATAACTGTGATATTTTTGTGAACCTAAAGAACTGACCCATGATTGTTTCTCTGACTGTGGTCACATTTCCAGCTACACTTATGTAAATATTTGTTTCTTTGAAACAATGCAGCTTATATCCCCTCCTATTTCAGTGATTCAGGGAGAGCATTTGCATGTTCCCCAACATTTTGCTGTGTTGTGATAGCTTCTGTTTTTGGTGGTTGATGTTATTTTATACAATTGATGAGTCCAGAGCCTGATACCAAGAGAAAAGCACATCTGGTCCTGCATTGAAAATACTTCAGTTAACTGAATTTGACTTAAAAAATATGCAAGTGAATGCATTACTCTGAGAATGTAAATAATACTATCCCCAAAGTGTTACCACAATTGCAACGACTGACATTCAAACCCAAAAACAAGCATGCACTTAATTATTATTAATATTTCTACCCAAGGCTTTTACTATATATCACACATCTGTTTGAAGGCTGTTATAACAGAAAATGCATGTAGAGAATTGAGTCCAAGTTTGTATCTTAGGTGGGATATTCTGGGAGCTGTGTCCAAAGGAGTGGAAGAAACCTTTGGATAAAACACAACGTACACTAAGTGAGTCCAGCTATTAGCTTGAAATTCAGGGTGAGCTGTGATCTGTTCAGGACACCTTTGTGAGTAACAGAAACAACCCAAAATGTGATTTACCCAAAAATGTGATCACAGTCTAACTGTATAACTTGCACCAAATCATGCATTCTTTGTGACTTTATGAAATATGAAAAACTGCATTGACTGTTTTGCCTAATTATAAACAGACACACTATGCTTACCAGCAGTTCACCATTTCAAGTCGTCTAATTGTTCGTATGACTTTGCAGCCGCAGTTGAGATGCCAGATGAGCAAGAGAAGACCATATTCAGGGGTGAGGTTTCATATGTGATAAAGAGTGTGACTCTGCAATGCAAGGAGCTTCCTCTGATCAGATGTTCGAGATTGATACTCTAGGGTTTCCATCAATGATTATTTATTTCATGAATTAATATTAATAAGCAGATGTGAGGGTGAACCAATCTGCCTACAGTAAATTAAAGCATTTTAATATGCCTGTTATTTTCCTTCCTCACTTAGCTGCAAGTTTAATGAATCCAACCATAACTCACCAGTACACCCCGAAAGAGAAAGCAAGGAACCTGATCCTTGGTGTGATCCATTATCTTCTGTGAGTAGATGTGGCTCCAGCTTTCTACACCACTGTATCTTCACAGCACCCTGTAAAGTTCTTCCATGGATCTCTTGGATGCAAACAGAGTTGTACATCTTTAAAACCTGATTTATTTTTAATTTGAAATCACTGTTATTGACTGTTGTATTTTTCATTGTGTTTGAATGCACAGGCAGTGCCATGGCTCAGTGGATAGCACTGCACTCTCGCACTGCACTCTCGCACTTCTAGGTTGGAGTTTCCCTCGCTTTGCCCAGTAGCTCCTCTCTGTGTGATGCAGGTTTCCTCTGGGTACTCTGGTTTCTTACCACAGTCCAGCGATATGCGGCTAGGCTAAGTTGTGTTTTTATATTGCCCATGAGTGTGTGTCTGTCTGTGTGTCTGGTCATATATATAATGCATTGTGAGGACCAAATGTCCCCACAATGTGATAAAAAAACTGTTATTTTTACCATTTGGGGACATTTTTGGTCTGCATAAGGGTAAATTCAATTTTATAAAAATCTGTGACTGCAATCAAAAAAACAAAAATGCCAACAGAAAGTCTTGTATAAGGTAAAGGTTAGGGCTGTGTGTGTGTGTGTGTGTGTTTCCTGGGATAGGCTCCAAGCTCACTGTCTCCCTGTATTATTAACAGTTATGGCAGATAAATAATTCTCATTTTCCCATTACACTCCTGTCCTGTCACACTTCTGTACAATGTGCCCTCTTCCACATTCCCCAGTACACAGCTGGGTACACCAGTCTGGGTCATCACAGCTGCAGAATGGCTTCATGTTGGGAACATCAGGATTCACTGACCAGGGACAGAGTGACACACTTTCTCCAGCATTGTTGCTTCCAGTCTTGCATTGTCAAATGGTTCCATTTGGAACTGATTTCATTGTTACTGTATATTTCACCGGTTTCATCTCATTTTACTTTTCAGGATATTTGGACAGAAAATTTCCAAAGATATTGAGTGAGTAATTCATACCATGCTTCATTTTACTGGTGTTTTGTTTGCTGTTTGTTTTTGCATGTACATGTATGTATATTTTAACAGGTATCAAGTTGGAATACATAACTCCCTGAATTCCGGCAAATCCCATGATGAGTGTTTGCATAGTAATAGAAAATATACAGTGAATTTTGCTTATCTTGAAGGATGAAAACTTCAGTTGATGTAGCAGATATACTCTCTTCACAGAAAGATTCACAAAAGTGGTCTTCCAAGCTTTGTGAAAGATGGTGACTTCCTCAAGCTGCCAGCATACCTGTGGTTCGGCCCCTATAAACTTCTGACATTAATCAAAAATTCCGTGGTTGTGTAAGTGCTAAGTTCACAAAGTATGCAAAGACTTCCAGAGAGTTCTAATCAGACATGGTCAGTTACCAGGATGATAAGTTATAGATATTATCCCAATAAAATCTGTGTTTTTGGCATTTGATTTGTCCCTTTAGGTTTGTTAAATGCCATAATAATATTCTCTTGTGTTTGCTAAAGGGCTATTCAGACTGTGCTAAGGAGACGTAGTAATTTTGGACGCGGATGGAGAAAGATTGATGACATCAAAAGAGTGCTTTTATTTCCAAGTAAAAAAGCAGGTAAGTCAAGATTCACGGAAAATTATATCATCATTTTCATAGTATTTTAAAATACTGCTACTTCAGAAACAGGGAATGTGGGTATTTTATTCTATTACATTGACTTTAGCACAGAATACCAGGACTCAGATGCAGCGGATTGGGGCGCTTTCCCGCCACACCAGGTACTGTACTTTTGGTACTTTGTGAAAGTACCAAACGTACTGTATAGTACTTCAAGGTGTTGGTTTTCCACTGGCATAAAAATTGGTACCAGCGCCAAATGACATCAGAGTGTGAGGCAGGGCATTTTGTACCAAGTTCAAAAAATGACTGTAGTATATTATAAGGCTGGATGATGTGCAATATTAATACCAACATAGCATGTTATGCACGTGCAATTCTTACATCGCTAGTCAGCTAGATTAAGAACAGGCTTTTTCTTACTTTTAGTTCTGCATGGGCATCATAGCGCAGGGCATTTACGTTTTTCTAAAGCATTTTTACTCTGTCATAGAAAAAAAGACACCTTAGCTAGCTTTTTATAATTTTAATTATTATTCCTTTTATGGATCATCTAATATATGTTTAAAATCAGTTTAATATTTACCCCTGCTACTTTTGCATAAGTGCTGCATGCGATCTCTGAGACAATCATAATCATTTTCATCCTTGTAGTTTGAATCACTCCTAGATGGGTTTGTGAGAAATTGCTGAACTCAGTTTTTGTTTTATAAATACCCCAATATTTATTACAACAAAATCACATCGCTAGGACAGCACGCTAAATGCTATATATATCTGCCTGCTGTCCTTTAATATTAAACAAAATACTTTCAAAATTTCTTTTCATGCCATCCTAATCTATTTGTTGTGTCCGTTCTTCTGACCAGACTGCAATTTTTTGTTTTCCTATGTTTATCGTTTTCTGAGTTCATAACTGTTTTCAGGGCGGCATTTGTATAGTCTTTCAGAGGCAGGCTATTTGCATAACCAATCAACAAAGAAAGCTTTTCAAGTCCCATCCCAAAGTACCAAACTACCAAAGTACCCCAGCTGGTTTGGTACTTTTGGTACTGGAACTTGTGGTACTAGTACTTGACCGGAAGTAATGGCGCTTTTCCACCGCTCAAAGTACGGTACTTTCAGTACTTTTGCTTCTCCATTGACTTCCGGTCGGGTACCAGTACCGAAAGTTCCAGTACTGAAAGTGCCAAACCAGCTGGGGTACTTCTATGGTACTTCGATACTTTGGGGTGGGACTGTTGATTGGTTATGCAAATAGCCTGCTGCTGAAACACAAAATACAACTGCCATCTTTTGAAACACACAGCGAACAGCGAGAAACAAAATATTAAAATAGTAAAATGGAAGGATGGACAAACGAGGAAACACAGGCTTTAATCGTCATATGGTCGGATGAACAGATCCAGTGGGATTTGGATGGCATGACTCGAAATAAAAAAGTATTTGCCGTAATAGCAAGCCGTTTGGAAGAAATGGGGCACAAGCGAAACACCGAATAATGCCGCTTGAAAATCAAAAAACTTGAGCAGGACTACAGGAAAGTGAAGGATCATAATAACATATTTGAATTCAGCGAAAGAAATACCGCGTCGCGCTTTGTGATGATGTCAGTCAGGGGCGATCACTGATGATGTAATTTGGCGCCGATACCAGGTTTTACACCAGTGGAAAACCAACACAAAAGAAGTACCATACTTTTGGCACCCTTTGTGAACAGATGATGGGACTCTGACAGAGTAAGAACAGCGTGGGGTAAAGACATATTCACACAGTCACAGGGACTGTCCTCATCTCCTCTTGAGTGGACATTGGGTCCATGATCCTCATCCTGACTCTCTCTTCTGAGGGGTATAGGGTCATCACAACCAAAGTACCTTTCTCCTTCTTCCAGAGTACATCTCTGAAAACTGGAAGGATGATGCCTTTTTTGGGAGTCAGTTCCTTAACGGATGTAACCCAGGAATGATAGAGAAGTGCACAAAAATCCCAGAGAAAATTCCGGGGATATCAGACGTGTGCCCTAACATCAGCGAGCTTATCCAGGTGGGACCATTAAACGACTTATCCCCTAGTCTGTGGAAATGTGATGCATTTTCAGTTCAACAGATCATGTTAATTGGTTATACTAGAATCAACCTTAATTTAATAGGTCAATCTCTTAACCAGTTTTGCAGTTAAGGGAGAAATTATACTGTTTTATTATTATAATTGATATTTTTGTCTTGTTTGCTTAGAATGGGAACATTTATATGGTTGATTATGAACTGCTTGATAACGTTAAAGAGGGCATCGTTCATGGCCATCGACAGTATCTGGCTGCGCCAATCGTGCTTCTTCAGGAGACGGCGCAGGGACTGATGCCCATCGCCATCCAGGTCATGAAGGTTTATTCATGAAGCAGCCCTTTACTGTAATACATTGAGCGGTTAAGATGATGTCCATTTTCTGCACTTCCACAGTTGAAACAAAAGCCTGGTGAAGAGAATCCCATCTTCACTCCAACGGACAAACCCGAGGCCTGGCTTCTGGCGAAGATCTGGGTCCGTAACTCTGACTTCTACATCCATGAGCTGGTATCCCACCTTCTGAAGACACACCTGCTGGCTGAGATCTTCTTCGTCAGCATCTTCACATCGCTACATGATCACCATCCAATCCTAAAGGTGCAGATCTTTTTTCATAAGTGGGCAAAGAGCATGGAATTATCTGGGTGATGTAGGAGTTTAAGGACACTTCCTTCCTGTGTCCACAATCAGATCTTTGCTGTCACCGGGCGATACACAATCCCAATCAACGTAGCTGCCAGAAATACACTCATCGATGACACTGGCTTCTTTATGGAGGTTAGATGGACATTCTGTTTTGTACTGACATGAAAATGATCTGAAACGTTCCCACCTTAACATGCAACAGATCATATTATGCAGCAAACCTGTTGAACTCAGTACATGTGACAGAGTCATACAGTCTCATTTCCCTCACAGTACACAGGCTTTGGCGTGGACGCCCAGTGGGAGGTGTTACAGAGAGCAGTGACACACCTGACATACAAGAGCCTCTGTCTGCCTGACAACCTGGAGAGCCGTGGAGTGCAGAATCTGAAGAACTATCACTACAAGGATGATGCCATGCAAATCTGGGATGCAATATCTGAGTAAGGAGCCTCTTATTTTTTATTGATTGCGTGTTGTGACAGATCCAATCTGTCACCACTCTGCCAGGGGCCTTGGAAAGAACAGGCCACCTTTGCTATTGTACATTAGCCAGATACGTTGTGGCTTCGGCTTTTTGTCACTTGCTGTAAGCGTTGAAAGTATCATTACATATTGTAAATGGCATTAATAGTACTTATGGTCATTTCAGATTTCTTTGGAAGGTTGTTGATACATACTACAATGATGACAGTAATATTAAAAAGGACAAAGAACTTCAGAACTTCTTTCGCTATACTTACCATTATGGATTTCAGGGACAAACAGGTAACACTGTCAATAACTGAAATAAATTTCTCTTGGTTATTTATTTAGGTAAAGTATGTATTTATATTATAAATCACAAAGAAAGCATCACTTGTGGTGAGTTTGTTAAGCATTAAGGAAAGCCAAGAAAGATTTTTTAATGCATTGTATTAGATTTCCCTGAAACAGTGGAAACTAAAGCAGAAGCAGTCGAATACCTGAGCATGGTGATGTTTACCTGCTCAGCTCAGCACGCCGCCGTGAACCACGGACAGGTAACATGGCTGATAATCACAGTCACACCATCCATGCATGATAAGATCTTTATTAAAGCTGTAGCAGAGTTCAGCCACAGATTTTACCCTCCCTACAGTATGATACTTACGCTTGGATGCCAAACGGTCCCACAACAATGAGGCAGCCCCCACCAAGGAAGGTGGACAAGGTAGATGAGGATTACATCATCAATACTCTGCCTGATATGGAGACGACCCTGCAGGCCATGTCTGTAGCCCGGTTCCTCAGTCAAGCCACTGAAGATTTTGTAAGTGCTTATCTGTTTGCTGGTACTGAACCTTTTCCAGTTATTCCTTGATCCCTATGTTCTTATCCCAAACTGATTCATTCTGCTCTGTTACTGGTAAGTGGCCTGATAATGGATGGATTGATTTGTTCTGTTTACTTTTCTGTGTGATAAAAGGATACTGAGTCACTGTCATTTTGCACCAATTTCATGGCACTTTGTTGTGGAATCTTCTTTTCAAGCTGTAGTGTAACAAAGTAAACAGCCTTGTTCCTCAGTTTTCCAATCTCAAGTACTGTAGGTTTGCTATTGGAAAAATATCTTAACATAATGTATATCACTCAGCCCCCCATGCTGCCCCCCACAGGTTGCCCTGGGAACTTATGCAGATGATGTATCCAACGATCCACATCTGAGGGATGTGATCAAGAATTTCCAGGAAAGGCTACATGACATTGGGGAAAACATTAAGAAGCGGTCAAAGAGTCAGAGCTTCCCGTACGAGTATCTGTACCCAAGTAATATTGAAAACAGCATCGCCATCTGAAAGATGGGGGCATGACCCAGAATATAATGTCCTTCTTTGTTTGTTTGATAACATTACTCAAATTACTGAGTAGTGGCTGGTAGATATTATTACAGTCATGTTCCGCATAACGACATTTTGGTCAACAAAGGATTGCATCTACGACGGTGGTCCCATAAAATTATAACAGAGATGAAAAATTCCTATCGCCTAGTGACATCATAGCTCAATGCATTGCTCACGTGTTTCTCGTGATGCTCGTCCAAAGAAATCTACTGCACTGCCAGTCGTATAGAAGTATAACAGATACAATTATAATAACTCATAATGATAATAAAAAAACTATGTTATTGGTCCATATATTTACTCTACTGTAGTTTTCATTGTTATTCTACAGTGCAGGTCTGCTCTTTCTACTTAGAAAAATGTTTTCTGCAGCCTAGGTGTGTAATAGGCTATACCAGGGTTCTTCAAATCTGGACCTCGATTCCAAATCCAGGCCTTGTTTTCAGTTCTCCCAGGTAGTTACTTCAATAATACCTGATTGGTCAGAGGCTTCACACCTGACTGACAAGAAAAGGAAGGCTGGAAAACCAGCAGTGCTCGGACCTCAAGGACCGTGATTTGAATAACCCTGGGCTATACTATTTCAATTTGTGAAAGTATACTCGGTGATATTCGGAGTAGTGACTAAATTGCCAAATCACGCATTTCTCAGAACGTATCCCCATCGTTAAGTGATGCATGACTGTAATTGATAGTTGAAACTGAGCACATAGAACATAGTTGGTGTTGGTATTGGGCAGAGTATCACCTAATCACATGTGGCATTGTAATCCCTGGGGCTTTGGTCTTCTCCTAATCTGTATTTAGTCTGCATCGTGCTGGATGCCCATAAGGCTGCAGGCTGTCTTGGCTCCTATTCCTGATGTTCCAAACTGTTGAGGAATATGGAGAAGTGAGCAAAGACACATGTAGGACATGCCTGTGAGCTGTGGGGGGAAATATAGCAATAATCAAGGGGGCTTCATTCATTTTGATTCCCGTGTTCTTTACATATATTTTTGATTTTGCCTGAGATATGAAGCTCATACCTACAGTACAGAATCACTGAGATGGTTAAAGGATCACCCCCCCCCCCTCCAAAAAGATATACTTGCCTTCCACCTGTGATCATTTGTAATCATCCTGATGAGTTCAGCATGAAACAGCTGTTCCTGGAGCATTCCAGTGCTTGGGAGTGAAACTGAAAGCAAACAATCAGCTATGGCAAGGGGCTGCCAAAGATCTTAGGGATAAAGTTGTGGACAGACACAAGTTAGGAGCTGGATACAAAAAGAAATCAAAGGTTTTATTAATCCCTGTGAGCAGAGTAAAGTCCATAATCAAGGAATGGAAAGTGTTTGGTATTATTATGACCTTCCAGGTCAGGCTGTCGCTCCAAACTGAATAGAAGAGCGAGGAGGAAAGTGGTCAGAGAGGCTATCAAGAGGGCAGATATAGGATTTTTGGCAGAGTGATCATTGTGTGCATGTGACAACAATATCACACGTGCTCCACAAATGTGGCTTGTATGGGAGAGTCGCAAGAAAAAGTCAGTCCTGAACAAGGGTCACATTAAGTCTCGATTGCGCTTTGCCAAAAGGCACCTTGAAGAAGTTGTTATGGTCAGATGAGACCGAAATCACACTCTTTGGTCTCAGTGCCAAATGGCTTATCTGGCGGAAAGTCAATAGAGCTTTCCATCCAAAGAACAGCATAGCTCAGGGGTGGCCGATCTTATCCGCAAAGGGCCGGTGTGTATGCAGGTTTTTGGGATAACCTGTAGGTCAGCTGTTCAAACCCAGGTGTGAGGACTCTTCAGCCAATTAGTCCTCTAATTAGTAATCTAATTAGGGAGTTGCAGAGAAAACCCACATACACACCGGCCCTTTGAGGATAAGATTGGCCACCCCGGCATAGCTGCAGTAAAGCATGGAGGTGGTAGCATTTTGTTGTTGGGTGTTTCTCTGCAGCAGAGACTGGGCCATTTGTCAAAATAGGCTGAAAATGGATGGGGCAAAATACTGAAGTACAAAGTACTGACACGGGGGGGTAATCCTTTAACCATCTGAGTTATTTTTTGTTTTCTTTTTAATGTTTTCCTGGACTGTTGCTATTACAGTATGTCTTTCACTTGGCTGTTATAAGTTGCATTGAGTAAATACAGCCCGGAAAAAACATTGTGTGTGTCTTCATTTCCGGATGCAAAGCAACAAAATGTGAATATTTTGAATGGGGGCGATTCTTTTCTATACTCACTCAGAAGTCCTATGCATCAAGTTTCAAGTCAAGTCTCACTTCTTAGAAGCAAGAATGTCAAGACATGTTAGACACTTATGTTGCCGGGGAAGGTATCCACGAAACAACAAGCAACTTCTTATGTGGGATCTTTTATTCAATGTAGGATCTCCACCGAACCGGGACAATTAAGTTTCCCATTCATTAAACAATGAAAAGAAAATTACAATTTGGCCTTCGTAAAAATTCAAATTTAAGAAAACCCTTAAATCAGGCAAGCCAGAAGTTTTATAAACCCCTTATTCTCATTCAAAAGTAGAAAATAAATAAAAAGAGAAAACGGGACAAAGACCCCCAGTACAATCACAGTAGTGGCAGTCCTGCGCCAAACCAAACAAATACATTACTCAGCTTATCCATAATTAAATGCTTCATATGCACTACGCTGTTCATCCAACAAACACTTTTATCAGTCATTTCTCTACACGTGGCTTCCTCAACACATCTCTTCACCCAGCAACCACCACCCACTGAGCTCACCAGACCAGACCACCACAGCGTCCACGCTCAATCCTCCCTCATCTGACTTCCTTCTAAATCTAATGCTTCTAATTCCTCCTTGGTTACGATAAACCCCAGAGATTTCCACAAATACCTTACTAGTAGTTCAGACCGAAAGAGGATCCCTCCTTTTCCAGTAAACGAATGTCCACCACACCCGAACACACTTCCCTTTTACCCTGTTCACAGAGTGATGACCTCACTCCGCAGCGCCGCTCCCTTAAAGGGACTACGTTCCTCCCTGTATTTCCACCTGGTTACACTTAAGCAAGTCATGTCAAGTCTTGGCTAATCCTCAAGTAATTTCACCATTAGTAACTATGATACATATAACTGTGGTCAATTTAATACTAATTTTGTCCATGTGTATTAATATTTGTATCTCCCTAAGTAAAGAGTTCCTGTAATAATTAACAACTGAAAGTAGAAATAAAATGTCTTTTTTACTATTTAAAAATTTAGGCACATTTGCTATATCTGCCACTGCATTTTGACGTATTCAGCAATTCATATATAAAACTATTGTAATGAAAACTTTGACTTGCAGAAAAGTGAAAAATGCTTTAACGCCGTCACACACACTGTATCGGCCAATATAGAAACAAAAAATACTATTCCCTAAGTTTTTTTAAATTTGCACTTTGAACCGACAAATTATTGATGTTATGTTCACAGATGATCTGATTCTTTCCAGTGGCTCTTTGGTGTGAACGAAGGGAACCTTGTCGTATATGAGACATACTGTATATGCCCAACTTTCACTGCCTGCTCTCAATGCGCTGCACTCCTCTTATGTGAACAGTGAGAACAAGCCAGTCACAAGAGGCAGAAGCTGTCAGCGTCAGGGTTCTTAAAGAGTTAAGTGTTACCCTATAATTCTCTTACTGAATATTTTGAGGATAAATCTAGTAACCTTTGCCCATAAGGAAAAAAAAAAGAACTGTTATTTCCATCACTGCATAATGTTCAGGAGTGTTATGAAGCCGTGCATACATTCGTTATTACAAACCGCGTAATGTTCAGCAGTGTTATGAGGCTGTGCATACATTCGTTATTACAAACCGCGTAATGTTCAGGAGTATTATGAAGCCGTGCATACATTCGTTATTACAAACCGCGTAATGTTCAGGAGTGTTATGAGGCTGTGCATACTGTACATTCGTTATTACAAACCGTGTAATGTTCAGGAGTGTTATGAGGCTGTGCATACTGTACATTCGTTATTACAAACCACTGGCTTCTTTCATGGCAAGTTTCATCTGCCTCTGCTTGACGATGAAAATACTTCTCAGCAAAGAAACTACTTTCCCCTTCTTTGGACAATAAGAATCCAGAGCTGCGTCATCTCGAAAGGCAAATAGAGAACTGAGCACTTTGCGACCCTTAGGGTTTACAGCAGGGTTCTCCAGCTTTGGTCCTTTTGCAGTTTGCAGATTTCCCTGCTAATTACCAAGTTTAGTAGGTGTGTTTGAACAGGGAAATCTGCAAACAGTGCTGAATTCTGTCCCCCCCCCCGCCCCCGCCCCCCCCCCCCCAGGACTGGAATTGGGGAACCCTGGTTTCCAAGTTCAGGAGTTTGTTCTTTTCTGTTCTTTCAAGCATTTCCCAGCAGCGGCATCTTTTTTGACTGCTTGTTTCGCAAGAGATAGACTGCAGAAAAAATAACCTACAGTAACACTTCTGCCACACCCTCCTGCTCCTTCAGTCAGCTGTAGCACAACCCACTCGCCTTTATTCTGCTCTCTTTCCTGCCCTGCCTGCCTGCCTGTATAAACCTGAAGGCAGTGAAAAGATGACGTTTTCCTGTCTCATAGTATCTATAATCTGATACAATATTTTCCAGGCTTGCACAGAACATACTGTTTGAATGAGACACGACCACGGCGGGTAAGGAGCAGCTGATCAACAGTAACATTTTCACCAGGAACGTAAACATCTCTCAGTGTAACTTCCCACATACCAAATACGTATCGAATTGGAGAAAGTTTATCATACTTTGACTTTCTCGTCTGTGAATCTGATGGGAGATCAAATTTGTTGAAATCAATTACGAGTCATGCTTCACTCAGAAAGAACATGTCTATCTTCTACAGTCCACAGCTGAAAGATAGATTCATCCCTTGACTTATAAACACCATATAGCATAAATGCACCAAAAAAACAAAGATATTCTTCTTCTGTTACATACTACATTCTCACCATAGATGCACTGACCTTCATTGCTTGTCCATTTCACATCATGTACACCAGCAGTTTCCTCATGAATGTTTGCAAAAGCATATTTTGTTGGTCCTGGAGGGGTATACCTGATTTTTGCTGTAGACTGTCTTCCAGCATTTTTGTTCCATACTGTGTTGTACTTGGCCAGCCATGTTTCTGTGTCACTTCTCTGTGACCTGGGTTTGTAACTTCAGCCTCCCCGTCACTCATCAGTCTCCCCAGCATCTTCTTCAACTTGTGTGTCACTTCGCTGAAAGTTTGGTTCATAGTCACTGTCACTTTCTGCTACATCATAGGACTCATTGTCACTTTCAGCATCTTGATGTATTATTTCTAACACAGGTGCAGCAGTATATTTCTTTTGTGACAATCTTCATTTGAAGTCTCTTCTACTTTCAAACTACTTCTGTAGTGGTGGCAGCAGATAACCATCTTCTCACAAAATCATTGGCTCATTCTGACCCCAGTGGTAGGCACATTATCAAACAGCTTTGGCATCATCTTGGCCCGGTTACATTTTACTCTAAGCATCAAGGATTGAAAACTTTTTCCAAAGCCACTGTGCAACAACACAATACACTATTGTTTAAGTGAGGCACTATTAACAGTACTCACTTTTTCTCTAATAATTTTTTTCCAAGTTGCATTAAAAAGTCAATTTAGGGAATTCTTTAGCTGCCTGGACTCCTTCCTTTGGAAACTCTGATGTATACATTAATTTTATTGTTTTCTCTTTATTTTATCCTGTCCAGAATAATCTGTAAATCTCATTACAGGCGTTTCATGACCCCCCTGCATGGGTAAGTATGTCTTGGGTGGTCGCTGGTCCAGGGAATGATGTTAAACTGCATCCGGCCCTGCAAGCGGTCCTCCAGCTTCCAGGGAAGACATTTTGGGGGTGGGGGCAGGATTGCCACTCCAGCTACCATAAAACACTTCACAGCAGCTCATTCTAAACAGGTGTGAACCCCTTCTGCTCTCCGGAAGTACTTCTGCTGCAGCCGCCCAGAGGAAGTCTGCACGCATCTTAAAGGGGATAAGGGAAACTTCTTCAATCTTCTGTTGTCCATGTGACGGATGCACCCAGCCTTTCATCTGTCTCTGTGTAAGCCCCCTTCGACCAGCCCTCTGGCCTCTCCTGCGCTGCCCCCCACTGGTTGATAGATGGAGGTGAGACGTTCACTGTTCGGCTCCAGTGCCTGGTGGACTGGGAGGGTTACGGTCTGGTGGAACATTCCTGGGTTCCTGGACTATTTTATCCTTGATCCTTCGCTAACTGCAAGTTACCCGCAACTGATCTGTATCACCCGTGTTTTGGTTTCATCAAGTTAACATATCAGACCTCCAAGCATTTGAACTGCATTTCCCTTGTACTTGGTGGTGAAATGTGTCTACTGCTTCTCTCAGATTATGCATGAAATTGACATTATGAGAAACTTGTGTCACAAGCACATTGTGAAGTTCTCTCACTATTTGGAAGGCAAGGACTTCATGTGTATCTTTTTGGAGCTGTGCAGCAGGGAGTTAAGACCCCTTTGTATGGGGCCTTTACAGACAACTTATGAAGGCTAAGTCTTCTTGCTAATTCAGCCTTGGCTTCCCCGTTTTCCAGTCTCTTGAACATATTTTGAGAGCTCGAAAAACTATGACATACCCTGAAGTTATGTACTATCTGCGTCAACTTGCATCTGGGTTGAAGTATCTCCACAGAAAAGGCATTCTCCACAGGGACATCAACCTGGGTATGTGTATAAAGCAGCACACTTACCTTAATCTGCCGTATGCATGTAGCTCATATGGATTTTTGTATACTGATAACTCTGCAGATGGTTAACTGTTATTAGGTGAAGTATTTGAGTTGTCGTGTATGTGTCCATATTCAACCATCCACATGGATAAAGACCACATGCTTCTGTTTGACTGTCTGCACTGTGCCCTAATATAGCAATAGCGAGACATTACCGAAATACAAACACCTTTTTGTTTTTTTCTTTCAATCCAGGTAAACGCTACTGTTTGGTACATTACTTTTCTGGGATGTGGATTTGAAGGAGACTTATTGGTGTGTCATGGAGGTGCAGTACAGTCTGCCAGAGACCCTCTCTGAAGCAGCCTGGAAGCTAATTTCTGTAATTTTCCAGAAGGATCCATGTGATCGCCTCACGTTGGATCAGACACTCCAACATGAATTCCTCACTAAGGTTAGCACTCTTGTAAGCTGTTCTGCTGTAGTTTACTTGCTTGTGTGCCAGATTCACCGATATTTCTCAACTTTGTGGGAACATTTTGAGGATGGCCCCTTCCTGTTCTAACATGACTGCGTACCAGTGCACAGTGATTTGCTTAATAACATCTTGAACCACCATTCTAGGGCTTCACCCCTGTAAAATTGCCACCAAGCAGCTGTGTAACAGTGCCACAGTTTAAACAATCTAACCGGCTAACCGGGGCACGGACCTCCTTGGCAAGGACCGCCCAGCTGGGCAGGAATACCCGCTGACTAAAGCCCGGGAATGCCTCCGTCGCCTGCAGCGCCAGCTCACCGAGCGACGGGAGGAGCGCATCGCTCAGAGCATGGACGAGGCATCGGGGCCGGCGCCGACTCCCGCCGCCATCGATCTGGAAGGTAAGCAGGGGAGAGATCGAGAGCAGCAGAAAGAAACTCCATCGCTCTTCCTGGGAGCCTGCTCTCTCCTCCCCGCCTGGGATGACACCGCCGCTGCCTGCCTGGCGAGCTTCCACCAGGAGAAGCCGCCTCTGTTGGAGGCATATCCTTACCGGCCGGAGCACATCGCCGGTAAGATGATCAGCCCGGTGAGAGACGCTATTCCCCGGGTCTCCAAAGCCCTTAAAGGGGCAGTCCGAAGCTTACCAGCTCCGGATCTGCCTGTTCCGGATCTACCTGCTCCGGACGCGCCTGTCCTGAACCCGCCTGCTCCGGACCTGCCAGCAGCACCGCCCGCTGCTGCCGCCGTTCTGCCAGCGGCACCGCCTGACCTGCCTGTCCTGCCTGACCCGCCTGTCCTGCCTGCAGTCCCTGCAGCTGCCACCGCTCTGCCTGCGGCACTGTCCGAGGTGGCCGCGGATGCGCCCCCTGCTGGCCGCGTGATGGCGGCGCCCGCCGCGGCGCCCCCTGCTGGCCGTGTGATGGTGGCGCCCGCCGGGGCGCCCCCTGCTGGCCAGGAGCTGAGGATGCCCGCTGCAGCTCCGCCCGAGGGCCTGGCTTCGCTTCCGCCTACAGCGGAGCAAGCCACTCTGCCCGTGGCGCCCCCTGCTGGCCGCACGCCCAAAGCACCGTCTGAGGCGCCCCCTACTGGCCGCACGCCCGGCAGGCACCACCACCACGTGGCCAGCAGGGGGCGCATCTGTGGCCACTCCCTTGCCCTTGCCCCGACAAGGCCGACACTCCCCAGGACCCCGCCTTTCCATATCCCATAAGGGACGGGGACATAGGCGTCGGGCCCGGGTCCCGCCCGCCCTGCCCCCTGGCTCGCCCGTTCGGCCCCTGGCTGTGGCTCGGTGGCTGCCTGCGGGTCCTCCGGCTCGGGGTCGGCGGTCGCCTTCGGGTCCCCTCCCGGTGCCTCGGTGCCGGTCCTCGGCGTCACCTCCGGCTCCATGTTGGTCGCCTCCGGGCCCCCCTGCTTCGGCGGGGCGTCGGACGGCGCCTTCCCTCTGTGTCTCCCTTCTCTGTCTGCTTGTCTGCGTTTCCTGTGCTTTGTCGGGTGCTTCTTCTCGTCTCTGTTTCTGTTTTGTGTCTCGGTCCTGTTTCCAGTGTCCCATTGATGTTTTGCTTCTGTCTTCCAGGTTTTGGGCCCCTCGTCTCGTCCGTCGCCTCCTCTCGGGCGTGCCCGGTGTGCGCGCCTTTGGGGGGGGGTTATGTCACGCCCCGCTCCGTCCGCTCCTAATGTGTGCCACGCCCACCTCGTTACCTTGTGTTCATCCCTGATTGTTCTCACCTGTGGCTCGTTACCCGTAGCTTGTCTTTTGTATTTAGTCTTTGTCTCAGTCAGTCTACCGAGATCCGTCATTGTATTGTTTCGATGTTTGTTCCTGTCAGCCTTCCCTCCGTGAATAAACCCCATTTGTCCGTCTTCATGGCTCCATTCGCCTGCTTTTCAGCTCGCCTATCCCGCGATCGTGACATACTGTATATATATACACTCACCTAAAGGATTATTAAGAACACCATACTAATAACGGTGTTTGACCCCCTTTGGCCTTCAGAACTGCCCTAATTCTACGTGGCATTGATTCAACAAGGTGCTGAAAGCATTCTTTAGAAATGTTGGCCCATATTGATAGGATAGCATCTTGCAGTTGATGGAGATTTGTGGGATGCACATCCAGGGCATGAAGCTCCCGTTCCACCACATCCCAAAGATGCTCTATTGGGTTGAGATCTGGTGACTGTGGGGGCCATTGTAGTACAGTGAACTCATTGTCATGTTCAAGAAACCAATTTGAAATCATTCGAGCTTTGTGACATGGTGCATTATCCTGCTGGAAGTAGCCATCAGAGGATGGGTACATGGTGGTCATAAAGGGATGGACATGGTCAGAAACAGTGCTCAGGTAGGCCGTGGCATTTAAACGATGCCCAATTGGCACTAAGGGGCCTAAAGTGTGCCAAGAAAACATCCCCCACACCATTACACCACCACCACCAGCCTGCACAGTGGTAACAAGGCATGATGGATCCATGTTCTCATTCTGTTTACGCCAAATTCTGACTCTACCATTTGAATGTCTCAAGAGAAATCGAGACTCATCAGACCAGGCAACATTTTTCCAGTCTTCAACTGTCCAATTTTGGTGAGCTCGTGCAAATTGTAGCCTCTTTTTCCTATTTGTAGTGGAGATGAGTGGTACCCGGTGGGGTCTTCTGCTGTTGTAGCCCATCCGTCTCAAGGTTGTGCGTGTTGTGGCTTCACAAATGCTTTGCTGCATACCTCGGTTGTAACGAGTGGTTACTTCAGTCAAAGTTGCTCTTCTATCAGCTTGAATCAGTCTGCCCATTCTCCTCTGACCTCTAGCATCAACAAGGCATTTTCACCCACAGGACTGCCGCATACTGGATGTTTTTCCCTTTGCACACCATTCTTTGTAAACCCTAGAAATGGTTGTGCGTGAAAGTCCCAGTAACTGAGCAGATTGTGAAATACTCAGACCGGCCCGTCTGGCACCAACAACCATGCCACGCTCAAAATTGCTTAAATCACCTTTCTTTCCCATTCTGACATTCAGTTTGGAGTTCAGGAGATTGTCTTGACCAGGACCACACCCCTAAATGCATTGAAGCAACTGCCATGATTGGTTGATTAGATAATTGCATTAATGAGAAATTGAACAGGTGTTCCTAATAATCCTTTAGGTGAGTGTATATATATATAATGGCATGATGCCATTTTTGAAATGATATTCCTGTGGGCGCCACTGTATGTGTGTCCCCTGTTTGCGATGCTCTACACTGTAACCGTGATATTGTATTCTTACTTTTGTAGCACCATGACCCCACATTAAACAGATTTATGTCACTATACTCAGGGCTGTGGCCAAAAAGGGGGGAGGGGGGATGTGGGGCTGAAGGGGACCCCAGTCAGCAAAATCTACTAAGGGAGACTCCTCTGGTCACAAGGGGGCCCAAGGCATCAGATAAATTTCTCAGGGGCCCCAGAGGTCCTTGCTACGCCCAAGTGTACGCTTATCTAAAGTGAATTGAATTTAATCTGACACATGGTCCCTTACATCTGTGATTCCAAACGTGTCCACTAGATGGCACCCTCTCCCCTTTGTAAGAAATTAAACACCGTCATCCACGCAGAACTTGATTCACTCTTGGCTCTCTTCCTGGGGAATTCAGTTACAGCCTTTTCAGTTCAGAAAAAAACATTCTTCACACCCAATTTAAAAGCATGTTGCAGACATACATGCACTGTAAAAAGAATACTGTAAAAAGTACAGTAACTGGTTGGCAGCAATTAGCTAGTAAGTTGCTGTAATACATTTCACAGTATTGTTACTGCAAATTTAATCACAGTACCTGTAAAATACCATAATTGTTTTTACAGTAATTATTACAGTACTGTAATTATCATCACAGTATGACGGTGCTGTATATTTCATCACAGCAAACATTAGACTACTGAAATAGCTTTTACAGCATGTAAACTGATAACCAAAATAATTACATACTGTAAAATAAAGACACTGTTACTATCAGAAAAATAGTTTATTATATAAAGTCATCAATATGTCAATGTAACAGATACAAAACATTTGTGCAAACAATTCAACAGCTATTAATAAACAGTTTCTAACAGTATGTAAATTGCTTAGCCTGGAATTATTTGTTTTAACTTCCCATGTGAATTTTCAGCTTAAAATAGTTAATTTGACTGTAAGGAAGCAGTTGTTAATCGTAACAGTATTTGCAAGTAATTTATTGTTTTACATTTGCTTTCTGTTTCCTACATTCAGTGCTAAAAACACGCAGTAACCTCATATTATAGGTTTACAAGATATTTGAACAAAAAAGTATTTTTAGCAAATAAAACAGTAAAATCCAAACAATTAAAATGTTTGGTTAAAATGTATCAAAAAACAAACACGTAATATGAACCAAAACTGTTGAATTTTAAATCATAAAATGCTTAAAACTGACTTTCTTGTTGCTGAACTGAACCCTGTTTCCGGAATTATACATCCTGAACCGGATACCACTTCCTGGGCTGGAGTCTTCTTTGCTGAAGAGGAAGGATAAAAAGGAATTGATTCCTGATGTAGACAAATATAGGCAAGACTGATGACAACTTTTGCTGGCTCCTTGCTTCCAACCAGAAATCCATTTATATGGTTCATTCATTGTTCTGCCAGTCATACTGAATAAAGTCCCTGATAAATGATGCCACATGTGGATTCAAGGACTCATTCTTCTGCTGGACCATCTTGCCAGTCCTTCTGCTCACCTGGACCTTGGAAGCACACTTACTCTGCTCTGGATTTATCCAGACAAAAAAATCTGTAAATACAAGACATTACTTTTCATTAGCTAAGGTGAAACCATTGATTTGAGTGATTTCTAATACATATAATGGTGTCTATACACAAAATTGAGACCATTGCAAAATTATCAGTTTCTCTGATTTTACTATTTATAGATATGTGTTTGAGTAAAATGAACATTGATGCATCCCATGCTAGCAGTGTATTTAACCAATATACATTGGAGGTGCTAATGCAGGTACTAGTTCTATTTTGGAAGCTAGGAGGATGAAAACAATGTTTAAATTGAAAATAAAATAAAACACTTTTCAGCTTTGTATAACTTCTCTAAATTATATTGTTTTCTGGTTTGTATGTATCTACTTCATTCATTTTGGAGCCAGGAATTAACAGACCAGACCTGCAGCAAAATTCTACCTCTGTTATATCATCATTTCCAATATCAACAGTATCATCAAGCACACCTGCATTATCACTGTCCACGCCTCCACCTCTACAAGCCCCCAAGTGCTTTGCATGATTCCTGCTAATGTGTGAGGTGAACGAAGATTTGACACTGAAGAGCTTCCGACAAACAATGAAAGGGCAAACATTTTTTCCCATCACTTATATGCCACTTTAAATGCTCAGACTTGAAAAACAGGAAGATTTGAATGTGCATTAATCAACCTGACAATTCAAATCCACATCCTTATGGGATCTAGCTGGTTTAGAGGTTGTGTGACTTCGGTACATGTGTGTTTGTAATGCACAAAATGTCTTGAAATTACAAGGGCACTTGGAAATCCCACATGGAAACCTGAAGTTTACAAGGTTCCTATGCTTGATACAGTATATCTAGGGACTGAGTATGCAGAGAAACAATATTGTTTGCACTTGAAAAACATATTTTACGCATAGCCTGTTAGTTTATGCCTGTACAAAGTGATTGTTGTGATTTTTTATTTTTTTTTGCTGTACCTACTCAGTCTAAAAGAATCTGTGAGACGTTAACGTTGGAAAAGCAAAAATCTTAAAGCAGTGTAACGTATTACGCTTCCATGAGTCAGAAACGAGACCACTGTGTTTTAAAATTAAGCTAGGAACAGTCTTCCCTGCCATGAAGGGCATAACACAAAGACCAACAAAAATGTTGTGCTGTTTAAAGTCTCTCCTGTTGTAGCGTTTCGCCTTAGTCCGTTTCAGTGCGTGGATCCCAGAACAGATGGTAGTTACGAACGGCGCTATAGCTTGTTAGGGCTCCAACACTCATACACGAGGGCAAGCATGCGCGATTTTGATTTAAATGTTATCCGCCGATGTTACCCCTTGTACCAAATGTATTAAGTTAATGCCGCCAGATGATAAATTCTAGAAAACATTAACATGCTAGTTGTTTACTTTGGCAATATTGTGCACGGTAGCTTACAAGCAAGCTCTGAACGTATCTCTTCCGGTGCACTTTTAAAGTTACATACACGATGAGCGTTGCGCGACAAAACGTCACGAAATTAATGCAATAAATACACAACAACTACTAGCTATACACACTACTACTACTCCCAGTAAAAAATATAGAAAAGAGATATAATATAGAAGATAGAAAGACGTTGGTTCCTCGTCGTTCTACAGAAAACAAAAACTACAACAACTGTATTAGACATAATACAAAATACTACCGTCGAAAAAATCCCGCTCAATATTACTGTATTATGATTCACAGGAAAAGTATATTAAGTAATAATGCTGTGAATCATTGCCACTGAATATAAGAATCTGATCATATGAGAATAATATTATTTTACCCACTAAGGTTACTGACAACACACAGCGAGAGAAATGCCAAAGCGACCTTGCAGGTGTTATGCCGAAAAAGGCGTCCCTGCAGTAGAATGCATGCCTGTCTCTAAATGACCGATTGGTCGCTGATCTGAAACGAGTTGAGCTACTTTATCGAGTAAGGCTATCGTAGTGCTAATCAATAGCCCCCAAAAACCCGTAAAACTCTAACCCTAACCCCCAAAAAACCTCTAAAACCCAAACCCTAACCCCCAAAACACCCCAAAAACCCTAACCCTTACCCCTAAAAAACCCCTGACCCCCCAAAAACCCAAGCTCAACTCGTCGGAACACCGGCATGCATTCTAAGGCAGGGATGCCTTTTTCGGCATAATACCTGTTAGTAGATAACCCGGCCATCACTCACTTCTCACTGCACTGTTTCAGGCAGAAAGGCAGAATGTTATTTGCATCCAGGTAATCTACCATTTTCACTTGTTTGTCCGTTATGAGTGAAATTCCGTTATGTGCGAATCCGCTAAAACGGGACTATACTGTAATTCTACTATTAACATAACTTGGAATGAAATTTCTGGGCTTGTAGTAACGTTGTTAGCTTGAACATCGTTACTACACTTCTGACTGCCCTGTTTCAGGCAGAAAGGCAGACTGGGTCTGTTACGTTAATAATGCCACGGGACAACGACTTGCTTTAGAATCCCTTTATATTCTTAGTGCGCACACACATTGCACTTTTCTATAAATTCCCCCGGGTGCACCCCCGAGAGCTGTCCGGTTCACAACACATTACCGGAACCATTGTTGCTATAAGACATAACATCACATCTTCCCCCCTTTAAAAGAAAATAACTTTTCTTTGAAATCTGTCGTCATATCAGTTTGTTCTATTGCCAAAATAACAGCTTCATAACAACATCAGAACCAAACCATCACAGAACCTTCACAATAATCAATCACTTTTTTTTTTTTTTTTAACAGTCAACAGATTTCAATTAATCTTTCAGGAGGTCTAACAGTGCGTTTCGGTCTGCAATACTGCCCAGGTGAAGCAGCAACTTCTTTTGTCAAATCAGAGTTAGTGTGATCCACAGGACCTTTGTCAACTTGTTGACTTGCGAATATGTCGGACACATCTTGTTCATCTGATCGCGACTCTGTTTCTTGAACAGTGACTAGTGGTCTTAAGTCCCCCCTGTTCCTCCTTAGAATTGCACCATTCTCCGTCTGAATCTCGTACGAGCGTGGTAGGACTTCTCTTTCAACACAACCTTGTCGCGTCCATGTTCCTGTTGCATGGTTCAGGATTCGAACTCTATCCCCAGGCTTGAGTTTTCGCAGGATCTTTGCTTTCTTGTCATAGTTTTCTTTTTGTTTGTCTTTAAGTTGTTGTTTTTCTTGTTTGACTTTGTTCGCCCCAGCAGGTATCAACAAGTCCTGATGGATGGGTAAGTTACTGCGTATCCTTCGACCCATCAGCATTTGGGCTGGGGACAGCCCATTTTGAAGAGGAGCACTCCTGTAAATCATTAGACTCTTGTGGAAGTCTGTCTTTCCATCGTGACTCTTCTTCATGAGAGCCTTCAGAATCTTGACAGAACTCTCTGCTAGCCCATTGGACCTAGGGTAGTTTGGGCTTGATGTGGTGTGTTGAAATCCCCACTCTGTAGCGAAGACATCAAACTCCTTACTACAAAACTGTGGCCCATTATCCGAAAACACTTCACAGGGAACCCCATGTCTTGCGAAGACTGCCTTCAGAAAAGCAATAACAGCTTGGCTGGATGTCACCTGAAGTGTTGCAACCTCTGGATAATTTGAGAAATAATCAGTCACTACAATGTGGCTCTTGCCATTGCAGTCAAACAGGTCTACCCCCACCTTTTGGTATGGATAGTCGGGCACTGTATGAGGCATGAGTGGCTCCGCTTGTTGCCTGGGTCTGTATGTGAGGCATATCTCACATGAAGCTGTAAGCTGACTGATGTCATGATTTATCCTTGGCCAATACATTACCTCACGGGCCCTGCGCTTACATTTCTCCTCCCCTAGATGCCCCTCGTGGACCTTGTGCAGCATCGCCTTGCGCATCGACACTGGGACAACAAGCTTGTTGCCCTTGAAGATGTTGCCATTCACTACTGAAAGCTCTGCTCTGCATGACCAGTAATCTAGAATTTGCTTTGGACAGTCACTTTTCTTTTCTGGCCAGCCTTCTAGTATGGCCTCTTTAAGTTGTGTCATCGTTCCATCCATATCTGTGGCCTTTCTGATTTGTTCTGTTTTCTCTGAGGACACGGGAAGAGAGGTTACAATCATGTCAACATACGCTTGTATGTCCGCATCCTTCTCACTTATAAGGCGTTCATGCTTGTCTACAGCCCGAGAGAGTGTATCAGCCGCGAACATGAACTTTCCCGGTGTATAGACCATGTTGACGTCGTATTTCTGGAGTCTGATGAGCATTCGTTGAATTCTCATGGGACAGTCATTTAAAGCCTTAGACATTATGGACACCAGTGGCTTATGGTCTGTTTCCACTTCAAAGGACTGTCCATAGACATACTGGTGGAACCTTTCACAGGCATACGTACAAGCCAAAAGTTCCTTCTCAATTTGTGCATAGTTGGTTTCTGCACTCGTCAAGTTGAAAACTATTATATATTTCCAGTGCATCCTCACCTATCACATGCAGAAAGATTGAGGCTTTCAACTTCTCATCATTTCCACCCACACCACTGGCAGCAAGATAAATGGTGAATCTCTGCTTGAAACGTTTCCAATTATCAGCAAGATTACCGACGAGCTGCACCGGCGATGGTGGATTCAACTTCTCCATGACGGGAAAACACTCAGAGTTAATAAACTTACTTTATTTCAACGATGTCTTGTCGTCCTGCCCTCGAAGACATTTTTAGTGCCTCTTTCTAACACTCGGCTCGTGGGCGCCCGTTGCTCGTGCGCTCCTCCCTCGGCCGCTCTCCGTGCAGGTATCGCTCACCGTGGGTCTCGTCTCACTGGCGTTTCAATCACACTCTCTCCGGTGTCCGCCAGTCCCTATTTCTGACACCATGTTACGTTAATAATGCCACGGGACAACGACTTGCTTTAGAATCCCTTTATATTCTTAGTGCGCACACACATTGCACTTTTCTATAAATTCCCCCGGGTGCACCCCCGAGAGCTGTCCGGTTCACAACACATTACCGGAACCATTGTTGCTATAAGACATAACATCACAGGGTCATTTTGGAGGAGACGGTGTCTTTGCTTCGGTGTGACTCAACCCTAAATAAGTGGCTTTACTGCTGGACTTGGAATGAAATTCCAAGTTCCTAATTAACCAATGAATTACCACATTTCGTGGGTCACTCAACACACACATTGTGTCCTAGGTGGTCATGGAGACTTGGTTGGTGATGTTGGGGGATTGGAAGCAGCCTAGGGTATCTACATCTATAGAATTTGCTTTGTCTTTCCTGCAGATTTCTCCAATAACCCAAAAGCAAGCAATTTAAGTGACATTTTAATCTATACTGCCTGCTAGTTTGTCTGATGGGCGGGGCTTTTCATGTAAACGGGATTAAAACTTTAAGTAGGAATGAGTGGCCACACAGAACACCTAGTCATGCTTATGTCATGTTTGCAAATATTTCTTATGAATTCCAGGAAATTTGATACATGAACCCATTTTCAATGTATAAATTTTTTTATTAATTTGTTAATTTGAGACACTTATATACAGATTTGGTCTTATGAGATCAAAACAGAGTCAATGCATTATGTGGAATATCAAAGAAACACTGTTATGAGAACATCATATCTATTTAATTCACCAGAGTTTAGGAAATTTCAAGAAAATCTTATTTGGTTAATATAATTACACAAACCAAATACAGTACAATCCCGTTATAACGGACTTCAAGGGACCTGGCAAAACAGTCCGTTATATCCAAAGTCCATTATATCCAGAGTTGCTGTATGACCAGAACACAACTACAGGACACCATTTACTCATGCCACACCCCAGCAGACACACTTGTGGTACAGATTATTATATTGTTCATGTAGTAATCCAACTTTACCTGAGCAGATCTGTGACTATTAATAATCCCGACTACGTATCTGCGCGGATATCACCGGCACGCCACGCGCCTTGTAGGCAGAGCCTGCATGTCCGTTATAGCCGAACAAAACTACAGCTAAAAGTGGCCCTGGGGACCAAATTGTTTAAGAACATAAGAAATTTACAAACGAGAGGAGGCCATTCGGCCCATCAAGCTCGTTTGGGGAGAACTTAACTAATAACTCAGAGTTGTTAAAATCTTATCTAGCTCTGATTTAAAGGAACCCAGGGTTTTAACTTCCGCTACACTAGCAGGAAAACTATTCCATACTCTAACTACACACTGTGTAAAGAAGTGCTTCCTCAAATTCATTTTAAAATGTTCCACTTATGGCCACGAGTTCTAGTATTTAAACTAATATTGAAATAGCCATTTGGCTGAACAGCATCCAGACCTGTAAGAATCTTATAGACCTGGATCATGTCCCCTCTTAGTCTCCTTTGCTCAAGGCTAAACAGATTCAGCTCAGCTAACCTCTCCTCATAAGACATTCCTCTTAGACCAGGAATCATTCTCGTAGCCCTCCGTTGCACCTTTTCTAAGGCAGCAATGTCCTTCTTAAGGTATGATGACCAAACCTGCACACAATATTCTAGGTGGGGTCTTACCAAGGAATTATATGAATGTAACATCAGCTCCCTTGACTTAAACTCCACACACTTAGAGATATAACCCAACATTATATTGGCCTTTTTTATTGCTTCCCCACACTGGCGGGAGTGGGACGTGGAAGCATCAACATACACGTCGAGATCTTTCTCATAATCAGCTACCTTTATTTCAGTGGAACCCAAATATCTGTACTTTATATTTCTGCTCCCTGCATGGATTACCTTACATTTATCTGTGTTAAATTTCATCTGCCAGGTATCAGCCCATTCGCTAATTAAATCCAGATCCCGTTGTAGCCTCTCTGCTGCTAGATTAGTATCTGCTACACCACCCACCTTGGTGTTGTATGCAAATTTAACCAGTTTACTGTATGTATTCGTGTCAATATCATTAATGTAAATTAGGAACAATAGTGGTCCTAAAATTGAACCCTGCAGTACCCCACTATGTACGCAGACCCACTGTGACATTGTGCCTCTAATAACTACTCGCTGCTTCCTGTCAGTTAGCCAGTTTTCGATCCAAGCTGCTACAGTTCCTAAAATCCCTGCAGCTTTGACCTATAGCAAGAGCTGTTTGTGGGGGACAACATCAAAGGCTTTCTGGAAATCTAAGTAAATCACATCGTAGGCCTACACCTCCGACGCCTCGTCGGTCACCTGCGGGTCCCCCCACTCTGGCTCGTCAGTGGACGGCGCCTTTGCCTGCTGTGGCTTCCCCTCCCTCCTTGCCTTCGCCAGAGTCCCCTCCGACTTCCTCCTCGCCTCCCCTGGCCTCTTCGCCCCTTCCGAGGTCCCCTCCTGCTCCGGCCTCTCGGTCGCCGTGGTGGTGTTTCTTTACCGAATTTGCAGTTTTATTATTAGTCAGTTCAGATAAAAAACATAACTTGGTTCTTGGACAGACAAACTTCTTTATGGCTTTATGGATTGGAGGCCTCAGCTATAACGGCAAGATTACTTAAATCTCTTCCTTTCATTGATAACTTCAGTCAGATTAAGTCGGTTCTTAACAATCCAGTTATTTATAATACATTACTGACTTGGAGAGATGTAAAGAAATTTTTGAAAATCTCAAATTCAGTCTCATTATAATCTTCAATTGCTCTCAACCCAGATCTTCCTTCTCAGTTCAGAGGTTTTTGGCTGATGGGTTGGATGTCTAAGGGTCTTGTTAATTTCTCAGATTTGTTTGTCTAAGTAACTTTGAAATCTTTTGAAGATATCTCTTTGGCATATGGTCTTTCAAACCGAGATTCCTTTACATTTCTACAGATCAGACATTTCTTGGATTCTTCATTAAGGGAGAACAAAATCCATCTTGAGCTGTGCGAAACAGAGGACCAATTATTAAACTCTACTGCTCTTAAAGGAAAAACATACAGTATACCTTATTGTCCGACTAGGTTCCTTCTTCTTGGGATGCCTTAAAATCTCCAGGTTGAGTATGCGCTTCTCCAGGTTGAGTGTGACGTCAGCCGTCTGCACATATCCCAGTGTGGCATATAACTGCAGATAATGCTATTCTTGATAATTATGATGATCCCCTCCAGATGAGGATGTCATCCAAAGGACACCCCTCAGCTTCCAGCTTGCAGTCATTTCTGTCACCATTCTATGCTGAAAGTGTTGAGGGCTGAGGGAATCCCAAACTATAGAAGGTTGAAATTGATTAAATGTCACCTGCTCGTAGATTACATTCTTTGAGTTTATCAAAACCTACTTTCACAGCCTTGTACTGCTTCTATGTTGCGTCATTTAGTAGCAATTCTCTAAGCGCATCTTCAGCTTCATCTCCTGTGGTTTTCTGCATTTACATTTATTCAACAGGCGCTTTTGCCCAAAGCAGGATGAGCCAGTACCTGGAGCAACTGGGGTTCAGGGCCTTGCTCAGGGGCCCAATGGTGACATCACTCTGCCAACCATTGGATTTGAACCAGTGACCCTCTGATCACAGACATAGACTCACTGAGTCACATACCACCTGCCATGATGATGCAGGTTGTGGGTGAATCTTTAGATCCACCACCCTCTCTCCTGTGTGAAAGATGCACAGATGGGGGATGGGGAGATGATCTGGTCATCTATAAAAATAAAGCACCCTGCAGAATCTGGCAGTCAATGAAATGGAAATAAAATAAAATAAAAACGTTAAGTTTTTTATTCTTTCTTTGTGGCCTGGTACCAAATGATCCACGGGCCAGTACCATTCCGGGGACTGGTGGTTGAGGGCCACAGGTTTAGAGAAACTGAGTGGATCAGGAGGCTGTATGATACCTTAACCACGATAAAACAGTAACTGTTTTTAAACACCATGTGTTTAAACTACATATTGATCAAAATGTTCCTCAGAATTTTCCACAGTGTTGACCCCTGCTCTAGACCCTGTTTGTGGGAGCTGCAGACCCCCTATATTTTGTCTCAGTGTGTACCACCCCCCGCCCACCCCCCCTCCTGTCAACTCCCTTTTTTTCTGTTCTACATTCTTAAAGAAGAACAGAGCCACATAAACGAGCCATGGCACATTTTACAGACAGGACAGTGACCACAAAAAAATGGAAAAACAATAGCTAGAAAAAATGACGTAGAAATATCTCAGGTTGCAGTAAATACAGCACAATTTATAGCACTTTTCACCGCACAGAAGCAATTAAAATCGAAATCAAAAGACACAATAATTATATTCACCTACTGATTATAATAGGAAAAGACTTTAATCAACAAAAGGCAGCTTTCCGCTCAGACTGCATGTCTGCTTATAAAGCACAGGCTGCCGAGCTGTGACCCTCACATGCTAAAACATGCTCATCACATCCACCCCTCAGCCAAGTTGTAGGTAGTTATAATGCACCTGGTACCAGGTGGTTACTAGTGCAAATCTCTCATGCCGCTGTGGTGATGATACATGCTCATCACCCCCCACCTCATAGCCGAGTTACGGGAAATTTTAATGAACAAAGTCATCACACAAATTCCCACGTTCTTCATTTATTGGATCCAAAGTTATGTCCCAGAGTGAAAAGGGAGAGAAACTGATGTCTCTATACCTTTGGGGGTGCAGTTTAAATGGATGCTTGCTCTGAAGTAATATGATGTGAATTTGCCATTTGGTGGAAACTGGGGGAGTTACAACTTGAACTGTATTATAATAATAACAGCAATTAGTACAATTCATTGAACCCCGTGGGGAATTTCCATTCTCCAACCAATTCCATTTTGCTTCCCATCACATACAGACACATGTGTAGGTGAGAACAGGTTTGGCAGTGAAGGGCAGCCACCTACAGCAGTGGCCCTGGAACTGGGGGTTAAGGGCCTTGCTCAGGGACTCACAGATATATTCTGCCAAGGTTGGGCTTGAACCAGCAACCCTCCTAGGCTTTGCCTGCTGGGCCACATGCTCATGCAGCACATTTACAATATAACGATGTATAACATCAATCACTTGTCCTATTCAGGCTCACATTGGGTCCAGAGCCCATCGGCACAAGGCAAGGAACAACCCAGAATGGGGCACCAACCCATCACAGGGCAGAGTCAAACACCCACAGGTAATTTGGTAAATCCAATTAGCCTCAGCATCTTTATGTACTGTGTCAGGGGGGACTGGAGAATCAAGAGGAAACCCCACAACAACATGAGGATAACATGAAAACTCTACACACATGGAACCATAGCAGAGACTCAAACTCAGGTCCTGCACATTGGACACAGCAGCGCTAACCACTGCACCACCATACGGCCACTTATCCTCCTATTATATTTCTAGATAAATGCCGTCTCAACAAAAAAACTGTCTTCCCTCAGAGGCTCCATGTTTTTCACGCCATGCCAACCGCGTCACTGCCAGTATGCCAGGCTGCCTTTGGTGGTTGGCCCCCTGATGCTGTTACCATTGCAATCAGGGAGCTGAACATGTGCTTCTCAACAAAAAAAATGGAACAGTGTCACTGTAAATCCCAGAAGATCAGCGTCTCATCAAATGTTTTCATGAGTACAGGCCTCTGTATCAATAGCTTTCCCTGGATTCAACCAACCATGGATCAAGAACATGTTTGCTTACTCCAGCATCACCACAAATACATATGATGCCACTAGGTGATTTTTTTTCTGCTCCATTTTATTCTTATGGGACCACCATTGTAAATGCAGTCTGTCGTTGATTGAAACTTGTTATGTAGTGTGTGGCTGTACATACTGACCTGGTTCTGTGTCTTGTTGTGAGGTTGTTGGTTTATGTTAACTTCAAGCACTCCATCTGTATTCTACTTTTACTATTTCAGTATTGTTCTGGCTTATAATTCTGCCTGATGACTGAATTGTCCATCCATCCATTATCTATACTGCCAATATATGGAGCCAATCCCAGCATCATCAGGTGAGAGGCAGGGTACTCCCTGGCCGGGTTACCAGTCCACCACAGGGCCAACACAGACAAACAGCCACACCTATGGGCAATTTAGAGTAGCCAGTTGACCTAAACTGTATGTCTTTGGACTGCGGGAGGAAACCCAAACATGCATGGGGAGAACATGCAAACTCCACACAGAAAGGCACTCTGGGTGACCTGGGGATTGAACCCAGGACCTTCTTGCTGTGAGGCAACAGCGCTAATCACTGCACCACCATGCCGCCCCAACTGAACTGTTTGCCTTTGAATTGTTGTTGCTTTGTTTGAGATGTCCCATTTACAGTTCCTTCCCTGACCTTTTCTCGAAACCCTTGAAAATTATTACATGGAGGCTCCATTCAGTGATGCTTGCTAACCTTGATCATTCATTGAACCAGTGGAAAGGTATCAAGGAAGTCAGAAAATAGTCAGACCAAAGATTGTATATAGGCCTAAACAGCTTTCTTACCCTCTATAATCAGAATGATAATGAATAGAGGTAGCAGATATGTAGAATGGTTGACCTGAAAAAGTCCAGAAATACTGGCATTTATATGATTCCTCGCTACAGGGTTAAAAAAACTCCCCAATGGCTACAAACTAAAACAAAATATTTTTGTACTGCAACATCATATATCTGTGTATGTTTTTGCATCAGTATTATTAACGTCTTGATTTTTTAATGTAGTTTTTATATGATTTTATTCGCATCTGAAATTAGTTTTAGGTGTGGTTTCATAAATTTTATTTCTAGGGGTAGACGGAAAGTTGTAGGACTTTGCTGGCTGCTAAAAAAAAATGTCACGATGCAGCGCCATAGGTTACTTTTGTGGTTCATGTGTATTGCGTGAGAATCCTATATAAACTAATCATTACTTTAGCTATATAGAATTTTAATGCTTTCACATGAAGAGCCCCACCTGAAACATAGAGAATGGGTGATGAAACCTCACCCACCCAGTTATTCCTGAGAAGAAAACCAGCCCAGCTTGAGGCCACCAGGAGTATCTGCCCATGCTTGCCCTGAGGTGTTGTTCCAGGGAAACAGACACACAGGCATGTCAATAATGATATTATTGCCATTTTAAGACCATTTTATGCCACTGATATAATGATAATATAATAGCATAATAAGGCAAGTATACCCTAGCAAGGAGCAATGAACTTGTAATTCTTAAGAATTTTCAGACATTGGAATTTGAATGTCAAAAAAATTTAAATATCATAAATAAATAAAACATATATAAAATCACACAACCAAAAATAGTTGAAATGAACTCTCAGACCCTGTTAACAAAAATTGCACTAAATATTAACATATTAAACATTTAGCAAAGGGGTATTCAACTTATTCACTCCACAGTTGTTGAGGCTCATCCTCCGATTAGCCGCAAACCACCCAATCCCACTGAAACTGCACGGGCGGTGAATCAGCTGAGGGGAGGAAAGGCTACAGGGATGTCTGGTGTCCAGGGTGAACTTCTCCAGGCTGGTGGGAAGGCTGTCCTCCTGGTATTGCAAGCAATCTTTGCTTCCATTTGGGAGACGGGCTGACTGGAAAATGGGACTTCTTGTCCTTATCTGGAAAGGGAGGGGTTATTGCCTGGACTGCGGCAATTACAATGGGATAACACTGCTCTCAGTGCTGGGTAAGGTGCCTGCTAAGGTCATCCTTAATAGGATCCATGATCACTTGCTCACCTACCAGCACCCAGAGCAGTCTGGTTATATGTCTAAGAATTCTTCCATCGACTGCATCCTGGCAGTGAGGGTTGTCGTCGAGTAGAAATGTGAATATCAGCAGAATTTCTTTGCAGCCTTCATCAGTTTTCATAAAATATTCGACTCAGTTGATCGAGTTGCCCTGTAGGACATCCTGAGACTTTGCAGGATCCCCCCAAAGTTGCTGGACATCATGGCCGGCCTGTACACTGGTACTGTGAGTGCTGTGCAGAGTGGAGGCAGAAACTCTGCGTTCTTCCCAGTTGATTCTGGGGTTCATCAAGGATGTGTTCTTACTCTTACTCTGTTCAATGCTTGCATGGACTGGGTGTTGGGTCAGGTTGTGGGGTCCAGCGGCTGTGAGGTATCTGTTGGTGACGAAAGGTTCACTGATCTTGGCTTTGCCGACAATGCTGTGATCTTCGCTGAGTCAGTGGAAGCTCTGATCAGGGCTTTCCAGAGACTGAGCAAGGAGTCTCAGTGTCTGGGCTTGAGAGTGTCCTGGATAAAAACCAAGATCCAAGCCTTTAATGAACTCTTGAGCACAGCCATCAGCAGTGAGTCTGCCTGCGGAGAGAACGTTGACCATGTAGAGTGGTTCACTTACCTCGGCAGAGACATTCATGCCTCTCATATGAAGTCAGTAAACAGATTGGAAGACCATGAGGGGTCATGCGGTGGCTGAACAGGGGTTTGTGGCACTCCTGATATCTTTGTAAGAGGACAAAGTTCCAAGTCTTTAGAGTCCTGGTGCTCCGTGTTTTGCTGTATGGCTGCGAGACATGGACGCTATCCAATGACCTGAGACAAAGACTAGACTGGTACTGTGTCTCTTCGGGTACTACTGATTTAAGTTTGTGTTAATCGAGCGGGTGCTCAGGGAGTCCTGAATGAGGCTCATTACCTGCATTGTGAGGGAGAATCAGAAACAGCCATGTGGCGCGTTTCCCTGAGGGTGATCCGGCTCGCAGGATCCTCATTGCTGAGGACCTGAGCGGCTGGACTAGACCAAGGGGACGCGCATGTAACACCTGGCTGAGGCAGATGAACGGCCATTTCCAGAGTGTGGAACTGGAGGGCGTGTCGGCCTGGGGGGGGATCCCAAGGTATTTCATCCTGTGTGGTTTCATAAGTTTTTATTTTGAAGATTTAAATATATTTAGTTGTTATATGTTTTATTACAGGTTTTAGCAATTTGATTTCTAGGTGTAAATGGAAAGTTGTAAGACTTCTTTTTAAATTTAGTATAAAATACCCCACCTTACGATGTCATTCAGCAATGGTACCAGTTTTTACGCCAGTGGAAAACCAACACCTTGAAGTACCGTACTTTTGGTACTTTCTTGAAGTATGATACCTGGTGCCATGGAAAAGCATCCTAAATCAGCCCTTTAAATAACTGGCAGTGCCATAGCTACAGGATGACTTAATCTAACAATGGCCACAGACTGCCTTCACAAGGTGGGGGACATCACTCACATCACTCACATCACCCCTGGGCCGAGGCTCAATGGGCCCAAGCCGCAATCCACCCATGTCTCTGGCAGAGCCGCGGTTTGTGCAAGCTAGCAGCGGCGGGTGAGTGTAACATGAACCTGCATGATGATAATGGGCAGAACGGCTAACTGATCCATGTCACAAAGAGATAAGAAGGTGAAAGATTACTTGTTAATTTTTCTCTTCAGAAAACAAAGGAAAACAGCTTTAAAGGTGATGAAACTTCACCCACCGAATCCAGTTATTCCTGAGAAGCAAACTTGTGACCACCATGAGTATCTGCCCACACCTGCCCTAAGTTGTTGTTCCAGGGAAAGTGAAGCACAGGCGTGTGTGAAACATGTGAGACTCAGTGTGAAAAGGTCTTTAGTGCCTTTAGTATGGATGGGGAGGGAGGTGAGGAAACATACAGGATCTTATAATTGTTCAATGCTGTCAATGTTTTGTCTTGAATCAAAAATTAATCTGCATGTGCATTGTTGGGGTGACATGGTGGTGCAGTGGTTAGCACTGTTGCCTTGGACCAAGGTTCAAGTCTCCACCATAGCTCTGTATGTGGAGTTTGCATGTTCTAACTGTGCCATTGTTGGATTTCGTCCAGGTACTTGAGTTTCCCCCCACAGTTCAAATAGATGCTCAGGTGTTACCAAATCGTGCATGTGTGAGTGTGCCCTGCGATGGGTTGGCACCCAATCCTGGGTTATTCCCTGCGATGGGTTGGCACCCCATCCTGGGTTATTCCCTGCGTTGTGCCCATAGCTTCCAGGATAGGCTCTGGATCCCCCGCAACCCTGAATAGTTGTTTCAGAAAAAGGAAGGGTGATTTTTCATCATTACTTGAGATGTTCCATTGTGTTTGTTTTGTTTTTTGAAAGATGCAGGTTTTGTGGAAAGAAAAATTGACATTGGTAGGCCAGAGAAGGGAGGCGTATTGGGTCTGTTATTGTATGTCTTAGGCAAGAAGAGATTGTTTTGAATACCGTCTGTCCTTGCCTCATGATAGCTTGCATGTGGTTAGTTCCACAGACCCTGAAGAGAGATCAGACCGTGGAGAGATGGACAGCGTAGTGGGGGGGTGGGGGGGGGGGATAAACCGCCTGCAGGAAGGGATTCAAAGTTGCCCCAAATGGTGCACAGAGAGTTGTAATTATAAAGTAGTCGCAGTAGGCCATACTCAGTATGTTATGCAGTAGTATAAATGTATAAGTAGTTGTCACATTAATCATATTAATAATATGTTAGCCATGTATTTACAGTGAATTAATATCTATATAATCAATATCTATATTCATATCTCACATAGGAGTCTAGCAGTCGAGACATGTTTTGGAAAATTAAGCAAAATGGGTGGATGTACCTTGCTGCTGTCCTGCAATTTCAGGCAACCAAGTTTATTAGGAATAGACTGAGGGGAGGGCGTGAGCCATATCCAAGTCGTTGCCAGGGAACAGTAACCAAAGTCCAGTCCGTGATCCGATGCCGTTGTCGAGTAAGGGGAAGCCGAGGGTCGAGAAGCCAGGTGACACGGGAGACGAACACGGGGAAGTCCACGAGGGGCGTCACGGGGAGGGTGGTCGGGAAGGAGGGCGGGCAGGAGTCGAGGAAGGAGCGGGCAGGGCCAGGAAGACGGAACGTAACTAGGGAGACAACGAACAATCAAAGCGCTCAGCATGTACATTACTACAATACCTCGCACCAGAATGATGTCAGTGCGAGGTTTAAATACGGTATTCCCCTCAGTTTCCGGCAATCATTGCCAGTCACGTGAGATGGGCGTGACAGCTGCCAAGGTGAACCAATAGAGCTGGGGTCTGTTTCACAAAGCAGGATTTCTTGCTTAGCCAGATAACTTGCCAGATTTAAGGTAGTCTGGGCTAAATAGACCTTATTTTCATCAACTTACGTTTAGCCCAGACTACCTTAAATCTGGCAAGTTATCTGGCTAAGCAAGTAATCCTGCTTTGTGAAACAGGCCCCAGGAGAATTGTGTTTGTTATACATTTGAGCTTGGTTTGTTGGTGTTTTGTGACCAATCAGGACTTAGAAGTCCTTATCTGGAATTGAGAGTTATGGTTTATCAACTGGTTGCTATTTGTGCTCGGGGTACTTGGTACTCGTTGCCAGAGTGTGACAGGAGCGCATTGCTGGATTGCTCCTTCATTTGTCTCAGCCGGATAAATGGCTTACCCTTCACTCACACTGCAAGCTTCACTCTCTCTCTCGTATGTGTGTCTGTGTGTCAAAGGAAAGCAAGATGGGAGATGCGAAAACTAAATAATTACAATGTATCTGTACAAATGGCAAATAAAGCACAATTTCTTTAAAAGCAGGAGCAGCCACAGCTCTTTTATATACTTCTTGGTTAAATGAGAGGCTGTTTTTCTCTAAAACCAGAGCTGCAATTGGAAGATAGCTGATGACAGTTAGCAGTGGCTGTTTCCCTTACCCTGCCCAATAAGAAAGAGGGTTGTGGAACTACATTTCCCAAGAGACATTGCGCCTACCCAGGTATAACAGGTGTTTTCTTTTTAAATCTGATTGATGTGTTAGCATTTAATTATCGTATCTGCCGGCGTATAAGACGACTTTTTCCCCCTGAAAAACATGCCTCCAAGTGGGGGGGTCGTCTTATACGCCGGGTGCACTTCAGTTGGGATAGACATAGCTGCCCATAGTGGCCTCCCGATGCCCACCCGGTGCCCATAGTGGCCTCCCGATGCCCGCCCACCTCATTCTACATACCATCCAGTATCGCGCGGTATCCAGCGCGGCCGCGGCGGGTCATCAGCGTGGCTGCGGCGAGCATCAGCAGCGAGACAGGGGTGCCAGCCTTTTCGGCGTGACCGGCCCGTTCTGCTCGGCGGGAAGCAGCGGCGCTCCGGCCCGCCCCTTGTCTACGCAGAGCTCGCACATGCGCACTAATGCCAGTCACAAGGAGATGCAGGGGCGGGCCGGAGGCGCTGCGGTCGCGCTGCGGCCGTACAATGGTGACAATGACAGGTACTGTAATGGCACTAATACTAACTTCAAGCACTCCATGTGTATTCTACTTTTACTATTTCAGTATTGTTCTGGCTTCTGGATTATGATTCTGCCTAACGATTGAATTCTTTGGCATGCTTTGTCTGTGTTGTCCCATTAACAATTTCTTAAATTTCTTACGCCAAAACCAACACCTTGAAGTACTGTACTTTTGGTACTTTCTTGAAATACGGTACCTGGTGCAGTGAAAAAGCATCCTAAATCAGCCCTGGGCCTTTTTAAACAACCAGCACTGCCATAGCTACAGGATGACTTAATCTAAAAATGGCCACAGACTGCCTTCACAAGGTGGGGGACATCACTCACATCACCCCTGGGCCGAGGCTCAAAGAGCCCAAGCTGTAATCCGCCCATGTCTCTGGCAGAGCCGCGGTTTGCGCAAGCTAGCAGCGGCGGGTGAGTGTAACATGAACCTGCATGATGATAATGGGCAGAACGGCAAACTGATCCATGTCACAAAGAGATATGAAGGTGAAAGATTACTTGTTAATTTTTCTCTTCAGAAAACAAAGGAAAACAGCTTTAAAGGTGATGAAACTTCACCCACCGAATCCAGTTATTCCTGAGAATTAACCTTGTGACCACCATGAGTATCTGCCCACACCTGCCCTAAGTTGTTGTTCCAGGGAAAGTGAAGCACAGGCATGTGTGAAACGTGAGACTCGGTGTGAAATTTTTATCAAAAATGAATCTGCATTTTCATTGCTGGGGTGACATGGCAGTGCAGTGGTTAAGCACTGTCACCTCAGACCTCTTGGAGCAGGGTTCCAGTCTCCGCCATGCTTCTGTATGTGGAGTTTGTATGTTCTAACTGTGCCATTGTTGGATTTTGTCCAGGTACTCGAGTTTCCCCCCACAGTCCAAAAACATGCTGAGGAGTTATCAAATTGTCCATAAGTGTGAATTGTGTGTGTGTGCGCCCTGCGATGGGTTGGCACTAGAGACCTGCACTCCCGCGGGAGGACAAGATTTGATGGGTGAATGCAGGTGTGGGCGGTAAGGTCCTCATGTATGTGCAGGTTGCGGGAGAATAGAATTAATCGCGGGACTCCCGCAAAATGGAATTATCTTAAAATTAATTTATTAAAAACAAATACTCTATTATTTATCTACTGCACAAAAGCAACAAGAACGACTAAATTAAAATAATAACAATTTACAGGCGAATCGTCTACAGAAACTACCATAGCCGCGCTCTGAGTGCCGGGGGACGTAACCGGACACCCCAAGAAGGAATCAGCCTGGTGTTTGGATCGAATAGCATGTTCTGAAAAGCTCCTCGTTTGTGTCCATGTTCATCATTCCATTTAATTAAACTCAGATAAAACGAAACATATTTATTTTCCATTTCTTTTTTATATACACTCACCTAAAGGATTATTAGGAACACCTGTTCAATTTCTCATTAATGCAATTATCTAATCAACCAATCGCATGGCAGTTGCTTCAATGCATTTAGGGGTGTGGTCCTGGTCAAGACAATCTCCTGAACTCCAAACTGAATGTGAAAGAAAGAAAGGTGATTTAAGCAATTTTGAGCGTGGCATGGTTGTTGGTGCCAGACGGGCTGGTCTGAGTATTTCACAATCTGCTCAGTTACTGGGATTTTCACGCACAACCATTTCTAGGGTTTACAAAGAATGGTGTGCAAAGGGAAAAACATCCAGTATGCGGCAGTCCTGTGGGCGAAAATGCCTGGTTGATGCTAGAGGTCAGAGGAGAATGGGCCGACTGATTCAAGCTGATAGAAGAGCAACTTTGACTGAAATAACCACTCGTTACAACCGAGGTATGCAGCAAAGCATTTGTGAAGCCACAACACACACAACCTTGAGGCGGATGGGCTACAACAGCAGAAGACCCCACCGGGTACCACTCATCTCCACTACAAATAGGAAAAAGAGGCTACAATTTGCACAAGCTCACCAAAATTGGACAGTTGAAGACTGGAAAAATGTTGCCTGGTCTGATGAGTCTCGATTTCTGTTGAGACATTCAAATGGTAGAGTCAGAATTTGGCGTAAACAGAATGAGAACATGGATCCATCATGCCTTGTTACCACTGTGCAGGCTGGTGGTGGTGGTGTAATGGTGTGGGGGATGTTTTCTTGGCACACTTTAGGCCCCTTAGTGCCAATTGGGCATCGTTTAAATGCCACGGCCTACCTGAGCATTGTTTCTGACCATGTCCATCCCTTTATGACCACCATGTACCCATCCTCTGATGGCTACTTCCAGCAGGATAATGCACCATGTCACAAAGCTCGAATCATTTCAAATTGGTTTCTTGAACATGACAATGAGTTCACTGTACTACAATGGCCCCCACAGTCACCAGATCTCAACCCAATAGAGCATCTTTGGGATGTGGTGGAACGGGAGCTTCGTGCCCTGGATGTGCATCCCACAAATCTCCATCAACTGCAAAATGCTATCTTATCCATATGGGCCAACATTTCTAAAGAATGCTTTCAGCACCTTGTTGAATCAATGCCACGTAGAATTAGGGCAGTTCTGAAGGTGAAAGGGGGTCAAACACCGTTATTAGTATGGTGTTCTTAATAATCCTTTAGGTGAGTGTAAGTCGCCAAAGTGTCGACTTAGGTGTATCTCGTCAATTCTCTAAGTCGTCACCTTTTGGCTGGTCCCGCGAGTGTCGACTTAGACCAGTTTTACTGTATATTTTTTGCGGGAGCGGGCGGGAGCAGGACAGAATCTTGCGGGAGCGGGCAGGAGAAGGACTGAAAAATCCGTCCCACGCAGGTCGCTAGTTGGCACCCCACCCTGGGTTATTCACCCTGGAATATTGTGTTTTTTATCTTTTTTATATTGTCAACATGTAACGGTATTCCATTATTTATTTTGGGTTTGGGTGCTTTAGGGACCCCAGCTGTTATAGTCCAGCAGTTCTCAACCAGGGCCATTGCTAACAATATATACAATAATATATTTTCAACATGACATATAGGGTGACACAATACTATTTATATTAAAATAAACAATTTGTTAAAGATTATTAGTAGAAACCAATAGCATTCTTTCCTGGTTGTAAACGGCCTACCTTACGCATACCTACGGCAGACCTTAATCGCATTGAGAACTTGTGGTCAATCCTCAAGAGGCAGCTGGACAAACAAAAACTTACAAATTCTGACAAACTCCAAGCATTAATTATGCAAGAATGGGCTGCCATCTGTCAGGGCGCGGGGCAAGCGAGCCGGAAAGCAGGCGATTGCAGCCGTTAATACGGACAGAAGGGATTTATTCCGGGGCAGACTGGCAACAAACAGGAACAACATATGACACTACAATGACTGATCTGGGGAAGACTGACTGAGACTCGGACTAAATACACAGGACAGGTTGGAATTAACTAGACATAGGTGGGAACAATCAGGAAGTAACATGTTCGGAGCAGATCGTGACACCATCAGTCATGTGCTATAATGTATAATAAAATTTAAAATTCATGTAAAAGTGCTATAGTGTTCCAAAAGGCTTTTCCATGTCAAGTGTGTTTTTGGCATGAATGTGGCCATAATCATACAAGAAAAAACACTGACTTGCAGTCAAGTCTGGTCAGGGTGGGGAGCGTGCACTGGTGCAGCGTGATGTCACACTCACCACACAATTAAATACCTCAGGATCGCAGTTGGCAACCCCCCAGGCAGATTCACGGTCCAGTACCACCCTCCAGAAATGATTGTCTATCTGCCGCAGCCAGGTGTTATGTGGGCATCCCCTTAACCTGGACAGTCACTTGTGTCCTCAGCAATGAAGATCCTGCAAACCGGATCACCCTCAGGGAAACGTGTCACATGGCCATAGTGTCGTAACTGACGCTCCCTCACAATGCAGGTAATGTGCCTTATTCAAGACTTATCTAGCAACGAGTCGTTCAACACAAAGTCAAACCAGTGGTGCCCTAAGGATTCTCTGAAGTGACACAGTACTGAAGGAGTTCAGTCTTTGTCTCAGTTCACTGGATAGCGTCCATGTTTCACAGCTATACAGCAAAACAGGGAGCATCAGGACTCTAAAGACTTGGACCATTGTCCTCTTACAAAGATATCAGGAGTGCCACACACCCCTGTTCAGCGACCTCATGACCCCTCATGCTCTTCCAATCTGTCTACTGACTTCATATGAAGAGTCACCAGACACATGAATGTTGTTGCCGAGGTAAGTGAACCTCTCAATGCAGTCGACATTCTCTCTGCAGACAGACTCACTGCTGATGGTTGTGCCCAAGAGGTCATTAAAGGCCTGAATCTTGGTTTTGATTCAGGCCATTCACAAGCCCACTCAGACTCATCACTCAGTCTCATGAGAGTCCCGATCAGAGCCTTCATGGATACCGTGAAAATCACAGCATTGTCGGCAAAGCCAAGATCAGTAAATCTTTCTTCACCAACAGATGCTCCACATCCACTGGACCTCATGACTCTGCCCAACACCCAGTGCATGTAAGCATTGAACAAAGTAGGAGCAGGAACACACCCCTGGCAAACCCTAGAATTAACTGGGAAGAATGCAGAGTTTCTGCCTCCACTCTGCACAGCACAGTGTACTAGCCAGTCATGACATCCAACAGCTTCAGGGGATCCTGCAAAGTCTCAGGGTGTCCCACAGGGCGGCTTGAGCAACTGAGTCGAACAATATCCTATCTCCCAAATGGAAGCAAAGATTGCTTATAATACCAGGAGGACAGCCTTCCCACCAGCCTGGAGAAGTTCACCCTGGATACCAGACATTCCTGTAGCCTTCCCTCCCCTTGGCTGATTCACCACCTGTCAGTCAGATTGGGTGGTTCACAGCTAATCGGAGGATGAGCCTCAAGAACTGTGGACCCAGAGATGTCCAACGTCCTAGCTAGAGGATCAGCTTTAAACAGCTGCTCAAAGTAGCCGACTAAGTGGGTCACAACTGCCACATCATCCCTATAGACCGTTCCATCACCCGCCCTACTGCGACTCTCTGAGGAACAGATTTGGAGTGTGTAATTTTTCAATTCCTCTGTAAGCACGAGGTGAGTTGCTATTCCATAGATGGTGTGTCATTTACTCACAGATTCATCTTTCAAATGCCTCCTTATCTGCCCTCAGAAGCCTTGAAGCCATCCTTATCCGTTCCTGATTCAGACTGGAGTTGCCATCAAGCTTCTTGCTGCGACTCCTCTCGATGATATCCAGGGAACTCTGCCAGATGAAGCACCACCTTCTGGGCACACCTGCACCACCAACACAACCTTCAGCAACCTTCAGTGTCTTATCACAGAGGGTCTCCCACATCACGTTAGAATCAGCAGTCATACCCAAGTCTGCATGTTCCCCACATAACCTGCAAGCAAACTCACTAGAATCAGCCTGATATTGGACATCGGACACTATCAGGGAGAGCCGATCCACCACAGCAACAGCTACTCCCTGAGTAGGGCAGCCATCAGAGCAACCAAACCAACAATTAGTATCCCCACCTACCAAGATCTGGCCAATCCCTGGCCTGCGTACCTCAGAGAGTTCTGCCACTGAAACGCAGAGTTTACGAAGCTCCCCCGACAGCAGAGGAAGATGGTCATATGGACCAGAAAGACAAGACGTTCCGCGTATCTACCCGGATGGGCTACATCAGATTGGGACCCAAGTGTACCTGTGCAGAAGACGACGCCTCAACACAACTCCAATTCCGAGCCCCAACAGGCCTGATCCTATTGGGCCTCCGAGGGTTTCGACTTCCCAGGCCCCCCCCCACCCCCATCCCCTTCGTATGGTGTCCTGTCTGCCAGTTCGGAGCTGTGTGAAGTTTTACGGTGGCTGGAGGGCCAATCCTGCCACCAACCCCCAAATTTTTCCCTGCAAGTTTTAGGACCTGCAGGACCGGATGAAGTTTGACGTCATACCCAGGATGGTAGGGGACACATAAAAAACATCATGCATTGTCATATATAATTGAAATAAGAAAAATGCTTCATAGCCTTATATGAACCATGCTGTTTTTTCATATGGCAAGACAGTTTGACATGCGTGAAATAGTAGTTTTGCACCAATAGTAGTTTTGATTCCCAAAGAGCTATTAGCTGAAAACTTGCCATATCTCAGCATGGTGTACCATATGTCCTTGAAATAATTCAGGAAACTGGACAAGTGGAGGACAAAAGAAGAACTATCTGCAGCTGATGAACTGTATCTCAAAGTCACATTCTTAAAAAATAGAAAACAATCCAGCAAGTACCTGACACAGGACATGAAAGATGCATCTGGCCCATCAGTCCATCCATGTACTGATCACCGAAGCCTCAACAGAAATGGTCTCAATGGAAGGGCGGCTGTCAAAAAGTCATTATTAAGGAAAGGAAATGGGGAGAAAAGGCCGACGTATACCAGGTTACACAGAGAATGGACTGAAAAACAGTGGCAACAGGACTTACAGGGCAATGAATCCAAATTTGAAATTTACGATTCATCAATATATATCAGGAGATCAGGAGAGAGCTGTAACAGTGAGCGTCTAAAGGCATCAATAAAACATGGTGGAGGCTCTGTGATGGAATGTCCTTCAAGAAGCCAGGAGAACTATTCCTGAAGTCGACTTAAAGAAATGACAAGAAAGCTTGCCTAAGACGGTCCAGAGTGTATTGAAGAATAATGGTGGTCATACCAAACATTGACTTTAAAGCTCGTTAGAGCTACACAAACTCCTTGTGTTATATACTGTATTTACATGTATGTTTGCACATGTTGCAATAAATCACTGTGCCTATTGTCCCATCTTCCTAGCAAAATATAAAGAAATGAGGGGTGGCTCATGACTTTTACATAGTACTGTACATCTTTTATTTTATAATGAACCTTACCTGCACTTGTAGTCTATAAACGTTACACTTTTATAGTTTTATCCTTTTCTTGGCGTTTACGGGCTTGCATTTGTAAAGTGACAGTAAAGGTAAACTTATTTTTTTTGCTCAGATTTTATCCATATGGTGGTGTGTTCTTTGTACTTCTATATACTTTATACCGTTTTCCAAAAATTTGATTTAAAAAATCTCAATATATTACAATATATTGAATCACAACCTGTGTATCATGATACGCATCATATCACCAGATTCTTGCCGAAACACAGTCCTAGTCTTCATCGTACCTTCCTGTATATTCTGTGTTTTTAGTACCTGTCATTATGCTTTATGTTCTCCTCCATATGTATAGCTGCCAAATTACCAGGTAACACTTATCTCTCTATTAATGCATTGCTTACCGGAGAACATAACAGAGTGAAGCAGGTGTGCATCTGGCCCCACCTACAAAGTAATTAAATGAAGACCGTTTGACACAAAACAGTAATTTTATTCTTTGTTTCCTCACTGACTTCCAGTGAAGAATTCCACAGAAACAAGTTGCTACCAACGGGGGACGTCATAGAGAGGTGTGATTTATGAGATGCATATCTTTCTGTGATCTATAAGAAGCTGTTGTCAAGCATCCTCAATACTGCTTAGTTTGCTGAGAAGGATCACACTGATGGAGTACACGGTCAGAATCGAACCCGACGCCTCTGCTGATGGCATTTACATTCAGCTGAAAAATGGAAAAGAGCTGTCTGGAGAGGTCAGGGTTACAGGACAAATGACAGTGAGTATGATACTAAATATATCTGTACTTTGTAAGTAATGCTTTATTATAGTATTTGCAAAAGAATACTGATATTCTTAAGGAATAATACTGATATTTTTATTGTGTGGATAATACTGCCTTTTCCTTCCCAAAGATCCTTAAGTTTGACAAAAAACCACAAGAAATCATCATCCAACGGAAAACATCTTTTTTTAAAAAGACATTCACTACATTTTACTGCAAATACATTGAGGTGCAGAGCTCAGAATCTGTCTTCTACTTTCCAGTCTTCAAAAACATTTCCACCACAAAGGAGACCATAGCAGAAGGCTCAGGTATCTGGTCTGTCGCTGATTACACAGAGGAGGGAGGATGTGGTCATTTTATATATGAATGTGATGGTCACCCGCATGTTAATGAGTGCGGTGGAGCTGCAAGTTCACTGTGTGATGGTTGCACGTGCAAGTAGGATTTACACCAAAGACATCATACAGTACATGTTACGCGGCAAAGTAAGTAGTGTGTACTTACCATGGTGAAGAGATGTCAGTAAATACATGTTCTATTCTAGGAAAGCTGCCTTGGGAAGATGATGAGGAGAAGAGAAAAGAGGAAATGGAAAAGAAGAAAAATCTCCAAGGTAAGTGATCATTTTAAAAGCTTCAGTCACATTTGTGTTAGTATGACCCTCAATGTCAGACTGCCATAGCTTACAGGATGTGAGCAATCAGGTCTCAGTCGGCAGCTTAAAGGCCGTTTCACATCAAAATGCAACACCAAAAAAATATATGAAATTTTTGCATGCAAATTTGATCAAACGTTTTCACAGCAAACACAATGCTAAATTCTGGCAACTCATTGAGAAAACATTGCATACGGATAGAAATTGTAAAACTGATGACATGCACTAACATGAGTGACAGTGTGTTTTTCATGTTTCTTTTGGGCAAACAAGTGAAAAGAATAAGGTGAAGATACTGCATTCCTCTACTTCTACAGTAGCCTAAACTTTACAACGTGTTTCAGATGGTACTTCAGGATAACCATTGAAATCATGGCAGCAACATCATCTATCATCAGTTAATTAGCCAGAAAGACAGATAAAACACAGCCTATTATTAATTTTTAGCAGGATTTTTATTGGAAATTTATTGTACACTGACAGACCTATGAATCAAGCAAAAAAAAGTTTAAAAATTAAGCAAAAACCAACATAAACACAAGAAAACAGAACAGCTGCAAACAGCTCAATTTCCCCTTTATCATCAAATGATAAGACAGGCTACTAAGGACGAGCAGATTGATACTGATGTAGCAGTTCTTTCCATCTGAATGTTTTCATTTTGAGTCCAAATTCAGTGTTTTTTACCTTGTAATTTAAATGTTTATATTACTGTAAGGAGCAGAATATGAGCAACAATCAGTCAGTGCTGCCCATAGGTGGGGAGAATGTCCTAGAGACTAAAGAAAAATGTAATGATCCATTTCCACCCCCGCCCCCCATCTACTGGCAAATTTTCACCCCCCACCCTGCCAGCTCAGCATTTTTTATTTGTCATTCGGGTTGGGCCAGCAGTGAATTTCAGCATCTGCGGTACCAAACTTGTATCTAATCAAAATCGGATCAAAAAGTAAATCAGTGATACCATCAGTCACTAAAGGCTAATGTTGTGTACCAAATGAAAGGTTTTCTTCCTATTCAGAAAAACTGATCACATGTGTAAAAACTGACATAATTTTTTTAACTCATCCAAAAATTGCAAAAATCGATTTCTCTCCAAATAAAAAAATGATGATTCACAACAATTTGTCAGATTTGGTATGACAGCCTTCATAGAAATGACACTGTGTGGAATTCTGTATGGCGAAGGTCAGACATGGCTCTTGATACTGATGGTTCTCCTTGTTTTTGAGTAAAATTCCTTTCACCTTCTAATGGATTTTAATATTTTTTCTAGAGCTTGTTGGCTGGACAGCTCCTTGTGGTAAGTTTAAGCAGTGACAGTTACAGTAGGCTGTTGAAACACCAGAGTTTCCATTTCTCAGTAAAACCTTGCAGGCACTCAGGGCTGGACTGACCATCTGGCAAACCCCTGATCTTATAAACTCTTTCTGTTGGTATGAGAAGCAGTGTAACATCAAATGTAACAATGTGAAGTAACAGATCACCTTCAGTAGTAAAATGTTACACAGTTTATAATACATCATGAATTGTTTTCTTTCTTCACCATGGCCAGTTGCCTGGCCTGTGAATTATGTGTTTGGTCTGTACATGATATTATGACCAGGGCATGTCATTCGGTAAGTGGAAGTGCTCAGTTATGATAAACCCATCTTCCTTTCAGAGATCATGTCACGCTCCAAACGTGGTTTCAGTATGAATAATAAGACAGGCTAGTAGGGACGAGCAGATTGATACTGATGTAGCAGTTCTGTCCATCTGAATGTTTTCATTTTGAGTCAAAATTCAGTGTTTTTTACCTTGTAACTTAAATGTTTATATTAATTTAAGGAGCAGGATATGAGCAACAATCAGGCAGTGCAGCCCATAACTCCTCTTCAAAGAAGACCCTCTCCCTCATGTCACTGGCCAAAGATGATTCCAGTAAGTCAGTCCTGTTCATTTCCATAAGATCATACAATAACTGTGATATTTTTGTGAACCTAAAGAACTGACCCATGATTGTTTCTCTGACTGTGGTCACATTTCCAGCTACACTTATGTAAATATTTGTTTCTTTGAAACAATGCAGCTTATATCCCCTCCTATTTCAGTGATTCAGGGAGAGCATTTGCATGTTCCCCAACATTTTGCTGTGTTGTGATAGCTTCTGTTTTTGGTGGTTGATGTTATTTTATACAATTGATGAGTCCAGAGCCTGATACCAAGAGAAAAGCACGTCTGGTCCTGCATTGAAAATACTTCAGTTAACTGGATTTGACTTAAAAAAATATGCAAGTGAATGCATTACTCTGAGAATGTAAATAATACTTCCCCCAAAGTGTTACTGTCACGTTTGCGAGCGGCGAGCAGGAAAAGGAGACGAGAGCAGCTAGGCTGACGGACAAACGGGGTTTATTAAAGCTAAATAGACAAGACTGGTACTCACACATGGTATAGACGATGACAGATCTGGGGAAAACTACTCGAGACGTGGACTAAGTACAAGAGACTAGGTAAACGGAACAGGTGAGAACAATCAGGGTTCGACATGAGGTAATGAGGGGGCGTGGCACACACGAGGAGTGTTCGGAGCTGAACGTGACAGTTACCATAATTGCAAGGACTGACATTCAAACCCAAAAACAAGCATGCACTTAATTATTATTAATATTTCTACCCAAGGCTTTTACTATATATAACAGAAAATGCATGTAGAGAATTGAGTCCAAGCTTATATCTTAGGTGGGATATTTTGGGAGCTGTATCCAAAGGAGTGGAAGGAACCTTTGGAGTCTCTAGCTATTATCTTGAAATTCAGGGTGTGTTGTGATCTGTTCAGGACACCTTTGTGAGTAACAGGAACAGCCCAAAATGTAATTTACCCAAAAGTGTGATCACAGTCTAACTGTATAACTTGCACCAAATCATGCATTCTTTGTGGCTTTATGAAATGTCTGCCTAATTGTTATAAACAGACACACTATGTTTACCAGCAGTTCACCATTTCAAGTCATGTCTAATTGTTCATATGACTTTGCAGCCGCAGTTGAGATGACAGATGAGCAAAAGAAGACCGCATTCATGGGTGACGTTTCATATGTGATAAAGAGTGTGACTGTGCAATGCAAGGAGCTTCCTCTGATCAGATGTCCAGATTGATACTCTAGGATTTCCATCGATGATTGTTTATTTCATGAATTAATATTAATAAGCAGATGTGAGGGTGAACCAATCTGCCTACAGTAAATTAAAGCATTTTAATATGCCTGTTATTTTCCTTCCTCACTTAGCTGCAAGTTTAATGAATCCAACCATAACTCGACAGTACACCCCGAAAGAGAAATTAAGGAACCTGATCCTTGGTGTGATCCATTATCTTCTGTGAGTAGATGTGGCTCCAGCTTTCTACACCACTGTATCTTCACAGCACCCTGTAAAGTTCTTCCATGGATCTCTTGGATGCAAACAGAGTTGTACATCTTTAAAGCCTGATTTATTTTTAATTTTAAATCACTGTTATTGACTGTTGTATTTTTCATTGTGTTTGAATGTATAGGCAGTGCCATGGCTGGATAGCACTGCACTCTCACACTGCACTCTCGCACTGCACTCTCGCACTTCTAGGTTTGAGTTTACCTTGCTTTGCCCAGTAGCTCCTCTCTGTGTGATGCAGGTTTCCTCTAGGTACTCCAGTCTCTTCCCACAGTCCATGTGGCTAGGCTAAGTTGTGTTTTTATATTGCCCATGAGTGTGTGTCTATCTGTGTGTCTGGTCATATATATAATACATTGTGAGGACCAAATGTCCCTACAACGTGATAAAAACCTGTTATTTTGACCATGTGGGGACATTTTTGGTCTCCACAAGGGGAAACTCAATTTTATAAAAAAATCTGTGACTGCAATCAAATTCCAAAAGAAAGTCTTGTATTAAGGTTAAGGTTAGGGCTGGGTTAGGGTTAGGGTTAGGCTTGTCATAGTTGGGATCAGGATTATGCCATAGAAATGGATATAGATACATAATCTGTGTGTGTTTGTGTGTGTGTGTGGGGGGGGGGGGGTGGATTCGAACCCAGTATTATTGACCATCCCAAATTTTAAAAATATAAATATCACATATTGTGTGTGTGTGTTTGTGTGTATGTGAGTGAGAATGAGAGTGTGTGATGGACTGGCATCTTCTCCTAGGTGTCCCTTTGCTCATGTTCAGTTTCCTGGGATAGGCTACAAGCTCACATCAGGGAACATTCACTGACCAGGGACAGAGTGACACACTTTCTCCAGCATGGTTGCTTCCAGTCTTGCATTGTCAAATGGTTCCATTTGGAACTGGTTTCATTGTTACTGTATATTTCACTGGTTTCATCTCATTTTACTTTTCAGGATATTTGGACAGAAAATTTCCAAAGATGTTGAGTGAGTAATTCATACCATGCTTCATTTTACTGGTGTTTTGTTTGCTTTTTGTTTTTGCATGTATGTATATTTTAACAGGTATCAAGTTAGAATACATAACTCCCTGAATTCCAGCTAACCCCATTATGTGTGTTTGCATAGTCACAGAAAATATACAGTGAAGTTTGCTTGCTTTGAAGGACGAAAACTTCAGTTGATGGAGCAGATTTCCTCTCTTCGCAGAAAGATCCACAAAAGTGGTCTTCTAAGCTTTGTGAAAGATGGTGACTTCATCCAGCTGCCAGTGGACCTGTGGTTCAGCCCCCGTAAACTTCTGACATTAATCAAAAATGGCATAGTCGTGTAAGTGCTGAGTTCACAAAGTATGCAAAGAGTTCCAGAGAGTTCTAATCAGACATGGCCAGTTACCGGGATGATAGGTTATAGATATTATCTCAATAAAAATCTATGTTTTTGGCATTTGTTTTGTCCCTTTAGGTTTGTTAAATGGCATAATAATATTCTCTTGTGTTTGCTAAAGGGCTATTCAGACTGGGCTAAGGAGATGTAGTAATTTTGGACACGGATGGAGAAAGATTGATGACATCAAAAGAGTGTTTCTATTTCCAAGTAAAAAAGCAGGTAAGTCAAGTTTTATGGAAAATTATGTCATCATTTTCATAGTATTTTAAAATACTGCTACTTCAGAAGCAGGGAATGTGGGTATTTTCTTTTATTACATGACTTTAGCACAGAATACCAGGACTCAGATGCAGCGGATTGGGGCATTTCCCGCCACACCAGGTACTGTACTTTTGGTACTTTGTGAAAGTACCAAACGTACTGTATAGTACTTCAAGGTGTTGGTTTTCCACTGACATAAAAACTGGTACCAGCGCCGATTGACATCACAGCGTGAGGCAGGGCATTTTGTACGAAGTTCAAAAAATGAATGTAGTATATTATAAGGCTGGATGATGCGCAATATTAATACCAACATCACATGTTATGCACGTGCAATTCTTACATCGCTAGTCAGCTAGATTAAGAACAGGCTTTTCCTTACTTTCAGTTCTGTATGGACATCATAGCGCAGGGCATTTATGTTTTGCTAAAACATTTTTACTTTGTCATAGAAAAAAAGAAACCTTAGTTGGCTTTGCAATTTTAATTATTATTCCTTTTATGGATTATCTAATATATGTTTAAAATCAGTTTAATATTTACCCCTGCTACTTTTGCATAAGTGCTGCATGCGATCTCCGAGACAATCATAATCATTTTCATCCTTGTAGTTTGAATCACTCCTTGATGGGTTTGTGAGATATTGCTGAACTCAGTTTTTGTTTTATAAATACCCCAATATTTATTACATCAAAATCACATCGCTATATTTACAACAAAATCACATCACTAGGACAGCACGCTATATGCTATATATGCTATCTGCCTGCTGTCCTATAATATTAAACACTTTCAAAATGTCTTCTCATGCCATCCTGATCTATTTCTTGTATCTGTTCTTCTGACCAGATTGCAATTTTTTGTTTTACTTTGTTTATCGTTGTTCGTAACTTTTTTCAGGGCGGCAAATGTATTGTGTTTCAGAGGTAGGCTATTTGCATAACCAATCAACAAAGAAAGCATTTCCAGTCCCACCCCAAAGTACTAAACTACCAAAGAAGTACCCCAGCTGGTTTGGTACTTTTGGTACTGGAGCTTTTGGTACTAGTACTTGACCGAAAGCAAGTGGAAAAGCGAAAGTACCAAAAGTACAGTACTTGGTGCGGTGGAAAAGCAAGCTTTGTGAATAGGTGATGGGACTCTGACAGACTAGGAACAGGGTGGAGCAAAGACATATTCACACATTCACAGGGACTGTCCTCATCTCCTCTTGAGTGGACATTGGGTCCGTGATCCTCATCCTGACTCTCTGCTGAGGGGTATAGGGTCATCACACCCTAAGTACCTTTCTCCTTCTTCCAGAGTACATCTCTGAAAACTGGAAAGATGATGCCTTTTTTGGGAGTCAGTTCCTTAATGGATGTAACCCAGGAATGATAGAGAAGTGCACAAAAATCCCAGAGAAAATTCCGGGGATATCAGATGTGTGCCCTGACATCAGCGAGCTCATCCAGGTGGGACCATTAAACGACTTATCCCCTAGTCTGTCGAAATGTGATGCATTTTCAGTTCAACAGATCATTCATGTTAGTTGGTTATACTAAAATCAACCTTAATGTAATAGGTCAATCTCTTAACCAGTTTTGCAGTTAAGGGAGAAATTCTACTTTTTTATTATTATAATTGATATTTTTTGTCTTGTTTGCTTAGAATGGGAACATTTATATGGTTGATTATGAACTGCTTGATAACGTTAAAGAGGGCATCATTCATGGCCATCGACAGTATCTGGCTGCACCAATCGTGCTTCTTCAGGAGACGGAGCAGGGACTGATGCCCATCGCGATCCAGGTCATGAAGGTTTATTCATGAAGCAGCCCTTTACTGTAATACATTGAGCGGTTAAGATGATGTCCATTTTCTGCACTTCCACAGTTGAAACAAAAGCCTGGTGAGGAGAATCCCATTTTCACTCCAAAGGACAAAGACAAGGCCTGGCTTCTGGCGAAGATCTGGGTCCGTAACTCTGACTTCTACATCCATGAGCTGGTATCCCACCTTCTGAAGACACACCTGCTAGCTGAGATCTTCTTCTTCAGCATCTTCACATCGCTGAATGATCACCATCCAATCCTAAGGGTGCAGATCTTTTTTCATAAGTGGGCAAAGAACATGGAATTATCTGGGTGATGTAAGAGTTTAAGGACACTTCCTTCCTGTGTCTACAATCAGATCTTTGCTGTCACCGGGCGATACACAATCCCAATCAACGTAGCCGCCAGAAATACACTCATCAACAACACTGGTTTCTTTATGGAGGTTAGATGGACATTCTGTTTTGTATTGACATGAAAATAATCTAAAAGGATTCCACCTTAATATGCAACAGATCATATTATGCAGCACAACTGTTAAACTCAGTACATGTGACAGAGTCATACAGTCTCATTTCCCTCACAGTACACAGGCCTTGGCAAGGACGCCCAGTGGGAGGTGTTACAGAGAGCAGTCAAACAACTGACATACAAGAGCCTCTGTCTGCCTGACAACCTGGAGAGCCGTGGAGTGCACAATCTGAAGAACTATCACTACCGGGATGATGCCAGGCAAATCTGGGATGCAATATCTGAGTAAGGAGCCTCCTATTTTTTTGTTGATTGTGTGTCGTGACAGATCCAATCTGTCACCACTCTGCCAGGGGCCTTGGGAAGGACAGGCCACCTTTATTATTGTACATTAGCCAGATACTTTGTGGCTTCATCTTTTTGTAACTTTCTGTAAGCGTTAAAAGTATCAAAAGTATTGAAAAGGCCATTAATAGTACTTATGCTCATTTCAGATTTCTTCAGGAGGTTGTTGATACATACTACAATGATGACAGTGATATTAAAAAGGATGAAGAACTTCAGAACTTCTGTCGCTATACTTACCATTGTGGATTTCAGGGACAAACAGGTAACACTGTCAATAACTGAAATAAATTTCTCTTGCTTATTTATTTAGGTAAAGTATGTATTTATATTATAAATCACAAAGAAAGCATCACAGGTGATGAGTTTGTTAAGCATTAAGGAAAGCCAAGAAAGATTTTTTAATGCATTTTATTAGATTTCCCTGAAACAGTGGAAACTAAAGCAGAAGCAGTCAAATACCTGACCATGGTGATGTTTACCTGCTCAGCTCAGCACGCCGCCGTGAACCACGGACAGGTAACATGGCTGATAATCATAGTCACACCATCCATGCATGATGAGGTCTTTATTAAAGCTATAGCAGAGTTCAACTACGTACTTTACTCTCCCTACAGTATGATATGTACGCTTGGATGCCAAACGGTCCCACAACAATGAGGCAGCCCCCACCAAGGAACGTGGACGAGGTAGATGAGGATTACATCATCAATACTCTGCCTGATATGGAGACGACCCTGCAGGCCATGTTTGTAACCCAGTTCCTCAGTCAAGTCGCCAAAGATTTTGTAAGTACTTATCTGTTTGCTGGTACTGAACCTTTTCCAGTTATTCCTTGATCCCTATGTTCTTATCCCAAACTGATTCATTCTGCTCTGTTACTGGTAAGTGGCCTGATAATGGATGGATTGATTTGTTCTGTTTACTTTTCTGTGTGATAAAAGGATACTGAGTCACTGTCATTATGCACCAATTTCATGGCACTTTGTGTTGGAATCTTCTTTTCAAGCTTTAGTGTAACAAAGTAAACAGCCTTGTTCCTCAGTTTTCCAATCTCAAGTAGGTCTGCTATTGGAAAAATATCTTAACATAATTTATATCACTCAGCCCTCCATGCTGCCCCCCATAGGTTGCCCTGGGAACTTATGCAGATGATGTATCCAACGATCCACATCTGAGGGATGTGATCAAGAATTTCCAGGAAAAGCTACATGACATTGGGGAAAAAATTAAGGAGCGGTCAAAGAGTCAGAAATTCCCGTACGAGTATCTGTACCCAGGTAATATTGAAAACAGCATCGCCATCTGAAAGATGGGGGCATGACCCAGAATATAATGTCCTTCTTTGTTTGTTTGATAACATTACTCAAATTACTGAGTAGTAGCTGGTAGATATTATTACAGTCATGTTCTGCATAACGACATTTTGGTCAACAAAGGACTGCATCTACGACGGTGGTCCCATAAAATTATAACGGAGATGAAAAATTCCTATCGCCTAGTGACATCATAGCTCAACGTATTGCTCATGTGTTTGTTGTGATGCTCATCCAAATAGATCTACTGCACTGCCAGTTGTATAGAAGTATAACAGATACAATTATAATAACTCATAATGATAATAAAAAAACTATGTTACTGGTCCATACATTTACTCTACTGTAGTTTTCATCGTTATTCTACAGTGCAGGTCTGCTGTTTCTACTTATAAAAATGTTTTCTGCAGCCTACTGTAGGTGTGTAATAGGCTATACCAGGGTTCTTCAAATCTGGACCTCGATTCCAAATCCAGGCCTTGTTTTCAGTTCTCCCAGGTAGTTATTTCAATAATACCTGATTGGTCAGAGGCTTCACACCTGACTGACAGGTAAAGGAAGGCTGGAAAACCAGCAGTGCTCGGACCTCAAGGACCGTGATTTGAATAACCCTGGGCTATACTATTTTAATTTGTGAAAGTATACTCTGTGATATTCGGACAGTGACTAAATTGCATTTCTCAGAACGTATCCCTGTCACAAATTAGTTCAGGAGTGTTATGAAGCCGTGCATACATTCATTATGCATGTAATTGAGAGTTGAAAACTGAGCACATAGAACATAGTTGGTGTTGGTGTTGGGCAGAGTATCACCTAATCACATGTGGCATTGTAATCCCTGGGACTTTGGTCTTCTCCTAATCTATATTTAGTCTGCATCGTGCTGGATGTCCATAAGGCTGCAGGCTGTCTTGGCTCCTATTCCTGATGTTCCAAACTGTTGAGGAATATGGAGAAGTGAGCAAAGACACATGTAGGACATGCCTGTGAGCTGTGGGGGGAAATATAGCAATAATCAAGGGGGCTTCATTCATTTTGATTACTGTGTTCTTTACATATATTTTTGATTTTGCCTGAGATATGAAGCTCATACCTACAGTACAGAATCACTAAGATGGTTAAAGGATCACCCCCCCCCTCCAAAAAGATATACTTGGCTTCCACCTGTGATCATTTGTAATCATCCTGATGAGTTCAGCATGAAACAGCTGTTCCTGGAGCATTCCAGTGCTTGGGAGTGAAACTGAAAGCAAACAATCAGCTATGGCAAGGGACTGCCAAAGATCTCAGGGATAAAGTTGTGGACAGACACAAGTTAGGAGCTGGATACAAAAAGAAATCAAAGGTTTTATTAATCCCTGTGAGCAGAGTAAAGTCCATAATCAAGGAATGGAAAGTGTTTGGTATTATTAGGACCCTTCCAGGTCAAGCTGTCGCTCCAAACTGAATAGAAGAGCGAGGAGGAAAGTGGTCAGAGAGGCTATCAAGAGGGCAGATATAGGATTTTTTGGCAAAGAGTGGTCATTGTGTGCATGTGACAATATCACACATGCTCCACAAATGTGGCTTGTATGGGAGAGTCGCAAGAAAAAGCCAGTCCTGAACAAGGGTCACATTAAGTCTCAATTGCGCTTTGCCAAAAGGCACCTTGAAGAAGGTGTTATGGTCAGATGAGACCGAAATCACACTCTTTGGTCTCAATGCCAAAAGGCTTATCTGGCGGAAAGTCAATAGAGCTTTCCAGCCAAAGAACAGCATAGCTGCAGTAAAGCATGGAGATGGTAGCATTTTGTTGTTGGGTGTTTCTCTGCAGCAGAGACTGGGCCATTTGTCAAAATAGGCTGAAAAATGGATGGGGCAAAATACTGAAGCACAAAGTACTGACACAGGGGGGTAATCCTTTAACCATCTGAGTGATTTATTGTTTTCTTTTTAATGTTTTCCTGGACTGTTGCTATTACAGTATGTCTTTCACTTGGTTGTTAGAAGTTGCATTGAGTAAATACAGCTGGGAAAAAACATTGTGTGTGTCTTCATTTCCGGATGCAAAGCAACAAAATGTGAATATTTTGAATGGGGGCGATTCTTTTCTATACTCACTAAGTCAGAAGTCCTATGCATCAAGTTTCAAGTCAAGTCTCACTTCTTAGAAGCAAGAATGTCAAGACATGTTAGACACTTATGTTGCCGGGGAAGGTATCCACGAAACAACAAGCAACTTCTTATGTGGGATCTTTTATTCAATGTAGGATCTCCACCGAACCGGGACAATTAAGCTTCCCATTTATTAAACAATGAAAAGAAAATTACAATTTGGCCTTCGTAAAAATCCAAATTTAAGAAAACCCTTAAATCAGGCAAGCCAGAAGTTTTATAAACCCCTTATTCTCCTTCAAAAGTAGAAATTAAATAAAAAGAGAAAACGGGAAAAAGATCCCCAGTACAATCACAGTAGTGGCAGTCCTGCGCCAAACCAAACAAATACATTACTCAGCTTATCCATAATTAAATGCTTCATATGCACTACGCTGTTCATCCAACAAACACTTTTATCAGTCATTTCTCTACACGTGGCTTCCTCAACACATCTCTTCACCCAGCAACCACCACCCACTGAGCTCACCAGGCCAGACCACCACAGCGTCCACGCTCAGTCCTCCCTCATCTGACTTCCTTCTAAATCTAACGCTTCTAATTCCTCCTTGGTTACGATAAACCCCAGGGATTTCCCCAAATACCTCGCTAGTAGTTCAGACCGAAAGAGGATCCCTCTTTTTCCAGTAAACGAATGTCCACCACACCCGAACACACTTCCCTTTTTCCCTGTTCACAGAGTGATGACCTCACTCCGCAGCGCCACTCCCTTAAAGGGACTACGTTCCTCCCTGTATTTCCACCTGGTTACACTTAAGCAAGTCATGTCAAGTCTTGGCTAATCCTCAAGTAATTTCACCATTAGTAACTATGATACATGTAACTGTGGTCAATTTAATACTAATTTTGTCCATGTGTATTAATATTTGTATCTCCCTAAGTAAAGAGTTCCTGTAATAAACAACTGAAAGTAGAAACAAAATGTCTTTTTTACTATTTTGCTGCATTTTGACGTATTCAGCAATTCATATATAAAACTATTGTAATGAAAACTTTGACTTGCAGACAAGTGAAAAATGCTTTAACGCTGTCACACACACTGTATCGGCCAATATAGAAACAAATAATACTATTCCCTAAGTTTTTTATTAGGTCAAATTTGCACTTTGAACCGACAAATTATTGATGTTATGTTCACAGATGATCTGATTCTTTCCAGTGGCTCTTTGGTGTGAACGAAGGGAACCTTGTCGTATATGAGACATACTGTATATGCCCAACTTTCACTGCCTGCTCTCAATGCGCTGCACTCCTCTTATGTGAACAGTGAGAACAAGCCAGTCACAAGAGGCAGAAGCTGTCAGCGTCAGGGTTCTTAAAGAGTTAAGTGTTACCCTATAATTCTCTTACTGATTATTTTGAGGATAAACCTAATAACCTTTGCCCATAAGAAAAAAAAAAAAAGAACTGTTATTTCCATCACTGCATAATGTTCAGGAGTGTTATGAAGCCGTGCATACATTCGTTATTACAAACCGCGTAATGTTCAGGAGTGTTATGAAACCGTGCATACATTCATTATTACAAACCGGGTAATGTTCAGGAGTGTTATGAAGTCGTGCATACATTCATTATTACAAACCGGGTAATGTTCAGGAGTGTTATGAAGTCGTGCATACATTCATTATTACAAACCGGGTAATGTTCAGGAGTGTTATGAGGCTGAGCATACATTCGTTATTACAAACCGCGTAATGTTCAGGAGTGTTATGAGGCTGTGCATACATTCATTATTACAAACCGCGTAATGTTCAGGAGTGTTATGAGGCTGTGCATACATTCGTTATTACAAACCGCGTAATGTTCAGGAGTGTTATGAAGCCGTGCATACATTCATTATTACAAACCGGGTAATGTTCAGGAGTGGTATGAAGCCGTGCATATACATTCATTATTACAAACCGGGTAATGTTCAGGAGTGTTATGAGGCTGAGCATACATTCGTTATTACAAACCGCGTAATGTTCAGGAGTGTTATGAGGTTGTGCATACATTCATTATTACAAACCGCGTAATGTTCAGGAGTGTTATGAGGCTGTGCATACATTCGTTATTACAAACCGCGTAATGTTAAGGAGTGTTATGAGGCTGTGCATACATTCGTTATTACAAACCGCGTAATGTTCAGGAGTGTTATGAGGCTGAGCATACATTCGTTATTACAAACCGCGTAATGTTCAGGAGTGTTATGAGGTTGTGCATACATTCATTATTACAAACCGCGTAATGTTCAGGAGTGTTATGAGGCTGTGCATACATTCGTTATTACAAACCGCGTAATGTTCAGGAGTGTTATGAGGCTGTGCATACATCCGTTATTACAAACCGCGTAGTGTTCAGTAGTGTTATGAGGCTGTGCATACATTCGTTATTACAAACCGCGTAATGTTCAGGAGTGTTATGAGGCTGTGCATACATTCGTTATTACAAACCGCGTAATGTTCAGGAGTGTTATGAGGCTGTGCATACATTCGTTATTACAAACCACTGGCTTCTTTCATGGCAAGTTTCATCTGCCTCTGCTGGAGGATGAAAATACTTCTCAGCAGAAGGACTTTCCCCTTCTTTGGACAATAAGAATCCAGAGCTGCGTCATCTCGAAAGGCAAATAGAGAACTGAGCACTTTGCGACCCTTAGGGTTTACAGCAGGGTTCTCCAGTTTTGGTCCTTTTGCATTTTGCAGATTTCCCTGCTAATTACCATGTTTAGTAGGTGTGTTTGAACAGGGAAATCTGCAAACTATGCTGAATTCTGCCACCTCCCCCCCCCCGGACTGGAATTGGGGAATCCTGGTTTCCAAGTTCAGGAGGTTGTTCTTTTCTGTTCTTTCAAGCAGTTCCCAGCAGCGGCATCTTTTTTGACTGCTTGTTTCGCAAGAGATAGACTGCAGAAAAAATGACCTACAGTAACCTTTCTGCCACACCCTCCTGCTCCTTCAGTCAGCTGTAACACAACCCACTGGCCTTTATTCTGCTCTCTTTCCTGCCTGCCTGCCTGCCTGTATAATCCTGAAGGCAGTGAAAAGATGACGTTTTCCTGTCTCATAGTATCTATAATCTGATACAATATTTTCCAGGCTTGCACAGAATATACTGTTTGAATGAGACACGACCACGGCAGGTAAGGAGCAGCTCATCAACAGTAACATTTTCACCAGGAACGAAAGCATCTCTCAGTGTAATTTCCCACATACCAAATACGTATCGAATTGGAGAAAATTTGTCATACTTTGACTTTCTCGTCTGTGAATCTGATGGGAGATCAAATTTGTTGAAATCAATTACGAGTCATGCTTCACTCAGAAAGAACATGTCTATCTTCTACAGTCCACAGCTGAAAGATAGATTCATCCCTTGACTTATAAACACCATATAGCATAAATGCACCAACAAAACAAAGATATTCTTCTTCTGTTACATCCTACGTTCTCACCATAGATGCACTGACCTTCATTGCTTGTCCATCTCACATCATGTACACCAGCAGTTTCCTCATGAATGTTTGCAAAAGCATATTTTGTTGGTCCTGGAGGGGTATACCTGATTTTTGCTGTAGACTGTCTTCCAGCATTTGTGTTCCATACTGTGTTGTACTTGGCCAGCCATGTTTCTGTGTCACTTCTCTGTGACCTGGGTTTGTAACTTCAGCCTCCTCATCACTCATCAGTCTCCCCAGCATCTTCTTCAACTTGTGTGTCACTTCGCTGAAAGTTTGGTTCATAGTCACTGTCACTTTCTGCTACATCATAGGACTCATTGTCACTTTCAGCATCTTGATGTATTATTTCTAACACAGGTGCGGCAGTATATTTCTTTTGTGACAATCTTCATTTGAAGTCTCTTCTACTTTCAAACTACTTCTGTAGTGGTGGCAGCAGATAACCATCTTCTCACAAAATCATTGGCTCATTCTGACCCCAGTGGTAGGCACATTATCAAACAGCTTTGGCATCATCTTGGCCCTGTAACATTTTACTCGGGAGGGAGTAAAAAACTTTTTCCAAAGCCACTGTGCAACAACACAATACACTATTGTTTAAGTGGGGCACTATTAACAGTACTCACTTTTTCTCTAATAATTTTTTTCCAAGTTGCATTAAAAAGTCAATTTAGGGAATTCTTTAGCTGCCTGGACTCCTTCCTTTGGAAACTCTGATGTATACATTAATTTTATTGTTTTCTCTTTATTTTATCCTGTCCAGAATAATCTGTAAATCTCATTACAGGCGTTTCATGACCCCCCTGCATGGGTAAGTATGTCTTGGGTGGTCGCTGGTCCAGGGAATGATGTTAAACTGCATCTGGCCCTGCAAGCGGTCCTCCAGCTTCCAGGGAAGATATTTTGGGGGTGGGGGCAGGATTGTCACTCCAGCTACCGTAAAACACTTCACAGCAGCTCATTCTAAACAGGTGTGAACCCCTTCTGCTCTCCACGGAAGTACTTCTGCTGCAGCCGCCCAGAGGAAGTCTGCACGCATCTTAAAGGGGATAAGGGAAATTTCTTCAATCTTCTGTTGTCCATGTGATGGATGCACCCAGGCTTTCATCTGTCTCTGCGTAAGCCCCCTTCGACCAGCCCTCTGGCCTCTCCTGCGCTGCCCCCCACTGGTTGATAGATGGAGGTGAGACGTTCACTGTTCGGCTCTAGTACCTGGTGGACTGGGAGGGTTACGGTCTGGTGGAACATTCCTGGGTTCCTGGACTATTTTATCCTTGATCCTTCGCTAATTGCAAGTTACCCGCAACTGATCTGTATCACCCGTGTTTTGGTTTCATCAAGTTAACATATCAGACCTCCAAGCATTTGAACTGCATTTCCCTTGTACTTGGTGGTGAAATGTGTCTACTGTTTCTCTCAGATTATGCATGAAATTGACATTATGAGAAACTTGTGTCACAAGCACATTGTGAAGTTCTCTCACTATTTGGAAGGCAAGGACTTCATGTGTATCTTTTTGGAGCTGTGCAGCAGGGAGTTAAGACCCCTTTGTATGGGGCCTTTACAGACAACTTATGAAGGCTAAGTCTTCTTGCTAATTCAGCCTTGGCTTCCCCGTTTTCCAGTCTCTTGAACATATTTTGAGAGCTCGAAAAACTATGACATACCCTGAAGTTATGTACTATCTGCGTCAACTTGCATCTGGGTTGAAGTATCTCCACAGAAAAGGCATTCTCCACAGGGACATCAACCTGGGTATGTGTATAAACCAGCACACTTACCTTAATCTGCCGTATGCATGTAGTTCATATGGATTTTTGTATACTGATAACTCTGCAGATGGTTAACTGTTATTAGGTGAAGTATTTGAGTTGTCGTGTATGTGTCCATATTCAACCATCCACATGGATAAAGACCACATGCTTCTGTTTGACTGTCTGCACTGTGCCCTAATATAGCAATAGCGAGACATTACCGAAATACAAACACCTTTTTGTTTTTTTCTTTCAACCCAGGTAAACACTACTGTTTGGTACATTACTTTTCTGGGATGTGGATTTGAAGGAGACTTATTGGTGTGTCATGGAGGTGCAGTACAGTCTGCCAGAGACCCTCTCTGAAGCAGCCTGGAAGCTGTGGGATTCAATAGAATTATAAAGAACATACAATGAATAGAGGAAAAGGAGAACATAGCTTAAAACAGGTCAAGATGACCTCGTTTCTAAACAGATTGAGGGGTTAATCATTTATTAATGCAACTAATAATTCCCGACAGCAAAAGAACAGGAACCGAGCCGGTCAGGAGGGCATTGTTCCCGGCAGCAAGAGAACAGGAACCGATCATGTAGCTGGCACTTATTTTTACTCTTTTCGGGGGACAGGCACACTTACTAACTAGAGCAAAGGTCGGGGTCTGTGGTGGTCATGTAGGTGGAAAAGTACAGAGAAGGGGGGCCACACCCCAAAAGGCCTATAAAGACCTAGAGCCGACACCTATGGTTCGAGCATCTTCTTGTACATGCTGAATGTATGTCGGATGTTTGCTCCCAGATTGCGCAATCTGTCAGAGAATAAACTGGTGACTTGCAACCACTCCTCAACTGTGCTGTGAATCTCTTCTCATCAACGGACCCGGCGGAGTTCTGACTCCAACAAAGCTAATTTCTGTAATTTTCCAGAAGGATCCATGTGATCGCCTCACGTTGGATCAGATACTCCAACATGAATTCCTCACTAAGGTTAGCACTCTTGTAAGCTGTTCTGCTGTAGTTTACTTGCTTGTGTGCCAGATTCACCGATATTTCTCAACTTTGTGGGAACAATTTTAGGATGGCCCCTTCCTGTTCTAACATGACTGCGTACCAGTGCACAGTGATTTGCTTAATAACATCTTGAACCACCATTCTAGGGCTTCACCCCTGTAAAATTGCCACCAAGCAGCTGTGTAACAGTGCCACAGTTTAAACAATCTAACCGGCTAACCGGGGCACGGACCTCCTTGGCAAGGACCGCCCAGCTGGGCAGGAATACCCGCTGACTAAAGCCCGGGAATGCCTCCGTCGCCTGCAGCGCCAGCTCACCGAGCGACGGGAGGAGCGTATCGCTCAGAGCATGGACGAGGCATCGGGGCCGGCGCCGCCTTCCGCCGCCATTGATCTGGAAGGTAAGCAGGGGAGAGATCGAGAGCAGCAGGAAGAAACTCCATCGCTCTTCCTGGGAGCCTGCTCTCTCCTCCCCGCCTGGGATGACACCGCCGCTGCCTGCCTGGCGAGCTTCCACCAGGTGAAGCCGCCTCTGTTGGAGGCATATCCTTACCGGCCGGAGCACATCGCCGGTAAGATGATCAGCCCGGTGAGAGACGCTATTCCCCGGGTCTCCAAAGCCCTTAAAGGGGCAGTCCGAAGCTTACCAGCTCCGGATCTGCCTGTTCCAGATCTACCTGCTCCGGACCCGCCTGCTCCGGACGCGCCTGTCCTGGACCCGCCTGCTCCGGACCTGCCAGCAGCACCGGCCGCTGCTGCCGCCGTTCTGCCAGCAGCACCGCCTGACCCGCCTGTCCTGCCTGACCCGCCTGTCCTGCCTGCAGTCCCTGCAGCTGCCACCGCTCTGCCTGCGGCACTGTCCGAGGTGGCCGCGGATGCGCCCCCTGCTGGCCGCGTGATGGCGGCGCCCGACGCGGCGCCCCCTGCTGGCCGCGTGATGGTGGCGCCCGCCGGGGCGCCCCCTGCTGGCCAGGAGCTGAGGATGCCCGCTGCAGCTCCGCCCGAGGGCCTGGCTTCGCCTCCACCTGCAAGCCACTCTGCCCGTGGCGCCCCCTGCTGGCCGCACGCCCAAAGCGCCCTCTGAGGCGCCCCCTACTGGCCGCACACCCGAGGCGCCTGCCGAGGCGCCCCCTGCTGGCCACGGGAGGGCGGTGCCCGCCGAGGCGCCCCCTCCCGGCTCTCTCATCCAGCCCGCGGCTCCGGCTGCACCGCCTGCGGCCACGCCCCCTGTTCTGGCCGAACCTCCACCCTTCGGGGACCTCCCTCATGACTCCCTTGCCCTTGCCCCGACAAGGCCGACACTCCCCAGGACCCCGCCTTTCCATATCCCGTAAGGGACGGGGACATAGGTGTCGGGCCCGGGTCCCGCCCGCCCTGCCCCCTGGCTCGCCCGTTCGGCCCCTGGCTGTGGCTCGGTGGCTGCCTGCGGGTCCTCCGGCTCGGGGTCGGCGGTCGCCTTCGGGTCCCCTCCCGGTGCCTCGGCGCCGGTCCTCGGCGTCACCTCCGGCTCCATGTCGGTCGCCTCCGGGTCCCCCTGCTTCAGTGGGGCGTCGGACGGCGCCTTCGCCGGCTCCGGCTGCGGCGTCGCCTGCTGCGGCTTCCCCCTCCTGCCCGCCTTCGGCGGTGTTCCCTCCTGCTCCCTCCGTCTCTCCCTCGTCCCGTTCCCTCGGCCCCTGTGTGGTTTCCTCCTGCTCCCTTCTCCCTCTCGCCTGCGGCCCCTCCAGCTGCTGCCCGTCGCCTTTCTGGGGTCCTTCGGGCGCCCCTTGTTCCTCCTCCCTTTTCCTTTCTGCCTCCTGTCTCTGCTCCTCCGCCCTCTGTGTCTCCTCTGTTTCCTCCTCGTCCCTTTGTCCCTCCTGTCTCTGCTCCTCGTCCCCCTCTGGTTCCTTCGTTCACTCCTGGCCCTTTTGTTCCACCTGTCGGTGTTCCCTCTGTGTCTCCCTTCTTTGTCTGCTTGTCCGCGTTTCCTGTGCTTTGTCGAGTGCTTCTTCTCGTCTCTGTTTCTGTTTTGTGTCTCGGTCCTGTTTCCAGTGTCCCGTTGATGTTTTGCTTCTGTCTTCCAGGTTTTGGGCCCCTCGTCTCGTCCGTCGCCTCCTCTCGGGCGTGCCCGGTGTGCGCGCCTTTGGGGGGGGGTTATGTCACGCGCCGCTCCGTCCGCTCCTAATGTGTGCCACGCCCACCTCATTACCTCGTGTTCATCCCTGATTGTTCTCACCTGTGGCTCGTTACCCGTAGCTTGTCTTTTGTATTCAGTCTTTGTCTCAGTCAGTCTACCGAGATCCGTCATTGTATTGTTTCGATGTTTGTTCCTGTCAGCCTTCCCTCCGTGAATAAACCCCATTTGTCCGTCTTCACGGCTCCATTCGCCTGCTTTTCAGCTCGCCTATCCCGCGATCGTGACATATATATATACACTCACCTAATGGATTATTAAGAACACCATACTAATACGGTGTTTGACCCCCTTTCGCCTTCAGAACTGCCCTAATTCTACGAGGCATTGATTCAACAAGGTGCTGAAAGCATTCTTTAGAAATGTTGGCCCATATTGATAGGATAGCATCTTGCAGTTGATGGAGATTTGTGGGATGCACATCCAGGGCACGAAGCTCCCGTTCCACCACATCCCAAAGATGCTCTATTGGGTTGAGATCTGGTGACTGTGGGGGCCATTGTAGTACAGTGAACTCATTGTCATGTTCAAGAAACCAATTTGAAATCATTCGAGCTTTGTGACATGGTGCATTATCCTGCTGGAAGTAGCCATCAGAGGATGGGTACATGGTGGTCATAAAGGGATGGACATGGTCAGAAACAATGCTCAGGTAGGCCGTGGCATTTAAACGATGCCCAATTGGCACTAAGGGCCCTAAAGTGTGCCAGGAAAACATCCCCCACACCATTACACCACCACCAGCAGCCTGCACAGTGGTAACAAGGCATGATGGATCCATGTTCTCATTCTGTTTACGCCAAATTCTGACTCTACCATTTGAATGTCTCAACAGAAATCGAGACTCATCAGACCAGGCAACATTTTTCCAGTCTTCAACTGTCCAATTTTGGTGAGCTTGTGCAAATTGTAGCCTCTTTTTCCTATTTGTAGTGGAGATGAGTGGTACCCGGTGGGGTCTTCTGCTGTTGTAGCCCATCCGCCTCAAAGTTGTGCGTGTTGTGGCTTCACAAATGCTTTGCTGCATACCTCGGTTGTAACGAGTGGTTATTTCAGTCAAAGTTGCTCTTCTATCAGCTTGAATCAGTCGGCCCATTCTCCTCTGACCTCTAGCATCAACAAGGCATTTTCGCCCACAGGACTGCCGCATACTGGATGTTTTTCCCTTTGCACACCATTCTTTTGTGCATGAAAATCCCAGTAACTGAGCAGATTGTGAAATACTCAGACCGGCCCGTCTGTCACCAACAACCGTGCCACGCTCAAAATTGCTTATATCACCTTTCTTTCCCATTCTGACATTCAGTTTGGAGTTCAGGAGATTGTCTTGACCAGGACCACACCCCTAAATGCATTGAAGCAACTGCCATGTGATTGGTTGATTAGATAATTGCATTAATGAGAAATTGAACAGGTGTTCCTAATAATCCTTTAGGTGAGTGTATATATATATAATGGCATGATGCCATTTCTGAAATTATATTCCTGTGGGCGCCACTGTATGTGTGTCCCCTGTTTGCGATGCTCTACACTGTAACCGTGATATCGTATTCTTACTTTTGTAGCACCATGACCCCACATTAAACAGATTTATTTCACTATACTCAAGGCTGTGGCTAAAAAGGGGGGGAGGGGGGATGTGGGGCTGAAGGGGACCCCAGTCAGCATAACCTACTAAGGGAAACTCCTCTGGTCACATGGGGGGCCCAAGGCATCAGATAAATTTCTCAGGGGCCCCAGAGGTCCTTGCTACGCCCCAGTGTACGCTTGTCTAAAGTGAATTGAATTTAATCTGACACATGGTCCCTTACATCTGTGATTCCAAACGTGTCCACTAGATGGCACCCTCTCCCCTTTGTAAGAAATAGATTAGTTTAGATAAGATAGCACTTTATTAATCGCTCGGGAAGGTTCCTCCGGGAAATTTAGTAAATAAAGCACCCTCATCCACAATGAACTTGACTCACTCTTGGCTCTCTTTTACGGGGGAATTCAGCTACAGCCTTTTCAGTTGTTCAGAATAATTAATTCTTCATACCCAATTTAAAAGCATGTTGCAGACATACGTGTTCAACTTCAATTCACTGAAATCCTGCTGTGAATCATTGCCATTGAATATAAGAATCTGATCATATAAGAACAATATTATTTTACCCACTAAGGTTCCTGACAACACACAGCGAGAGAAATGCGAAAGCGACCTTGCCGGGAAGTAGATAACCCATCACTCACTTCTCACTGCACTGTTTTAGGCAGAAAGGCAGTAATGTTGGCTATCCCTCAGAATGTTATTTGCATCCAGGTAATCTACCATTTTCACTGGTTTGTCCGTTATAATCGAAATTCCGTTATGTGCGAGTCCGCTAAAACGGGACTATACTGTAATTCTACAATTAACATAACTTGGAATGAAATTTCTGGGCTTGTAGTAACGTTGTTAGCTTGAACATCGTTACTACACTTCTCACTGCCCTGTGTCAGGCAGAAAGGCAGACTGGGTCATTTTGGAGGAGACGGTGTCTTTGCTTCAGTAAGACTCATTCCTAAATAATTGGCTTTACTGCTGGACCTGGAATGAAATTCCAAGTTCCTAATTAACCAATGAATTACCACATTTGGTGGGTCACTCAACACACACATTGTGTCCTAGGTCAGGGGTTCCCAAACTTTTCAGCTCACGACCCCCAAAATAACCGTGCCAGTGACTCGCGACCCCCACTATCCTCGGAAGTGGTTAAAATATACAAATGTTGCGCGCAATGGTGCACATGCGCCAATAGGCCTATCCAAACATGAGCATGACAACACAAAAGAACACAACGCTCTAACAACCATATAACTTTTTTTTTACTAAAAAAACAAATTTGTTTCATTTCAACAAAAATAGTATCCTAAGCATAAAGCGATGAAATTTACCTACACGTTACGTGCACATGTTGGAATGTTTAGCATGGTGCTGTAAATTCTGCTGCAACTGACGCTATTGATGTGTCGTTAATCTGTCGTAATCACCTCAGGGGTCGCCATCAAACGGAAAGAAATTTGAAAGGCTGATGGCTTTTTAATTTGCATGTTTTTTTAAAATGTAACTATTAACTACTAGTTTTTATCTTTTGTTAGTTATGGATAAAATGTTAATATTAAATGTTAAAATGTTGATAAAATGTTATTTCTAATAGTTAAAAAAAACTTGGAAATCATCTCGCGACCCCCCCCCTCAATGTCTCACGACCCCCCAGAGGGTCGCGACCCCTACTTTGGGAACCACTGTCCTAGGTGGAGGCTGGGTTGGTGATGTTGGGGGTTTGGAAGCAGCCCAGGGTATCTACATCTGTAGAATTTGCTTTGTCTTTCCTGCAGATTTCTCCAGTAACCCAAAAGCAAGCAATTTAAGTGACATTTTAATCTAAACTGCCTGCTTGTTTGTCTGATGGGTGGGGCTTTTCATGTAAACGGGATAAAAACTTTAAGTAGGAATGAATGACTCTCTGAATAATTATCTTTGTGCAAGTCAAGGCTGCACCTATTTCTTTTGAATTCCAGGAAATCTGATACATGAACCCATTTTCAGAGTACAGTGGTACCTCAGTTCTCAAACTCATTAGAACTTGAATTTCTTAAAAGTCGAACCAACCAGTTAGAAAAAAAATACCTAGAGCTCGATCTGAATCTGTCACGCCCCGCTCCGTCCACTCCCGATGTGTGCCACGCCCACCTCGTTACCTCGTGTTCAGCCCTGATTGCGATCGCCTGTGTCCTGTTAAGTCTAACTTGTCTTGTGTATTTAGTCCTCGTCTGAGTCAGTCTTCCCCAGACTTGTCATTGTAGTGTCCGTCGATGTCTGTACCTGTCCGTCTGTCTCCGAATAAACCCCGTTTCCCTAACTCCTGGCTGCTACTCGCCTGCTTCCTTGCTCACCTCCCCACCGAACGTGACAGAATGACAAGTCTCCGAAACAAGCTCAGCGCGACCGGGGAGGTCCTCCCTATGGAAGACGAGGTGATCGCCTGGACGAACCAGCTTGATCACCACCCGGATTCTGAAGCCCGCCGGCTGGTAGAAGGATGCTGGGAGCTCCTCGACAGGAGGTTCCACACCGGCGAGGAACAGCTGCTCGAGCAGGTGGACGAACACCTGCGGCAGCTGAGGGCACGAGCGGCGGTTTGGCTACCACACCTGGGGTATGCCGCCCGGGAACCGCCCCCCGACTCGCTACCAGCCCCCTTCCCAGTCACAAAAAGGGCTGGTGATAAGACGCGCACCCCTGAGCTTCACGCGGCTACGGCCGCTCAGTTCCCCAGCACTGGGGAGCTGCCTGGGGGAAAACCCCAGGAGCAGGACCCACCCTGGGTCCTAGAGAGCCCCGCTTTGGCCAAGAAGAGACACAGGAGGAGAAGAAACGTCCAGACGCTCTGTCCCGGGAGAGGGATCAGCGCCGTCAGAGACGCCAGTCCCCGGGTCCCTAAAGCGCGGAAAGGGAAAGCACCAACGCGCTCAGCACCCCTCCCGCCTCCTGTTGCTGCTGCCGCCGATCTGCCTGCAGCACCGTCTGCTACAGCTGCTGCGATGCCAGCAGCACCGCCTGTCCTGCTTGACCCACCTGATCCGCCTGTACTGCCTGCTCTGCCTGCGGTCCCTGCAGCTGCCACCACTCTGGCTGCGGCACCCGCCGCGGTGCCCCCTGCTGACCGCGTGATGGCGGCACCCGCCGCGGTGCCCCCTGCTGGCCGCGTGATAGCGGCGCCTGCGATGGCGCCCCCTGCTGGCCGCTCGATGGAGGTGCCCGCCGAGGCGTCCCCTGCTGGCCGCACGACGGAGGTGCATGCCAAGGCGCCCCCTGCTGGTTGCACACCCGAGGTGCCCTCCGAGGTGCCCCTTGCTAGCCACGTGACGGCGGCGCCCATCCTGCCGGCACCTGAACTGCCTGTCTCGCCTGTCCTGCCGGCACCTGAACTGCCTGTCTCGCCTGTCCTGCCGGCACCTGAACTGCCTGTCTCGCCTGTCCTGCCGGCACCTGAACTGCCTGTCTCGCCTGTCCTGCCGGCACCAGAACTGCCTGTCTCGCCTGTCCTGCCGGCTCTTGACCTGCCTGTCTCGCCTGTCCTGCCGGCTCCTGAACTGCCTGTCTCGCCGGTCCTGCCGGCGCCTGAACTGCCTGAGGTGGCCGCGGTTGCGCCCCCTGCTGGCCGTGTGATGGCGGCGCCCGCTGTGGCGCTCCCTGCTGGTCGCGTGCTGGCGGCGCCCGCAGAGGCGCCCCCTGCTGACCGAACGCCCGAGGTGCCTGCCCAGGCGGCCCCTGCTGGTCGCCCGCCTGCAGCTGCCTCCGCTCTGCCTGAGGTGCCCGCCGAGGCACCTCCTGCTGGCCACACGCCCGCGGCCCCGTCCGAGGCCGCCTCTCCAGTCCTGCCCGCGGCCCTGCCTGAGGCCGCCTCTCCTGTCCTGCCCGCGGCCCTGCCTGAGGCCGCCTCTCCCGTCTTGCCCGCGGCCCTGCCTGAGGCCGCCTCTCCCGTCTTGCCCGCGGCCCTGCCTGAGGCCGCCTCTCCCGTCCTGCCCGCGGCCCTGCCTGAGGCCGCCTCTCCAGTCCTGCCTGCGGCCACGCCCGCGGCTCTGGCTGCCCCGCCTGCGGCCACGCCCGCGGCTCTGGCTGCCCCGCCTGCGGCCACGCCCGCGGCTCTGGCTGCCCCGCCTGCGGGCACGCCCGCGGCTCCGGCTGCCCCGCCTATTGCCTCCTTAGAGGCCCCGACTCCCTCGCCATTACCCCGGCAAGGCCAACGCCCCACAGGACCCCGCCTGTCGGTGTCCCGTAAGGGAAGGGGACATAGGCGTCGGGTCCGGGTCCCGCCCTCCCTGCCCCCTGGCTCGCCCGTTCGGCCCCTGGCTGTGGCTCGGTTGCTGCCTGCGGGTCCTCCGGCTCGGGGTCGGCGGTCGCTGCCGGGTCCCCCCCTGGATCCTCGGTGCCGGTCCTCGGTCCCGCCTCCGGGTCCATGTCGGTCGCCTCCGGGCCCCCCTGCTCCGGCTGGGCGTCGGACGGCGCCTTCCCCGGCTTCGGCTGCGCCTCCGCCTGCTGCGGCTTCCCCCTCCTGCCTGCCTTCACTGGTGTTCCCTCCTGCTCCCTCCGTGTCCCCTCCGTCACTCCCTCGTCCCGTTCCCTTGGCCCCTGGGTGGTCCCCTCCTGCTCCCTCCTCCCTCTCCCCTGCGGCCCCTCCGGCCGCTGCCCGTCGCCCGCCTGGGCTCCCTCGTGCTCCCCTTTTTCCTCCTCCCTTTCCCTTTGTCCCGCCTGTCTCTGCTCCTCGTCCCTTTGTTCCTCCTCCGTTCACTCCTGGCCCTTTTGTTCCGCCTTTCTCCCCTTCTGTGTCTCCCTTCCAGGTCTGTCTGTCCGCTTTCCCTGTTCTGTTGTCGGGTTCTGTCCTTCGTCTCGTCCCTGTTCCTGTTTTGTGTCTCTGTCTTGTTCCCTGTCTTTGGTTGATGTTTTGCTTTGTCTTCCAGGTCCTGTTCCCCGGTTCCGTCTCGTCCGGTGTGCGCGCCTTTGGGGGGGGGTTATGTCACGCCCCGCTCCGTCCGCTCCCGATGCGTGCCACGCCCACCTCGTTACCTCGTGTTCAGCCCTGATTGCGATCGCCTGTGTCCTGTTAAGTCTAGCTTGTCTTGTGTATTTAGTCCTCGTCTGAGTCAGTCTTCCCCAGACTTGTCATTGTAGTGTCCGTCGATGTCCGTACCTGTCCGTCTGTCTCCGAATAAACCCCGTTTCCCTAACTCCTGGCTGCTACTCGCCTGCTTCCTTGCTCGCCTCCCCACCGAATGTGACAGAATCTTAGAAGTCAAACCGTAAACACCGACCTAAGATAACTTGTACCCGCAGGGAAATGAGTCACGCGGCACGTCTCTCAGCGGAAACAAAGGGTAATGCTTCAGTCTCAGCCTCAATTCGCTGTGATAGCATCATGCATGTTTACACTAGCTAAATTATACATATATTTAGACAGTAAAAATACATTTAGACAATGATAGACAGTAACAGTAATTATTATATAATAAAATATATTTAAAAATAAAGATTTCTTATTATTTTAATATTAATAATAAACCATTCATACATTTAATTATAATAATATTGTCGTGCCGAGCAGGGACGGAATGGTGACAAAGACGCAGATGTCGGACTAAATACAGAGGACTAATGACAACAACCAGAAACATCTCCATTGTGTTTGTTTCGTTTTTTGAAAGATGAAGCGCAGGTTTTGTGGAAAGAAAAATTGACATTGGTAGGCCAGAGAAGTGAGGCATATTGGGTCTGTTATGTCTTAGGCAAGAAGAGATTGTTTTGAATACTGTCTGTCCTTGCCTCATGATAGCTTGCGTGTGGTTAGTTCCGCAGACCCTGAAGAGAGATCAGACCGTGGAGAGATGGACAGCGGAGGGGGGGGGGGGGGATAAACCGCCTGCAGGAAGGGATTCAAAGTTGCCCCAAATGGTGCACAGAGAGTTGTAATTATAAAGTAGTCGCAGTAGGCCATACTCAGTATGTTATGCAGTAGTATAAATGTATAAGTAGTTGTCACGTTAATCATATTAATAATATGTTAACCATGTATTTACAGTGAATTAATATCTATATAATCAATATCTATATTCATATCTCAAGTAGGAGTCCAGCAGTCGATACATGTTTTGGAAAATTAAGCAAAATGGGTGGAGGTACCTTGCTGCCAAGGTGAACCAATAGAGCAGGAGAATTGTGTTTGTTATACGTCTGAGCTTGGTTTGTTGGTGTTTTGTGACCAATCAGGACTTGGAAGTCCTTATCTGGAATTGAGAGTTATGGTTTATCAACTGGTTGCTCTTTGTGCTCGGGGTACTTGGTACTTGTTGCCAGAGTGTGACAGGAGCGCATTGCTGGATTGCTCCTTCATTTGCCTCAGCCGGATAAATGGCTTACCCTTCACTCACACTGCAAGCTTCACTCTCTCTCTCGTATGTGTGCCTGTGTGTCAAAGGAAAGCAAGATGGGAGATGCGAAAACTAAAGAATTACAATGTATCTGTACAAATGGCAAATAAAGCACAATTTCTTTAAAAAGCAGGAGCAGCCACAGCTCTTTTATATACTTCTTGGTTAAATGAGAGACTGTTTTCCTCTAAAACCAGAGCTGCAATTGGAAGACAGCTGATGACAGTTAGCAGTGGCTGTTTCCCTTACCCTGCCCAATAAGAAAGAGGGTTGTGGAACTACATTTCCCAAGAGACATTGCGCCTACCCAAGTATAACAGGTGGGGTTTTTTTATATTTGATTGACGTGTGAGCATTTAATTAAGTGCATCTGGTACTGATTAGGTTTAACTTCAATATACAGGCCATGTACAGTCATGTGTTGCTTAACGATGGCGATACATTCTGAGAAATGCGCCATTTGCCGATTTCATCATTATGCAAACATCATAGAGTGTACTTACACAAACCTAGATGGTATAGCCTACTAAACATTTAGTTTATATAGTTTGGCCTAAATAATAATTAAAAGTTCCACATAGTAAATGCATAAACCAATCACATAGTTCTTCATTATCAATGCCAAGTATTAAGAACTGCACATAATTGTCCTATAATTTTATATGACTAGCAGTCAGTACATTTGTTTACTCCAGTATCACCACAAATATGTAAGAATTGCTTTGCTGTATGACGTTATGATGCTGCAATGTCACTAGGTGATTTTTTTTCTGCTCCATTTAATTCTTATGGGACCACCGCTGTAATGCAGTCTGTCATGGATTGGAACTTGTTATGCGGCATGTGACTGTATACAGTATACCGACCTGGTTCTGTGTCTCGTTGCGAGATTGTTGGCTTATGCTAACTTCAAGCACTCCATGTGTATTCTACTTTTACTATTTCAGTATTGTTTTGGCTTCTGGATTATGATTCTGCCTGATTAAATTCTTTTGCATGCTTTGTCTGTGTTGTCCCATTAACAATTTCTTACGCCAAAACCAACACCTTGAAGTACTGTACTTTTGGTACTTTCTTGAAATACGGTACCTGGTGCAGTGAAAAAGCATCCTAAATCAGCCCTGGGCCTTTTTAAACAACCAGCACTGCCATAGCTACAGGATGACTTAATCTAAAAATGGCCACAGACTGCCTTCACAAGGTGGGGGACATCACTCACATCACCCCTGGGCCGAGGCTCAAAGAGCCCAAGCCGTAATCCACCCATGTCTTTGGCAGAGCCGCGGTTTGCGCAAGCTAGCAGCGGCGGGTGAGTGTAACATGAACCTGCATGATGATAATGGGCAGAACGGCAAAATGATCCATGTCACAAAGAGATAAGAAGGTGAAAGATTACTTGTTGATTTTTCACTTCAGAAAACAAAGGAAAACAGCTTTAAAGGTGATGAAACTTCACCCGCCGAATCCAGTTATTCCTGAGAAGGAAACTTGTGACCACCATGAATATCTGCCCACACCTGCCCTAAGTTGTTGTTCCAGGGAAAGTGAAGCACAGGCATGTGTGAAACATGTGAGACTCGGTGTGAAAAGGTCTTTAGTGCCTTTATTATGGATGGGGAGGGAGGTGAGGAAACATACAGGATCTTATAATTGTTCAATGCTGTCAATGCTGTCTTACGAGGAGAGGTTAGCGGAACTGAATCTGTTCAGCCTTGAGCAAAGGAGACTAAGGGGGGATATGATTCAGGTCTATAAGATTCTAACGGGTCTGGATGCTGTTCAGCCAAATGACTATTTCAATATTAGTCTAAATACTAGAACTCGTGGCCATAAGTGGAAATTAGCGGGAGAACATTTTAAAACAAATTTGAGGAAGCACTTCTTTACACAGCGTGTAGTCAGAGTATGGAATAGTCTTCCTGCTATTGTAGTGGAAGCTAAAACCATGGGTTCCTTTAAATCAGAGCTGGATAAGATTTTAACAACTCTGAGATATTAGCTAAGTTCTCCCCAAACGAGCTTGATGGGCCGAATGGCCTCCTCTCGTTTGTAAATGTCTTATGTTCTTATGTTCTTATGTAATGTTTTGTCTTGAATCAAAAAATAATCTGCATGTAAATGGACTGCATTTATATAGCACCTTTTACTACTCTTACGAGTACCAAAGCGCTTTACAGTTATGCCTCACATTCACCATCCACACTCACATTCACACACCGGTGGTGGAGGCTGCCATGCAAGGCGCCAACCAGCTCACCAGGAGCAATTTGGGGTTCAGTGTCTTGCTTAAGGACCCGGGGCTCGAACCTGCAACACTCCGGTTGCCAAACGGTAGCACTACCTCCTGCACCACCATCCCCCCTTGATGCATTGTTGGGGTGACATGGTGGTGCAGTGGTTAGCACTGTTGCCTTGGACCAAGGTTCAAGTCTCCACCATAGCTCTGTATGTGGAGTTTGCATGTTCTAACTGTGCCATTGTTGGATTTCGTCCAGGTACTTGAGTTTCCCCCCTCAGTTCAAATAGATGCTCAGGTGTTACCAAATCGTGCATGTGTGTGTGCGCCCTGCGATGGGTTGGCACCCCATCCTGGGTTATTCCCTGCGATAGGTTGGCACCCAATCCTGGGTTATTCCCTGCGTTGGGTTGGCACCCCATCCTGGGTTATTCCCTGCGATAGGTTGGCACCCCATCCTGGGTTATTCCCAGTGATGGGTTGGCACCAAATCCTGGGTTATTCCCTGCGATAGGTTGGCACCCCATCCTGGGTTATTCCCTGCGATGGGTTGGCACCCCATCTTGGGTTATTCCCTGCGATAGGTTGGCACCCCATGCTGGGTTATTTCTTGCGTTGTGCCCATAGCTTCCAGGATAGGCTCTGGATTCCCCGCAACCCTGAATAGTTGTTTCAGAAAAAGGAAGGGTGATTTTTCATCATTACGTGAAAAATTGACATTGGTAGGCCAGAGAAGGGAGGCATATTGGGTCTGTTATGTCTTAGGCAAGAAGAGATTGTTTTGAATACTGTCTGTCCTTGCCTCATGATAGCTTGCATGTGGTTAGTTCCACAGACCCTGAAGAGAGATCAGACTGTGGAGAGATGGACAGCGATGTTGGGGGGGGGGGATAAACCGCCTGCAGGAAGGGATTCAAAGTTGCCCCAAATGGTGCACAGAGAGTTGTAATTATAAAGTAGTCGCAGTAGGCCATACTCAGTATGTTATGCAGTAGTATAAATGTATAAGTAGTTGTCACGTTAATCATATTAATAATATGTTAACCATGTATTTACAGTGAATTAATATCTATATAATCTATATCTATATTCATATCTCAAGTAGGAGTCTAGCAGTCGATTCATGCTTTGGAAAATTAAGCAAAATGGGTGGAGGTACCTTGCTGCCAAGGTGAACCAATAGAGCAGGAGAATTGTGTTTGTTATACGTCTGAGCTTGGTTTGTTGGTGTTTTGTGACCAATCAGGACTTGGAAGTCCTTATCTGGAATTGAGAGTTATGGTTTATCAACTGGTTGCTCTTTGTGCTCGGGGTACTTGGTACTTGTTGCCAGAGTGTGACAGGAGCGCATTGCTGGATTGCTCCTTCATTTGTCTCAGCCGGATAAATGGCTTACCCTTCACTCACACTGCAAGCTTCACTCTCTCTCTCGTATGTGTGTCTGTGTGTCAAAGGAAAGCAAGATGGGAGATGCGAAAACTAAAGAATTACAATGTATCTGTACAAATGGCAAATAAAGCACAATTTCTTCAAAAAGCAGGAGCAGCCACAGCTCTTTTATATACTTCTTGGTTAAATGAGAGACTGTTTTCCTCTAAAACCAGAGCTGCAATTGGAAGACAGCTGATGACAGTTAGCAGTGGCTGTTTCCCTTACCCTGCCCAATAAGAAAGAGGGTTGTGGAACTAAATTTCCCAAGAGACATTGCGCCTACCGAGGTATAACAGGTGTTTTCTTTTTAAATCTGATTGACGTGTTAGCATTTAATTAAGTGCATTTGTACAGATACATCGTAATTCTTTAGTTTTGTAATTCTCTATGATTCTGCCTGATTAAATTCTTTTGCATGCTTTGTCTGTGTTGTCCCATTAACAATTTCTTATGCCAAAACCAACACCTTGAAGTACTGTACTTTTGGTACTTTCTTGAAATACGGTACCTGGTGCAGTGAAAAAGCATCCTAAATCAGCCCTGGGCCTTTTTAAACAACCAGCACTGCCATAGCTACAGGATGACTTAATCTAAAAATGGCCACAGACTGCCTTCACAAGGTGGGGGACATCACTCACATCACCCCTGGGTTGAGGCTCAAAGAGCCCAAGCTGTAATCCACCCATGTCTCTGGCAGAGCCGCGGATTGCGCAAGCTAGCAGCGGCGGGTGAGTGTAACATGAACTCGCATGATGATAATGGGCAGAACGGCTAACTGATCCATGTCACAAAGAGATAAGAAGGTGAAAGATTACTTGTTGATTTTTCACTTCAGAAAACAAAGGAAAACAGCTTTAAAGGTGATGAAACTTCACCCACCGAATCCAGTTATTCCTGAGAAGCAAACTTGTGACCACTATGAGTATCTGCCCACACCTGCCCTAAGTAAGGGGAGGGATCTTATAATTGTTCAATGCTGTCAATGTTTTGTCTTGAATCAAAAATTAATCTGCATGTGCATTGTTGGGGTGACATGGTGGTACAGTGGTTAGCACTGTTGCCTTGGACCAAGGTTCAAGTCTCCACCATAGCTCTGTATGTGGAGTTTGCATGTTCTAACTGTGCCATTGTTGGATGTCGTCCAGGTACTTGAGTTTCCCCCCTCAGTTCAAATAGATGCTCAGGTGTTACCAAATCGTGCATGTGTGTGTGCGCCCTGCGATGGGTTGGCACCCCATCCTGGGTTATTCCCTGCGATAGGTTGGCACCCCATCCTGGGTTATTCCCTGCGATGGGTTGGCACCCCATCCTGGGTTATTCCCTGCGATAGGTTGGCACCCCATCCTGGGTTATTCCCTGCGATAGGTTGGCACCCAATCCTGGGTTATTCCTTGCGTTGTGCCCATAGCTTCCAGGATAGGCTCTGGATCCCCCGCAACCCTGAATAGTTGTTTCAGAAAAAGGAAGGGTGATTTTTCATCATTACGTGAGATAATCCATTGTGTTTGTTTTGTTTTTTGAAAGATGAAGGGCAGGTTTTGTGGAAAGAAAAAATGACATTTGGTAGGCCAGAGAAGGGAGGCATATTGGGTCTGTTATGTCTTAGGCAAGAAGAGATTGTTTTGAATACTGTCTGTCCTTGCCTCATGATAGCTTGCATGTGGTTAGTTCCACAGACCCTGAAGAGAGATCAGACCGTGGAGAGATGGACAGCGATGTTGGGGGGGGGGGGGGGGGGGGGATAAACCGCCTGCAGGAAGGGATTCAAAGTTGCCCCAAATGGTGCACAGAGAGTTGTAATTATAAAGTAGTCGCAGTAGGCCATACTCAGTATGTTATGCAGTAGTATAAATGTATAAGTAGTTGTCACGTTAATCATATTAATAATATGTTAGCCATGTATTTACAGTGAATTAATATCTATATAATCAATATCTATATTCATATCTCAAGTAGGAGTCTAACAGTCGATACATGTTTTGTAAAATTAAGCAAAATGGGTGGAGGTACCTTGCTGCCAAGGTGAACCAATAGAGCAAGAGAATTGTGTTTGTTATACGTCTGAGCTTGGTTTGTTGGTGTTTTGTGACCAATCAGGACTTGGAAGTCCTTATCTGGAATTGAGAGTTATGGTTTATCAACTGGTTGCTCTTTGTGCTCGGGGTACTTGGTACTTGTTGCCAGAGTGTGACAGGAGCGCATTGCTGGATTGCTCCTTCATTTGTCTGCCTGATTAAATTCTTTTGCATGCTTTGTCTGTGTTGTCCCATTAACAATTTCTTATGCCAAAACCAACACCTTGAAGTACTGTACTTTTGGTACTTTCTTGAAATACGGTACCTGGTGCAGTGAAAAAGCATCCTAAATCAGCCCTGGGCCTTTTTAAACAACCAGCACTGCCATAGCTACAGGATGACTTAATCTAAAAATGGCCACAGACTGCCTTCATAAGGTGGGGGACATCACTCACATCACCCCTGGGCCGAGGCTCAAAGAGCCCAAGCCGTAATCCACCCATGTCTCTGGCAGAGCCGCGGTTTGCGCAAGCTAGCAGCGGCGGGTGAGTGTAACATGAACCCGCATGATGATAATGGGCAGAACGGCAAACTCATCCATGTCACAAAGAGATAAGATATAAAGACAGAAGAAAACAGAGCTTTCACGGCGATGAAACTTCACCCACCCAACGCAGTTATTCCTGAGAAGGAAACAAGCCCAGCCTGAGGCCACCATGAGTATCTGCCCATACCTGCCCTAAGTTATTGTTCCAGGGAAAGTGAAGCACAGGCATGTGTGAAACATGTGAGACTCGGTGTGAATTTTTTATCAAAAATGAATCTGCATTTTCATTGCTGGGGTGACATGGCGGTGCAGTGCTTAAGCACTGTCACCTCAGACCTCTTGGAGCAGGGTTCCAGTCTCCGCCATGCTTCTGTATGTGGAGTTTGTATGTTCTAACTGTGCCATTGTTGGATTTTGTCCAGGTACTCGTGTTTCCCCCCACAGTCCAAAAACATGCTGAGGAGTTATCAAACTGTCCATAAGTGTGAATTGTGTGTGTGTGCGCCCTGCGATGGGTTGGCACCCCACCCTGGGTTATTCACCGCATTGTGCCCGTAACTTCCAGGATAGGCTCTGGATCCCCTGCAACCCTGAATAATTGTTTCAGAAAATGAATGGATGGATCTCTGTGTCAGATGTTCTGTTGTGTTTGTTTTGTCTTTTGAAAGATGAAGGAGGAGTTTGTGGAGGGCTGCATTAATTGTTATCAACAGCAATGCCAATTGTAAAATAAAACCATTTTTTTTTAAAGAAAACATTTCATTGAAGAATATTGTGTTTTTTTTTTGTTTTTTATATTGTCAACATGTAACGGTATTCCATTATTTATTTTGGGATTGGGTGCTTTAGGGACCCCGGCTGAAAATGTTTGGGAACCTCTTGCATATATACATCTACAAGTGTTATAGTCCAGCAGTTCTCAACCAGGGGGCGTGGCCATTGCTAACAATATATTTTCAACACGACATATAGGGTGACACAATACTATTTATTTATTATGCATTAAAATGGGGGGGGGGGCGCCAGGAACGGAATTAAGAACTACTGGTGGTACCGATCCTTTTGGCTATATAGTGTATATGTCCTTTATTCATGTTTACGGTCCCCAGTCTAGGGTTGGAGACTGTCAGAAAAGGAAAGGGAAAGGGGAGACGAGATGAGCGGGGAGTAGGGAAAGGGAACACAGGAAATGAAGGGGATCTTTTTTTTTTGTTATTTTATTTTTCACAAACACTTCACAAACAATAGGTGTAACAGACTTCGGGAGTGACACAGGCCAAAATAACGAATGAAACACCACTGCCGAATGAAACCCAAGCTAAGCTAGTCCTACATGAGATAAACGAAACACAAACAAAACAACAAGACTAACTCCTAGCTCCCTAATCAAACCAAAAATTAAACCATGCGTCACGCAGAAAAAAAATGGCAGTCACTCCGTACACACCTAGGTACAAACACACAGCAAGTACACAAAACCGAGCAACGATACCAAAGGGAAAAAACAAAAGGGTTGTCGAAAAACAGACGGAGGTTCAAACCAGAAAAACAATAAACCAGGGCAGAAGTACCAGAAAAGGGCTAACCAAAAATCAGAAACCGAAAACCTAAACTATCATATACAAGCAAGCAAACCAACAATAATCCAAACAGTGAGCAAATGCTTTCGAAGTTAGCAAGGCTGTGGCCTTTTCTTTGCAGAAACAGGAAGCAGCGCCGAAGATGGGAGGGGCGTGGCCTGGTCCAGGAGGCAGAGCCGAAGGGAGCAACCGGAGAATGGCGACGAGGGCAGGAAGTCTGGAGAATCTGCAAGGACATCCTGAAAACACGTAACACATGTAAAATGCATATGAAATTAATGTACTGTCAAACATATAAGTCCTACATTCATATACAATACATATTACAGTAAATGAATGTGTCAGTAGTCACAGCTGATGGCTGTGCCCAAAAGGTCATTAAAAACCTGGATCTTGGTTTTTATGTAGGCCATTCACAACCCCACTCAGGCTCATCACTTGTGCAAGATATTGTACATACAGGGAGAAGGAAAACTCCAAGGAAACCTAGTCAGGGAACTCATTACCACCTGTACCACAAAGATCTGGGAATCCATGACATTCCTGTGCTTCACTTTCCCTGGAACAACAACTCAGGGCAAGCGTGAGCAGATACTCATGGTGGCTTCAAGTTAGGCTGGTTTCCTTCTCAGGAATAATTGGATTGGGTGGGTGAAGTTTCATCACCATCAAAGCCCAGGGGTGATGTGAGTGATGTCCCCCACCTTGTGAAGACAGTCTGTGGCCATTGTTAGATTAAGTCATTCTCTAGCTATGGCAGTGCTAGTTATTTAAAAAGGACCAGGGCTGTCTTAGGGCACTTTTCCACCGCACTGGTACAGCGCATTACTGCTCCCACCACAGGATGAAACACCTTGGGATTCCGGTTGACAACCCCCCCCAGGCTGACATGTGTTCCTGTCCCACACTCTGGAAATGGCCATCCATCTGCCACAGCTAGGTGTTACATGCACGTCCCCTTAGCCTGGTCCAGCCGCTCCTGCGAGCCAGATCAGCCTGTGGGAATCACGTCACATGGCCGTACTGCCGTAAGTGACACTCCCTCACAATGCAGGTGATGTGCCTCGTTAGGGAATCGCTGAGCACCCGCTCGTTCACAAATCAGTGGTACCCAAGGATTCTCCAAAGAGACACAGTACCAAAGTAGTCCAGTCTTAGGTAACAGGATAGCGTCCATGTCTCATAGCCATATAGCAAGACAGGGAGCACCAGGTGTGAGAAAGCATTTGCAGCATATTAGTGCTGGTTACGTATGGCGTTATGAGCCCTGAGTGTGCATTGGTCAGAATGCATAAGTCCGTTGTTCCACCAGCCTTTATTGACAACAGTCGCTTGCTTTCGCGGGTATACACGTGTGGTTCTGCAACAAATTGAACTCCCGGTAAATATCACACACCCTCCAAATAACAGCGATTATCTAATTCCGTAATTACAAATTAACAGCCGTCCTTTATATTTATACAATATTTAAACGAGTTAGCACAATAGCTCTGCAGCCTTCTTATCATGGGCTAACTATAAGCGCTGAGAACGTAATGTTACGCTATCCCTCGTAAATGACGTATTTAAACATACTTAAAATACAAACTTAAACCATAACATAATAAAGGATTAGAGTAAAGGGAACAAACGATAACCAAACACAAACTTACGGCTCTTTGGATGACACATAGCCTACTGGCTTAGAATTCAAGATCCCTTCAATCTCTATCAGGGTGGTCTCCAGAACTTCCGAGGTGACGATCTCTGGACCCAAGCTGGCATTAAGCGCTGACTTAATTGACTTTACCTCCCTCTCCCAGGCTCCTCCAAAGTGCGGGGCGCAGGGTGAATTGAATGAGAATCGGATCTGTTGTGCTGCCAACCGTGACTGCAGGGATGGATGTACAGTAGGGCTTGAAAGGCTTCCAGGAGCTCCCTGTTTCCCCCCTTAAAGTTAGTCCCCTGGTCAGACAACAGCTCCATGGGTTTCCCACGGCGTGAGATGAATCTTCGCAGGGATATGAGGAATGAATCAGTGCTCAGGCTAAGGAGCACTTCAATATGGACTGCTCTGGTGGTTAAGCATTTAAAAAGCAGTCCCCAGCATTTCTCTGTGCAACGCCCCCTTTTTACCTGCAGTGGACCAAAGCAGTCAATTCCTGTGGAATAAAATGCTGGCTGGTACAGTCTGACACGAGCAGGAGGCAGGTCTGACATCTTACTGTAGGTACAATGGGTTGTGCCCTCCATTTCTGACACTCGAAACAGCATCGCTGTTCCTTCCTTACTGCCTCTCGGCCTCTTAGGATCCAATACTTCCTCCTCAGCTCGGCAAACAGACGCTCGGCTCCTGGATGTTTCAGTTCTCTGTCTGTCTGTTGAATAAGGAGCTTAGTAATTGGGTGCTTTGGATCTAATAACACTGGATGGACAGTGTCTGCTTCCAGCTTATCACACCGGCGCAAACGACCACCCACACGTATCAGCTGCAGAGAATGGTCCAATTCTGGTGCCAAGGTCAACAAGCGACTGCTCATGGGGAGCGACCTTCCCTCCTTTAGGCACCAGACCTCATCGGGAAAACTCTCCAACTGCACCGCTCTCAAGACATTAAGTTCCGCCTGTCTGTAATGCTCTGCCATCGGATTGCCCTCTGCCTCTGGTGCCGCCCCATGCAAACGCCGTGCGGTCTCAGCAACAAGATCACTAAAGGTGCTGTACTGATGCGTGTCAGGTAGGTTAATACTAGCTGTAGGCATGGTCAGCAGACAAATCACAGCCTTCCGTAATTCATCACTGTGGTCAGTAGTGGGAAATGGCACCTCAACTGGCCATTGCTCAGGCGGTAAGGCTAGGAACGATGGACTGCATGCCCACCGGCTCTTCCCAGCAATCTCCTGCAACGTCTTCCCTCTGGTGAGATCATCAGCGGGATTCTCCGCTGATGGCACGTATCGCCAGGCCTGTAAGTCCGTCAATTCCTGTATCTCTGCAATGCGGGTCCCCACAAACACTTTAAAGTGACAGGAATCTGACCTGATCCATGATAGGACCGTCGTGGAATCTGTCCACATTGTGACTCTATGAACTGCTTCGGTCAGCTCACGTTGCAGCAGTTTAGCTAACTGTGCACCTGTAAGAGCGGCACACAACTCTAGCCGTGGCATGGATAGTTGGCGTTTCGGGGCCACTCTAGAGCGAGCTGTCAGGAATGCCACCTCAACTCGACCTTGGGTGTCTTCTGTACGGAGGTAAGCTACACTACCGTATGCCCGTTCTGACGCGTCGCAGAAAATGTGTACCATTCTCCAAGTATCAGCGTGATCCATCTCTGGACTAACATAGCAACGGGGTAAGCAGATACTGTCAATGTGACACAGCTCACCTTCCCAGGCCTGCCAGGCATTCAGTAAATTCTTAGGCAGAAGGGGATCATCCCACCCCCTTTCTTTATCCCACAATTGCTGGACAATGATCTTTGCTCTCGTCGTATATGGTATAAGGAATCCAAGGGGGTCGTACTGGCTGGCCAGGACTCGGTATATACTCCTCATTGTGGTGGGAGATGACCTAAGTGGTCTTGATCTGTATCTTATTGTGTCCGTCTGGCACATCCAGCTCAAGCCAAGCGCATGCTCTTGCTGTTCCACTTCACCGTGGTTTAGCCACTGTTCACTACTTTCTGATCGAAGAGCCCTTGGCAAGTGATTGATGACTTCTAGTTGGTTACTTGCCCACTGTCGCAATTCAAGCCCTCCCTGTGTCAGCAGTGCTCTGGTCTTGTCCACCATACGTTTAGCCTGAGCCGCCGATGGGAAACTCTGGAGCCAGTTGTCGACATAAAAGTGAGCTTCCACTGAACATCTGACATCTTCCCCCTCATAGCTGTGGTCTCGGACGTGCCGCAGGAGTGCGTAGATGGCACAACATGGTGAGCACGTTGTCCCGAAGGGCAAGACTTGCCACTCATATACATCAGGCTGGGAGTCTCTTTTTAGATCTCGCCAAAGGAAGCGCGTAAAGGGACGATCTTCTGGAAGCAATCTCACCTGATGAAACATTCCTTTTATGTCACTGCTGATGGCAGTGGAGTGTTCTCGGAAGCGCAACAGGACACCAAGAATTGAGGGCCCCAGGTTCGGGCCTGGCAGCAGAAGCTTATTGATGTTCTGATTCTCATAATCAAAGGAGCAGTTGAACACAACACGGTTCTTACCATTGTGTGTCACTAGATGATGGGGAATAAACCAAGACTGTGTACTTGTCGCTTCTAACTCAGGACTGATCTTCCGTATGTAGCCTGATTCTTCCAACTTCCTGATCTCAGTGCTATAGGCCTGAGCTTTAACTTGATCTCTCATGAGTCGCTTTTCTATCGCTCGCAGGTGGGGCAGTACTGCTTGGGGAGGGGCTCTCAGAATGGGCATACTTGCAACCCTCAACAGAGGTGTGGCATAACGACGAACACCATCTACCTCAACACGTTGAGTCTTAGCTTCCAGCAACTCTATAGCTTCCTGGTCTCTACGTGACTGTGTCACCAGCTTCTCATTTTGGTATGGGAGTGTGTCTAACTGCCAGAGTTTCTCCACTTGGCTGTACAGCTCAGACATAGGAGAACATGTGGACAGAAAGAGGCACTGCTGGGAATTATTGCACTGTATGCGACTTACAGGCCCCTGAAGAGTCCAGCCCAATCTTGTTTTCACTGCTGCAGGGCCACCCGGTGGTCCAAGGCGTACTGGCTTAATGGGTGTTATGAGATGGGGGTGATCTGACCCAATCAGCAGGAGTGGCTTAGCATTGTAAAAAGGCTCAAGTGGAAGTGACTTAAGATGCTTGAACTTCCTCTTCAAACCATCTACTGGGTAGGTATGATCGGCCAAACCTAGCTGTGCTGCAGTGAATGCCTTATCAACTGTGAATGTCTTGGCTGGGTGATTAACTGGAGAAATAGTAAATGTCACTGATGAGCCCTGCAACGTTCTCTCGTCGTGACGTATTGTCCTCACTGTCAGACTCTCTGGCTGACCGTCGAGCTTCAGGTGCCGTGTAGCTTCTGGCAGTAGAATCGTCCTCTCTGAACCATCATCCAGAATGGCGTATGTCTCCAAAGAGTGATCACCACTCCGCAGGAGCACCTTACTGATCTTGAGAAGGACCTGGTTGCAGCCGGCACGTCGATCCAGATACAAGATATCAGTGGGCTGATCTGGACCCTTTGAAGAAGTGGGGTTGGCATCCTTCCGCTCGGCAGCAGTCCTGTCATTAACAACATGCAAAGACTCGAGATGTTTGCCTCTGCAGATCTTGCACTGCAATTTCAGTTTGCACTGAGCAGCCAGATGCTGGCGTCCGCATCGCCAGCATCGATTGTTGCTTTTCACCCAGGTTATCCTCTGGTCTCTGGAGAGCTGCTTGAAATTGGCACACTGATCCAGGAAATGTTGGTTGTTGCAGCAGTATGGGCAGTATACTCTGGGTTTCACCTCTGAGGTCTGTCCGCAGGAGGTATCGGCAGGGTGGGCCTCTGTGGTGCCATGGAGAACTGTGGCAACCCTGCTGGGCTTTCCCTCCCTGCTATAATCTTTCTTGGGTCTGTAGTCCTTACGTCTCCCCTCCTCTATCCTATCCATGCTGTCCCCTCCTTCTTGAACAAGAAGTTCCAACCAGCGAGAAAAGTCTAATAGGGAGGGGACTCCATCTTGTCTCCAACAGAGTTATCGACGGAAGGTAGCACGGAGATCTTGTGGCAGCTTCCTCATTAACCTTGCAACGTGAGATCCACACTGCAGCTCAATCACTCCATCTTCCCCAAGCTGCTCCAGCATCCCCACGAGTGCTCTAACTCATAATGCAAACCTACGGAACCCTGCTATGTCACCTGGTCGTATGGTGGGCTCATCCATCAACTCTGATATTCGCCTTAACGACAACTGGTGAGGTTGGCCATACTGTCTAGTCAGTGAAGTCATTGTGTCAGTGTAGGGGGATGAGGAGTTGACATAAGAGTCTGCTATCAGGAGAGCTTCCTCAAACTTCAAGTGGTGACACAGGATCTGATACTTGAATCTCTCCGTTGCATCAGCTGGCAGGATGTTCTCCAGTGCAATCCGGAGCCTTGCAAATTCTCTAGGATCATCCCTGGTAAACTTGGGAATGGAGGGTTTGGGACCTCGATATATCCTTTCTTGATAGTTGGGTGGGGGGTCTGTGTACGTGTGTCTCTGTTGTTCAATAGAAGACCAGGGGTTATGACAAAGCTCTGGCTGGTTGGGGAAGTAATGTGCAGATTCTCCAACAACATCAGCTGGGTCATCGTATTGCGGCGAAGAGGGGGGTGGTGACAGGTGGGTCTCCAATCTCCTCAAACGTTCCCGGAGCTCTTCCATGATTCTCATTGTTGGGTCCAACTGTGCACTAGGCGCTGGAAGGGGGTCAGGAGCATCATCTGGGAAATCTGTAGGTGGAGGTGGGAGTGGCCACTCATCATCTTCCTCTGTCAAAGGTGGATGGCTTCGACTATGAAATGGCTCCACCCGAATGGCTCGTGGCTGGCCCATGACATGTGTCAGTGGAGGTGGGGGCAGTGACCACATCTCCTCCTGGCGCTGTTTGGACTGGATGGTCAGCACATTGGGTCGTGGTGGTGGCATGGCATTACTATCCTGGTGGTGCCTAATCTCCTTCACCATCTCATGCAAACACCTGTTCTCCTCCTGCAGCTGATGTATTGCCATCGCCACTGCTGAAGGGCTTTGGTGCGTAGCTAGAGTATTTTCACATACAGGGGGTGTACTGCTATAATACGGGTATTGGAGTGAATGGGATTGGAGGGGAGTCATCTCGGCGAATCCCTCGTGATATCTCGGAGTTTGCTGTGTAACAGCAGAGGCAGCCTTTGGTGGAACGTAAACCTCGTAGTCTTGTAACCACGCCGGGAGACGCACTGTTCTCCGTGGTCGTGTCTGCTTTGGGGAACTCTCAGCCATTATCACTCAGCTCTCAACTATCCGGCTCGAAGGACCATGTGAGAAAGCATTTGCAGCATATTAGTGCTGGTTACGTATGGCGTTATGAGCCCTGAGTGTGCATCGGTCAGAATGCATAAGTCCGTTGTTCCACCAGCCTTTATTGACAACAGTAGCTTGCTTTCGCGGGTATACACGTGTGGTTTTGCAACAAATTGAACTCCCGGTAAATATCACACACCCTCCAAATAACAGTGATTATCTAATTCCGTAATTACAAATTAACAGCCGTCCTTTATATTTATACAATATTTAAACGAGTTAGCACAATAGCTCTGCAGCCTTCTTAGCATGGGCTAACTATAAGCGCTGAGAACGTAATGTTACGCTATCCCTCGTAAATGACGTATTTAAACATACTTAAAATACAAACTTAAACCATAATATAATAAAGGATTAGAGTAAAGGGAACAAACGATAACCAAACACAAACTTACGGCTCTTTGGACGCACACGCTTCCTGAACTGAGCAAGCCGCACTAATTATGATGACGAACTACAGATACCGCAGCGGGCTACACTTAAAACTACAGTTCCTACGCAGTCCACAAGGTGGCACTCGCCACCCACCACTCCCTCCGTCAGTCGTCTTTACTCTTCATGACACCAGGGGTATAAAGGCTTGGACCTTTTTCCTCTTACAAAGATATCAGGAGCACCACACACCCCTGTTCAGCGACCTCATGACCCCTAATGCTCTTCCAATCTGTCTACTGACTTCATATGAAGAGTCATCATACACATGAATGTTGTTGCCGAGGTAAGTGAACCTCTCAATGCAGTCGACATTCTCTCTGCAGACAGACTCACTGCTTAATTAATTGCACCTTAATTAGATCTCACTCTCTAATTGGCTGGATCGACGTGTTTCCTGTTTGCTGTTTCCTGTGTGAGCGAGACTGGTTGCTACCGCGCGAACTTTTAAACTATAACTATAACCCAAATAATAAATTATAATTAAGCAATCGGATTAATCTTGGCAAGCTTAATAGTCTCCTGATAATCTTCCAAATCTAAGACGGATTAATCGCCTACGCCCCCGGAGTTTTTCCCCGCTAAACGTAAGTATATCACTATGGCTCCTGTCGTTTGCTCTGAGTGCAGTATGTTTAGTTATTCTTCTCCCGTCATTAGCGGTACGTTTGTCTGCGATAAGTGTAAGCTAGTTGCCAGGCTGACAGAGAAGATCGCAGACTTAGAGGGACGCATCCGGACGTTACGGGAGATTCAGGAGAGTGAGAGTTTTATTGACGCAGTGTTAGCGGCTCCGGATATGTCCGCTATAGTGAGCCAGTTTCCCCCGGCTCCGGCAGCAGGGCCTTCGCAGCAAGGTGAGTGGGTGACGACCCGGCGGCATAGCCGTAAGTCCAAACAGCACTCACACCGGCACCATTCACCCATTCGCGTTTCCAACAGGTTCTCCCCACTCAGTGAAACACCCACTGAGCCGCCTGTTGAAAGCGCTCTGGTAATCGGCGATTCTATGCTAAGAAACGTGAGAGTAGTGACTCCAGCGGCCGTAGTTAATTGTCTCCCTGGTGCCAGAGCGACCGACATCTTATCAAACGTAAAAGTGCTGGCTAAGAGTAAACGTAAGTATTCGTATATTGTTATCCATGTCGGCACAAATGATGTCCGATTGAGGCAATCGGAGATCACTAAAGCAAATTTCATAGCGGTGTGCAGTAGGGGTGCACCGATCGATCGGCGCACCGATCGATCGGCCTCGATCACGTTAATTTGAGGGGATCAGAAATCGACCATATTCCCATGAGATCCACCGATCTTAGTTATATGCTTTTAACTCTTTGGGGTCGAGTATGTCGTCGACGACATCGCGTACTTTTCGCGTCTATTTCAGTTTATAAATATCTTGCTGAAATCTTAATGTATAATCATGAAAAAAACGCTGGCTAAATCCGTAATCTGTCTTCTTTTCAAAACGTCCATTGTCGGAAGTATTAAAGTTTTTTTAATTAGGTTAAATCGGCAAAAAAGTAAACCATGTCATCTTACTTTGTTTTACCTGCATCGGGGGCGTGTAGTACCGCTCTCACCCGAAGATCGCTATTCACATTCTAAATAGCCGCATTAGCGCGTATTCAAATCGCATTCGCATGGTAATTTGATTAACAGCGCAACGGTGAAACGCGATCCAGATACATCCCCTTCAGCGCCATAAAAGGGGGTTGGGGACGTGGCCAGGTGACAATGGCTCATTCATACACATGAAAGTTGCTACATATTCAATGAAAGGAGCCAGAAATAGTTACATGAGTTAGGTTTTTCTTATTTATTTATCCAAATTAATGTTGCATCTACACCATTTAGTCATCTTCATGTAGCCAAGACTTTGGTGATCAGATATCTGGGATCAAAACAAACTGCCAGCATTGCTTACTATGTACTTTTATAATGTTTCTGCAAGTGTTCCAAACTGCATTTTGCAATGTCTATACTTTGATGTCAAATTTCAAACTTAACAAAAATCTGACATATTTACAATATATATTAAAATAAAGATGAGTGTAATGGCAAAACAAATATATAAGAAATAATTTATTTGCCATGAATTAAGTGTGATGAAATGTGTGATCATGCCCCAGTCAGTGAAAGTGTGTTTCCTACCCCTAGGCCCCAGAGGGTTAAATCAGCCTTTTCTCCCATTCCCGAGAGAGGTGCAGTGCAGGCTGCCTCCCTCCCTATTTTTTGGACAAGTGTGTCATAACAGCTATATATATATATTTTTTTTACAAAATTAGAGAAATTAAAGTCTGGAAGAAAAAATATGATTTTGTAGTTCAAACAGCAATGCTCATTTATATGTTCATTTATATTTGAGGACACTACCTCATGTTTTGTGAGTATTCATATCAATTTACTCAATAAAAATGGAAACATTGAAGTAACTGTCTTTTAGTTATGAAAGAAACAAGATCGGCAAAAAAAAATCGAGATCGGCAGGTAAGGTTGCCTAAGGATCGGTGATCGTTGATCGGCCAGAAAACTGCAATCGGTGCACCCCTAGTGTGCAGCCTTGCGAAGAAGATGTCCGCGTCAGTAACATGCTCTGGCCCCATCCCTGCTAGACGTGGCGATGAAATGTACAGCAGATTATCGTCGCTGCATCGCTGGCTGTCGGAATGGTGCCCGATAAATGGTGTGGGTTATATAGACCATTGGCGGACATTCTGGGGTAGGCCTTGGCTTTTGAAGAGGGACGGTATTCACCCCACGTGGGCTGGTGCCGATCTCCTATCAAAAAGCATAGCTCACAGTCTTAGGGCAGATTGCTGACTAACCAGAGCCAAGCCAAGGCGGCAGGCAAAACGGCTTAACCGACCGCCTGCTAGTCGCTTAGAGTCGTCACCCAGGCTTCATATTATTGAGACTGTGTCTGTTCCCCGCGGTTTTAATCGTGGGGGGTCATTCCATCGTAGTTCGTGTCTTACAAACATTAGAGAAATTAGACCAATTTCAACTCTGGTTAGTAGGTGTAATGCAAACCTAAAACTTGGACTCCTGAACATTAGATCGCTGGCTCCTAAGACATTGCTCGTAAATGAAATCATTACTGATTCCAATCTTAGTGCCCTATGTCTTACTGAGACTTGGCTAAAACCGAATGAGTTCATGGCACTAAATGAATCCACTCCAGCTGAATATAGCTATAGGCATAATCCTCGACCCGATCGCAAAGGTGGCGGAGCTGCTGCAATATTTAAGACCGACCTAGGAGTGCGTGAAAATACTGGTTATAGCTTTAGTACGTTTGAATTTATTATGCTAAGTCTTGCTAGCACATCTAAGTGTAGTTCTACACCTCCAATCACCATTGCCATTGTGTATAGACTGCCAGGCCCCTATAGAAATTTCCTTAAGGAATTTGCAGATTTCTTAACAAGCTTGGTGGTTACTACCGACAAGGCCTTGATTTTTGGTGATTTTAATATTCATATGGAAAGTGAAAGTGATCCAGTAACAAAAGCATTTACTACCATTCTTGACTCTGTCGTAGGGGTGGCACGGTTCACAAAACCCACGGTTCGGTTTGTATCACGGTTTTAGGGTCACGGTTTTCGGTTCTGTACGGTTCTTGTTATTTTTTCTTTTAATCTTTAACACTCCAGAAATGTACTTCAGCATATGATATATAGCTTAATTATCCACAATTTAGGATACAGTATTTAAAAAGTTATCATGTAATCATGCATAAACTGAATTTGACTTGACTTAAAGCACATTATTAAAATTATTAAACATTATTAATCCCAGAACAGTAATAAAATAAAAGTCTTGCCTTAACATAAATGCTAAGAGAATAGATCGCTTTAATCGCTATTACAGTTGGGTATGGGCACGCGGTCTTATTTAGAAAACATACAAAAAGAGACGCATATAATGTTTAATCATTCGTTTTGTATTTGTCCGGTCCACGGGGTTAATTTAATTGGGGATCGTTAAAATGATAGATCACCTATCTTGATTAAGCCTGATTCGGTTCGTTATATATATATAAAAAAAAAATTGGTATTAATTATATTGAATGTTCTTGAGTAATCGATAAAATCAGTTTCTGTATATGTACAAGACATCAATCTGTAATAGTGCAAAATATGTCCAGTTGATATGTCTAGTATGATCATCTGGCAATAGCCTGTAGGTCTGTGTGGTCAGACACTGCAATAAACAGAATTTTTAGGAACATGGCAAATGTTCACATTGCAGCATGGAAGCAGGCTCACTGTTACAACGCTGACCGGGGAAGCAGAGGCGAGGAGACCTAGGATCGGGGGAATGCGGGGTTTAATGAGCAAAAGGAACACAGACGAGCGGTAAAGCAGAATTACAATATAATGACCGGACTGGAGAAAGAAACGGAAACGCGGATATAGCCTATTCTTTCGCGCGAAAGGGAAACACACTGACGTCACATACGGGGCATGAGGCTACATTGCGCATGGCATGAGGCTACATTGCGCATGTCATGAACCGTCGAACCGTGCGACGCATGCATGCTCCGAACCGAGACAAGCGAACCGAACGGTTCGTTTTTTTTTCATGAACCGTGCCATCCCTACTCTGTCGGTGTACATCAGAATGTAACTGGGCCAACTCATGCCTGTAACCACACCCTAGACCTGATTCTTAGTCATGGTGTCCTGGTAGAACACATATCAATTATCCCTCAGAACCCTCTACTTTCAGATCATTACCTTTTAACATTTCAAATACAACATAACTCCCCTAAGGCCCCAGGCCAGAGGTACGATACTAGACGTTCCATAGCCTCATTATCCGCTGCAACTTTTCTGGAACAGCTCCCACAGTCCTTTAACCTAACCTCCCCATACAAAAAATTTATATAATACAAAATATATTATAGACAATATATTTTCACCAGGTTAAATATATTAATCCAACTACATAAAAAATACATGGACTAATATATTGACCAAAATACATTGACCAAACACCAATGTATTATAAATATATTTTAAATATACAAAAAATTGCCGCTTTAGTATATTGTAGTATATTTCAAAAAATACATTTGTATATTGAAATTACATTTTTCATTATATTTATTTTCAATATATGCAAACATATATGTAAATTAATATATTTCTTATATATGACAGGTATACCAAGAATTATATGAGTATATATAATAAATTATATTTTAAATGTATTGGATTTTTTTTATTTGATAATACATTTTTAAATATATTGTGATGTGTATTACACAATATATTACTATATATATTATACAATATATGTACTGATGTACTATACTGTATAAATATGACTAAACACGTTTCTTATTTTATAGGTATACCATTTATTACTATTTTTACTATTGCCAATTAATATAATGTATAAGCAATAGTTTACTTTTTATAGACACTATATTTTAAAATACATTGTAATGTTTTGCCAATGCACTCGTATTTCAGTAAGTAATATATTTAGTTATAGAATTATATTCATCAGAATTAACCCAGTGGGCACCAACACATGGAATACAGGTGGAAACAGCATGTGGAAAAGACAGGTGAATTACGTGTAAAAAAAAATTCACGTGGGTTTTGGCACGTGGAATGTACGCGCTGTGTTCAACATAAATTCTGCAAACGCAGTGGGCACAAACAAGTGGAATACACGTTGGAACAGCATGTGGAAAAGACAGCTTATTTACATGTAAAAGGCAAGTTGAGTTCACATGGATGTTGGCAAGTGGAATGTACGTGTTGCGTTCAACATAAATTCTACGAAGTTTACAATATCTACAACATCCTCCATAAAGCAGACATGAAAAGATAATTCACAGAAATATTCAATGGTAATGTATTTATTATGATATACTTCAAAACAGACTAAATAAGATACACATTAAAATTGGATGTAGTTTATAATACTAACATATGTCAGAATATTTGGCACTAAAAAATAAATGAAACACTCGTGACCAGTTAGAGAACTGTCTAAATCAAACCATACCACTCGACTGCAACAATAATAATTAAAGCATGTCCGGTCTTCCTTGACGCTTTGGTGCATTTCTTAGTCTGCTGACAATGAAGCTGTAAACAAAGGCTTCTGTAACCCCATGGCTCTTTACCACACCGTCTGTGAATCAAGTGACAAAAAACATTCAGAAGTGTTAGCAAATTCAGATGTGTGGAATTCAAATCATCAGTTACAGACATTTAGATAAAAAAGACACAGTCACTTAAGTGACAATCATTCACCAATTATTAATTTACAAAGAGCTGTCTTCTCAAAAGATGCTTTCTCCCCTCTCAATCTCTTCATGTTAAATTTACTCATAAGTGCATTGGTTAAGAATCTAGAAGAAAATAAATATTTTAATCAACATCACAAACTTGGCAGTCTTTAAACACCAATTTCACATGACGAACAAAAGGAAATAAATGGTCCAACTGTGGTATTCAGACTTTGATCTATAAGCACAGATGCATTAATCAAAATTATTGTATTAATATTTTACTAAAAAGTTAGAATACACATTTGAGTGTGGTTTCCTCATACATTTTAATCTAGTTTTATATCAGAGTTAGAGAAAAATAATGTAGAAACTCAGAAGTTCACTTATCAAAAGACAAGGTCAACAAAATAAATACCATAAAATTGATGTGTGAGCATCTTCATAGTCCTATTACAGGGTCAGAATTACCAGAAAAATTAACTTACGTGGCTCATCTTATTTTCATTAAAAAAATTGATAATTGTTTTATATGATGGAATGGTGCATTGACAATGGCATGAACTAAACAGATGTGGCAGCATTTACCTAAAACTTGGGAAATGCTGATTTGCAGTAGCCACACTAATTTTCATGCAATTCTTAAACTGAAATAAAATATAATATATACTCATATGCTAATATATACTTTAACTCCATGTTAAAGTAATCGTGACAAAAGATTAAAAATTAAATGCTGAGGATATTTTGAAAAGGCAAACCTTTGGAAAGACCAACAGTTGCACATTTTATTCTGGAGCATTTGATAATTAACATTTAAAAACCAATTATGTCTGAAAATTTTTAACTCTGTTGTGACATACCATTACTTATGATGTTGCTGTCATATACAAAATCACTTCTGAGTTTTCGATTAGCCTGGCGTTTCTTTGGAACCTCTTCATCACTATTCTCAGTTGCTGTGGTTACGTCATATTCTTCACACTCTTCCATACTGTCTGAAAAGCAGAAATTAACTGTTTTCCAATGCCTTTGTCACTGCTTTGACATAAATTAATTTCATTATTTGACATAAATGAATTTCACTTACGAGAGGAATGTTTAATCTTTATGAGCTTAATTTTTCTCCATTTCTCTACATCAAGCTCAGCACACTTCTTGTGTAAAACGCTAATATTGGTACACACTGGCCAGAACACATTTGTATCCTTGATCCAGTTGAATGGAATAACACCCTCTTCTTCGCAAGTATTCTCCATCTAGACAGCCCACGCCCATTTCTTTCTCTCCATGCTATGGGGGGAAAATAAAATTACAAAGTTTTTATTGGAGAACCTATTGCTTTAGATCATTAATCACATAATCACATTTTAGCAAGAGATTGAGCTTGGGCAAAGCTCTCTTGACAATAATTAGTAATAAAACATCAAGACGTGATGGCATTTTCTACTTCTAATTTCTTGCCTACATATTAAAGAAAACTTGCAAAAATGACCAAAAAAATAATATCAGCAGTTACCCTTTCAATGGTGTTCATCGGCATGTAAAACAGGCAACAACACGTGTCCATTCCGGTTCTAGACCATTGATGTTTGGGCAGTATTAGTATGGGAGGTATTTTCTGCAAAAAATAAAATGAAAATGATAAAAAGAAAATACAATCTCCACTTTGCCATTTAGTTTCCAAAGTCTTTGCACAAAAATCTTGCAAAAATTAAAATAAAAATAAAATAGCACCATTTGCATTTTAAATTTCCACTCATGTATGAGTCAGATGTGAAAAATTAAAAACCCTTTTTGTATTTTCATTTTCAAGTTCACTACATGCAAATATATGTTAATCGGAGCGGGGCGGTGGGCGGAGCTACGGATCACTGCTGCGATTCCGTTGTCTTCGTGTTTCTTGGCCATGGTCAACCTTGTCACCCAAACTAATGACAAAGTCACACGCGGCTTAAGTTAGCTACTTATCTGCAGCTTCCGATTCGTTTAGCTTCTTATTCGTAGCGTCTTATTTCGGGGCTTAAGTTAATTCCAGCGTCCTTATATCAGAGTGTTCGCAGCTGCACATGCTACAGTTTTTAGTTAAGACATTTTGAAAATACGAAATAAAATATGTCGTGCGATATAATGGCAGGTATGCCATTACACAAGCATACCTTTCATGATCGCTGCATTATAATGCTATATCAATAACATTACAGTACACAAAACGTGCCGTCTATATTACTTGTACAGTTTTCGGTACTGCATAAAACGGCTGATAACATGAATAATCTGACAACAGACAAGAATAATTAAGTAGAATTAACACCGCCTCTGCACTCATCAGCACTGGGTTGGCAACACACGATTGGTACTCTGCACAAATTATTTTTTTTGTCATGTAAGAATATGATAATTTTTAAAGAACATCAAATGGGTAACATTTAAAAATCCTATCTCGGTGGGACAAGGACACACGTGATTCCGTTAGCTGTAAACCATAATGTTTTACTACTATGAATCTAAAAAAAAGTAATTTAACTAACTGACTGACTGTTTAATATGTAAAACAAAGTATTTACTACTCACATGAGCTTCGAAAAACGTCAAAATCCTGGTCACTGGACGACAGGAGAAATCCGCGCAAAAGAGTCTACAGTCGTTGTAAATCCAGGAAAAAAAAACTTTCAAATTTGGGTGACGTCATACGCACTGACAACGTCGCGACGCTATTTTTCCATTTTGTATATTATTTATTCTCACCTGATTTTTTTAAATAAAATACTAGACAATCCGTCACTAGATCACAAAAATAAAACAACAGAATGCTGAAATAAAAGTGTAGCTGCAGATAACCTGTTAGCGTTCCAAACACGCGGTTGCCGACAGTGCCATAAAGTTTATCGAGTTATCGAAAATACAATTGTGGGTACGTTCAGTGACTAGTTTAAAAAGACATCACATAAAGTGTTTTAAATCTGTCTAGGAGCCATATGAAAAATGTACAAAATCATTATGGCCTACTTTAGAACTTTACAACAGAAAAAGCAGAGGTTGAGTTACGCTCTGATTATCTCTATTCTGTGTTTACATATACATGCAGATTTACAATTTATGAAAAACATGCAAAAATATTTTTCCTGTTTGAACTAAAATTGTATTCGGTGGGCAAAGATTGATAATGGAATCAAAAATTCCACGTGGATTTAGTACATCTTTTCCACATACTTAAAATCATAATGGATCTACGTGGATATCAAGTGGAAACTGGTGGATCCACCACTTCACCAAATATCCATCAAAAACCCATATGGATAACACGTGCTGTGCCCACTGGGAATATTATTACAGAGAAAGGACAAGAACATGGCCCAAACAGGTATTTTATTAGCATAATCACTTGTTTTGTGAAAATTACAATGTGACAAATCCCAAGTGTCTAAACTGCCTTCAAATGAACACAACACCAGCCCAAATCCTTAAACTTGAGGCCACCACTGCGCTGTATGTATTTGTTTGTTCTAATTGTCACATAAGCTACATAAATTAATAAATGAAATTTAAAACAACCTAATTGATTTAAATATATTTGGGAATATATAAGCAATGTATTGGCCTATAGTATATGAATTGATGTATTTACAATCATATATTTCACATATATTTGAGAAATATATGGTATGTGAATATATTGCTTAAAATATATTTTTAAATAAATTTTTTACTTCGACAACATAAATTCAAATATATTGCAATATATTTCATTTCTGTATGGGTCTGAAGTATCATGCGTGAATGAACTTGAACAGGTAACCGTGAACATGGTAGAATCATTTCGTACCACTCTTGATCATGTAGCACCACTCAAGAAAATAAAACAGAGATAAGAAACCTGCCCCCTGGTACTCTAACCGTACACGTGAACTTAAACAAGCTTCACGAAAGCTAGAACGCAAATGGCGGTCAACAAAATTAGAAGTGTTTAGATTTGCCTGGAAAGAGAGCCTGTCTAAGTATAGACATGCACTAATGACTGCTAGGTCTATGTATCTCTCTAAACTAATAGAAAATAACAAAACCAATCCTAAATTCCTATTTGAATCTGTATCTAGGTTAACAAAGAATCATTCAATGTTAAACTCACAAGTCCCAGAAGCTCTTGGTAGTGATGCCTTTATTGCATTTTTTAATAATAAAATAACCACGATTAGACATACCATCACGAGCACGCCCACGGTTGCACACAACCACCAATCCTCTGCTAGCGCTAGTGTTATTAGTACTAATGATAACACCTTTGAATGTTTCACTCCTGTAGTGCAGACAGAACTCCTTCAGTTAATTTCCTCTTGCAAACCCACTACTAGCCTTGTTGACCCAATACCCACCAATCAACTTAAGGAAATTGCACCACTGATTAGCACTACATTGTTAAATTTGTTAAACTCATCTCTTAGTCTTGGATATGTTCCTAAATCTTTTAAAATGGCTGTTATTAGACCTACTGTATCTTAAAGAAACCAAATCTTGAACCTAGTGATTTAGGAAACTATAGACCCATCTCAAATCTTCCCTTCATTTCTAAAATTCTTGAGAAAGTTGTTGCTCACCAGCTGTCCTCCTTTCTTCAAGATAATAATGCTAACGAGCTATATCAGTCTGGTTTCAGACCCAATCATAGCACAGAAACGGCCTTAGTCAAAGTGATAAACGACTTGCTTATGGCTTCCGACCGTGGCTGTATATCGCTATTATTCTTACTGGATCTAACTGCAGCATTCGATACTGTAGACCATAATATTCTTTTGGACCGGTTGGAAACATTGATTGGCATTAAAGGAACAGCACTACTGTGGTTTCGTTCGTATTTAACTGATCGTTACCAGTTTGTCCATGTAAACAATGAGTCATCCATAGCCACTAAAGTAAGATATGGTGTCCCGCAGGGATCAGTGTTGGGCCCACTACTGTTCAATCTATATATGCTACCACTTGGTAACATTATTAGAAATTACAGTGTTAATTTTCATTGTTATGCTGATGATACACAATTGTATCTATCTGTCAAACCTAGTGACGCATCCCAGCTCTCTTCTTTAGCCGACTGTCTGCTAGACATCCGTTGTTGGATGGCAAGGAATTTCCTCATGTTAAATACCGAAAAAACTGAGGTTCTTTTAATCGGTCCTAAGGAGGCCCGCAATAAGTTTGTAAACCCCAACCCTAGCGGCCTCCCTACTCAATTTAAAACAGTGGTCAGAAATCTTGGTGTTCTGGTAGATTCCGACCTCTGCTTCAGTGCTCACATCAATAGCATTACCAGTACGGAATTTTACCATCTACGGAATATAGCCAAGCTTCGGAAGATGCTTTCCTTTCAAGATGCAGAAAAACTAATACATGCCTTTATAACCTCTAGATTGGACTACTGCAATGCCCTCCTTTCGGGTTGTCCATCTGGATCCCTACATAAACTTCAGTTAGTACAAAATGCAGCTGCCAGAGTTCTCACAAAAACTAAAAAATTTGATCACATTAGCCCTATCCTGTCTTCCCTGCACTGGCTACCGGTCAAGTTTAGGATTGATTACAAATTATTGCTATTGACCTACAAAACTCTGAATGGCCTTGCACCACAATATCTTAATGATCTTCTGGTCCCTTACAACCCTTCTCGCCTGCTTCGTTCACAAGGAGCAGGATATCTATTAGTTCCTAAAGTAGACAGGGCTGCGGCAGGCTGCAGAGCATTCTCCTACAGAGCGCCGCAGCTGTGGAATGGTCTCCCGGCGGATGTGCGGGATTCAGGCACACTCTCGCTTTTCAAGTCTAGATTAAAAACTCACTTATATAGCTTAGCGTATAGGAAACCTAGTTCTGGTTCCAGCTAGTCCCTCACTCCCAGTCAGACTAACAGTATGAGGTGATGAGCTGGGTGGGGATCGGTGTCATTGGCTTTGGATAAACTGAGGCATCAGTGCTGTCACTCTAGCTCTACACTAGAGTGCTGATGTTCAGGGAGTCCCCATGCCTGTGTTCCCGCCTGTCTCTCCCTCTTTCTCATGCTGCTATACCCAGATCTGCCGGAGCCTAGACGAATATTGCACTCGATCAGTTTGCTTGCACTGCCTCTAGGTTTCCTCAACTGTGACTAATACACAATTTTTTTTCTTACTTCCTCCCTCACCCCTTCTGGGGTGTGCTCCCTGGAGCACAATGTCATTGAAGAATTTATGCCTCTGCTGCCTACAAGACACTTACCTCCACCACCGGCAACTACCCTCCAACCTGCCTGCCCTTGGCTCAACACGATGCCTCGCCATCCTTCCCTGCAGCTGTGCCTCTATTAATCCAGCCATCGTGCATCAAGCACCACGTGCCTGCACCGGTCGGCCGCTGCATTGAAACATATATTTCAACCCCTGTATTAGCTTAGTCATTTCATCTTGTTTGTTTGACTCATCTGCCGGCCCCTGGAGGATGGGCTCCCCCTTTGGGTCTGGTTCCTCCCAAGGTTTCTTCCTCTTAGGGAGTTTTTCCTTGCCACCGTTGCCTCTGGCTTACTCAATGGGGGGTCCTTACGAGGCAGAAATGTAAAGCGCATTGAGACAATGTAATGTTGTGATAATGCGCTATATAAATAAAATTGAATTGAATTGAATTGATGGTTGTGCCCAAGAGGTCATTAAAGGCCTGGATCTTGGTTTTGATCCAGGCCATTCACAAGCCCACTCAGACTCATCACTCAGTCTCATGAGAGTCCCGATCAGAGCCTTCATGGATACCGTGAAAATCACAGCATTGTCGGCAAAGCCAAGATCAGTAAATCTTTCTTCACCAACAGATGCTCCACATCCACTGGACCTCATGACTCTGCCCAACACCCAGTGCATGGAAGCATTGAACAAAGTAGGAGCAAGAAGTTTCTGCCTCCACTCTGCACAGCACAGTGTACTGGCCAGTCATGACATCCAACAGCTTCAGGGGATCCTGCAAAGTCTCAGGATGTCCCACAGGGCGGCTTGAACAACTGAGTCAAACAATAGCCCAAATGGAAGCAAAGATTGCTTATAATACCAGGAGGACAGCCTTCCCACCAGCCTGGAGAAGTTCACCCTGGATACCAGACATCGCTGCAGCCTTCCCTCCCCTCGGCTGATTCACCACCTGTGCAGTCTCAGTCAGATTGGGTGGTTCATAGCTAATCGGAGGATGAGCTAGAGGATCAGCTTTAAACAGCTGCTCAAAGTAGCCGGCTAAGTGAATCACAACTGCCACATCATCCCTATAGACCGTTCCATCACCCGCCCTGACTGCGACTCTCTGAGGAACAGATTTGGATGTGTGTAATTCTTCGATTCCTCTGTAAGCACAAAGTGAGTTGCTATTCCATAGATGGTGTGTCATTTACTCACAGATTAATCTTTCAAATGCCTCCTTATCTGCCCTCAGAAGCCTTGAAGCCATCATTATCCATTCCTGATTCAGACTGGAGTTGCCATCAAGCTGCTTGCTGCGACTCCTCTCGATGATATCCAGGGAACTCTGCCGGATGAAACACCACCTTCTGGGCACACCTGCACCACCAACACAACCCTCAGCAACCTTCAGTGCCCTGTCACAGAGGGTCTCCCACACCACGTTAGAATCAGCAGTCATACCCAAGTCTGCATGTTCCTCACATAACCTGCAAGCAAACTCACTAGAATCAGCCTGATATTGGACATTGGACACTATCAGGGAGAGCCGATCCACCACAGCAACAGCTACTCCCTGAGTAGGGCAGCCATCAGAGCAACCAAATCAACAATTGGTATCCCACCTACCGAGATCTGGCCAATCTCTGGCCTGCGTACCTCAGAGAGTTCCGCCACCGAAACGCAGAGTTTACGAAGCTCCCCCAACAGCAGAGGAAGATGGTCATATGGACCAGAAAGACAAGACGTTCCGCGTACTTACCCGGATGGGCTACATCAGATTGGGACCCAAGTGTATCTGTGCAGCAGACGACGCCTCAACACAACTCCAATTCCAATCCCCCAACCGGATGAACCGGATGAAGTTTGACGTCATACCCAGGACGGTAGTGAACACATAAAAAACATCATGCATTGTCATACTGTATATAATTGAAACAAGAAAAATGCTTGATAGCCTTATAAGAACCATTCTGTTTTTTCATATGGCAAGACAGTTTGACATGCATAAAATAGTAGTTTTGCACCAATAGTAGTTTTGATTTCCAAAGAGCTATTAACTGAAAACATGCTATATCTCAGCATGGTGATACAGTAGTTATTCTTTTGTCCTCCACTTGTCCAGTTCCCTGAATTTTTTCAAGTACATATGGACAAGCATTTTTTACACAGAAAATGGACTGAAAAACAGTGGCAACAGGTCTTACAGAGCAATGAATCCAAATTTGAAATTTACGGTTCATATCATCAATATATACGGAGGAGATCAGGAGAGAGCTGTAACAGTGAGCGTCTAAAGGCATCAATAAAACATGGTGGAGGCTCTGTGATGGAATGTTCTTCAAGAAGCCAGGAGAACTATTCCTGAAGTCGACTTAAAGAAATGACAAGAAAGCTTGCCTAAGACACTCCAGAGTGTATTGAAGAATAATGGTGGTCATACCAAACATTGACTTTAAAGCTCGTTAGAGCTACACAAACTCTTTGTGTTATATACTGTATTTACATGTTTGCAGATGTTGCAATAAATCACTGTGCCTATTGTCCCGTCTTCCTAGCGAAATCTAAAGAAATGAGAGGTGGCTCATGACTTTTACATACTGTAGTACTGTACATCTTTTATTTTATAATGAACCTTACCTGTACTTGTAGTCTATAAATGTTACACTTGTATAGTTTTATCCTTTTCTTGGCGTTTACGGGCTTGCATTTGTAAAGTGACAGTAAAGGTAAACTTATTTTTTTTGCTCAGATTTTATCCATATGGTGGTGCGTTCTTTGTACTTCTATATACTTTATACCGTTTTCCAAAAATTTGATTTAAAAAATCTCAATATATTACAATATATTGAATCACAATCTGTGTATCATATCACCAGATTCTTGCCGAAACACAGTCCTAGTCTTCATCGTACCTTCCTGTATATTCTGTGTTTTTAGTACCTGTCATTAGTCACATAGTTCTTCATTATCAATGCCAAGTATTAAGAACTGCACATAATTGTCCTATAGTTTTATATGACTAGCAGTCAGTACATTTGTTTACTCCAGTATCACCACAAATATGTAAGAATTGCTTTGCTGTATGATGTTATGATGCTACAATGTCACTAGGTGATTTTTTTTCTGCTCCATTTAATTCTTATGGGACCACCGCCATAAATGCAGTCTGTCGTTGATTGGAACTTGTTATGCGGCATGTGACTGTATACAGTATACCGACCTGGTTCTGTGTCTTGTTGCAAGATTGTTGGCTTATGCTAACTTCAAGCACTCCATGTGTATTCTACTTTTACTATTTCAGTATTGTTTTGGCTTCTGGATTATGATTCTGCCTGATTAAATTCTTTTGCATGCTTTGTCTGTGTTGTCCCATTAACAATTTCTTACGCCAAAACCAACACCTTGAAGTACTGTACTTTTGGTACTTTCTTGAAATACGGTACCTGGTGCAGTGAAAAAGCACCCTAAATCAGCCCTGGGCCTTTTTAAACAACCAGCACTGCCATAGCTACAGGATGACTTAATCTAAAAATGGCCACAGACTGCCTTCACAAGGTGGGGGACATCACTCACATCACCCCTGGGCCGAGGCTCAAAGAGCCCAAGCTGTAATCCACCCATGTCTCTGGCAGAGCCGCGGTTTGCGCAAGCTAGCAGTGGCGGGTCAGTGTAACATGAACCCGCATGATGATAATGGGCAGAACGGCTAACTCATCCATGTCACAAAGAGATATGAAGGTGAAAGATTACTTGTTAATTTTTCACTTCAGAAAACAAAGGAAAACAGCTTTAAAGGTGATGAAACTTCACCCACCGAATCCAGTTATTCCTGAGAAGCAAACTTGTGACCACCATGAGTATCTGCCCACACCTGCCCTAAGTTGTTGTTCCAGGGAAAGTGAAGCACAGGCGTGTGTGAAACGTGAGACTCGGTGTGAAAAGGTCTTTAGTGCCTTTAGTATGGATGGGGAGGGAGGTGAGGAAACATACAGGATCTTATAATTGTTCAATGCTGTCAATGTTTTGTCTTGAATCAAAAATTAATCTGCATGTGCATTGTTGGGGTGACATGGTGGTGCAGTGGTTAGCACTGTTGCCTTGGACCAAGGTTCAAGTCTCCACCATAGCTCTGTATGTGGAGTTTGCATGTTCTAACTGTGCCATTGTTGGATTTCGTCCAGGTACTTGAGTTTCCCCCCACAGTTCAAATAGATGCTCAGGTGTTACCAAATCGTGCATGTGTGAGTGTGCCCTGCGATGGGTTGGCACCCAATCCTGGGTTATTCCCTGCGATAGGTTGGCACCCCATCCTGGGTTATTTCTTGCGTTGTGCCCATAGCTTCCAGGATAGGCTCTGGATCCCCCGCAACCCTGAATAGTTGTTTCAGAAAAAGGAAGGGTGATTTTTCATCACTACGTGAGATGTTCCATTGTGTTTGTTTTGTTTTTTGAAAGATGAAGGGCAGGTTTTGTGGAAAGAAAATTTGACATTGGTAGGCCAGAGAAGGGAGGCGTATTGGGTCTGTTATGTCTTAGGCAAGAAGAGATTGTTTTGAATACTGTGTGTCCTTGCCTCATGATAGCTTGCATGTGGTTAGTTCCACAGACCCTGAAGAGAGATCAGACCGTGGAGAGATGGACAGCGGAGTGGGGGGGGGGGTGGGGGATAAACCGCCTGCAGGAAGGGATTCAAAGTTGCCCCAAATGGTGTTGTAATTGTACCCAGTTGTAATTATAAAGTAGTCGCAGTAGGCCATACTCAGTATGTTATGCAATAGTATAAATGGTGGGATTTATTCGGTACACCCGAGGGAGTTGTAGACAGTACGTGACTGGACCTACCCGACCAGCAATCCGAAAAGGGCCGATGAACCTAGGGCCTAGTTTACGCCCTGCAGGAAGACGGAGATTCTTAGTGGCTAACCAGACCTTATCTCCCTCCTGAAAACGGGGTCCTGGTCTACGTTTGCGATCACCATAGAGTTTCATCCGCGTGGACCCACGTTCCAGGAGGCGACGAGTTTGCTCCCACACCTCTCTGCCACGTTGGTACCAGTCATCCAGGGCGGGGACATCGGCAGGTGTGGGGTTCCAAGGGAATAGGGGAGGCTGAAAACCAAGCACACACTGAAAGGGGGTCATACCTGTAACTGAGTGGGGTAAAGAGTTGTGGACATATTCCGCCCAAGGGAGAAACCGAGACCACTCGCGGGGTTGGGAGCTGCACATGATCCGGAGCATCTTTCCCACCTCTTGGTTGGTTCGCTCTGTTTGACCATTCGACTGTGGGTGGTAGGCTGAGGAGAGACTAAGTGAAATGTTCAATCGGGAGCACATGGCCCTGAATACTTTAGACGTAAACTGAGGTCCTCGGTCTGAGACTATATCTTCAGGTAAACCATAATAACGAAAGACTCCTTGTAACAACAGGTCGGCAAGCTCTAAGGAGGATGGTAGTTTGGGAAGTGGTATGAGACGACACATCTTTGAAGAGCGGTCAACAAGGGTTAAAATGGTAATGTTCCCTCTGGAGAGTGGTAGGTCTGTGATGAAGTCCAATGCTATGTGCGACCAAGGGCGATTGGGAACTGGCAACGGCTTCAAGAGCCCCGAGGGTGAGCCAGAGATGCTCTTATTCTGGGCACATAACGGACAAGCCAGCACGTACCTCTCAGCCTCCTGGCGCCACCCTGGCCACCAGTAGTGCTTTTCAAGGAGGCGAGCAGTGACTTTGACTCCAGGGTGCCCAGACCCCAGGGAGGTGTGCACCCATTGAAGGACTTTGTTGCGCAGCTGGGAGGGTACGAAGGTCTTCTCTGGAGGACATTCGGGAGGCGGGGCAGAGTTACGATTATATTCCAGGAGGCGCTGCTCCAAGTCCCAGGTCACTGTACTCAAGAAACAGGAAGAGGGTGGAATGCGAGACACTGGGTTGGGGTTCTTCCGCGACGGGAAGCAGCGTGAAAGGGCATCCGCTTTGATGTTCTTAGCCCCAGGAAGGTAGGTGACCTGAAAGTTAAACCGAGTAAAGAACAGAGTCCAGCGTGCCTGTCGGGCATTCAGCCGTTTAGCCTCGCGGAGATACTGCAAATTACAGTGGTCGGTCAACACCTGGAAGGGATGCAGTGCCCCTTCCAACCAGTGCCTCCACTCCTCGAGAGCTTGCTTAACCCTATGGAGTGAACCAGGGGCCCCTTGCATGGGGGGGCATTTCTTCCCTCTTTGGAATAATTACCTTATAACTTCAGATATAAAAGTCACAGACACATGCCTGATACCTAAAATCAAAGTTGACCCCTTTACAATTGATTGTAGGAAGTTCAATAACGAAATGAATAACCTGTGTATAATTTATGGACATGCGAATATAACAAAAACAGCTGGAAAAATACAAAATCTGTCTTTGTGTTTTGGATTTTTGTAAATATTTCAAAAACTACATGATGGAATAGGTCCAAATTTAAAAATCCGGTTCCCAAACTTGTTTTCTACATGTGTGCCCAATTTAATATCATTTGATGCAGCCCAACAGGTTTTACGGAGGAAATAGCAAATGGTGCAACTGGAAGCCTTTCCTATCCAAAACCTAACCTAAACTAATCTGAAACCTATCCAAAATGGCAATAGTGTAACTAGCAGTGTTTTTTGGGGTAGCAACTTTCTTTCTAAATGCATTACCACTTATAGGTCATAAGTAAGAATTTGTCACACATCATCACCACACATTTGTAGGAAAATCTATATTTTATTCACACGACTTGTGCCAAACCTATCCAAAACCTATCCAAACTGGCCACAGTGTAACTAGCAGTGTTTTTTGGGGTAGCGTCTTTCTTTCGAAATGCATTACCACTTATGGGTCATAAGTAACATTTTGTCACACAACATCACCACACATTTGTAGGAAAATCTATATTTTATTCACACGACTTGTGCCAAACCTATCCAAAACCTATCCAAAATGGCCGCAGTGTAACTAGCAGTGTTTTGGGATAGCGTCTTTCTTTCTAAATGCATTACCACTTATGGGTCATAAGAAACATTTTGTTTCTAACCCTAACCCTGCATAACTGTGCCCAAACAAAGCCCGACAAGTGCCCCTCATAACTGTGCCCAAACAAAGCCCGACAAGTGCCCCGCATACCTGTGCCCAAATAAATCCCGACAAGTGCCCCGCATAACTTTGCCCAAACAAAACCGACAAGTGCCCCGCATAACTTTGCCCAAACAAAGCCGACAAGTACCGTACATAATGTTGCCCAAACAAAGTCGACAAGTACTGTACATAACTTTGCTCAAACAAGGCCGACAAGTGCCCCGCATAACTTTGCCCAAACAAAGCCGACAAGTACCGTACATAATGTTGCCCAAAGTCGACAAGTACTGTACATAACTTTGCTCAAACAAGGCCGACAAGTGCCCCGCATAACTTTGCCCAAACAAAGCCCCGCGTAACTTTGCCCAAGTGAAAGCCAAAAGCGCTGCATTATTTTGCATACTTCAAAGCTTGACAAAGGCGATGCGGAACTTTTCCCAATGTACCACAATACAAGTGTTACCAAAGCAAATGTTAATTGTAATTTGCTGAATCACGGAATTATAAAAATCTATAGAATAAAAGAGTAAAATGTAAACTGTAAATAAATGTACTTATGTCGAGCGTTGCATCCTCTCCGCGCAAAAAAGCGTCCTCCTCCATCGAATCAATGGGTAAAAGCGACACTTTCTTCCCCCGAACCACTCTTCAAAATCATCTTCTGTGCTTTCTCAACAGTGAAAGTCATTCGAGCCATTTTTCTTCAGTCAAAAAAGTTGTTGTCCGAAAATAACTGGGTAAACTCACGGAGACTACGTGCGCAATGCGTACTCGAGACACTCCCACAAATACTGCACCTGCAGAGAATAAGTTGCGCATTCATGTCCCCAGCGCGAAAAACAATGCCCAATCAGCACATCCCATACCATTTTGCAAACCTTAGACACACCTCTATTGGATGAAGCAAATGACACTGTAATTTGATGTTCATGTAAAAAGTTTATTATGGTGAAACATAACCATGGGCAAAGGTTCAGTGCGTAAAAAATAATGTGCTAGCAGGGAAGCAGAGCATATATCTGAAAAAATACTTGACAATGAAGGATTACAGTGATTGATTTATGTACATAAGAGATCAAGCTTTCAAACGAGGGTAACTTTGTCATTTTATTCATTGGTTTTCTTCTAAATAGATAAAAAACATTGCACGAATGTACAGTGTCAGCAATCGCGGGGCGGGCGAGCTGGGAAGCAGGTGAGCGAAGCCGTGACGTAGGGCAAACAGGGTTTTATTCCTCAAGAGACAAACAGGTACGAACATCCACTAACACTACAATGACAGATCTGGGGAAGACAGACTGAGACTCGGACTAAATACAAAAGACTAGGCAGGAATAACAGGACACAGACGATCACAATTGGTAATCACACGAGGTAACGAGGTGGGCGTGGCACACATCGGGAGCGGACGGAGCGGGGCGTGACATAACCCCCCCCCAAAGGCGCGCACACTGGGCGCGCCCGAGAGGAGGCGACGGACGAGACGGAACCGGGGAACAGGACCTGGAAGACAAAGCAAAACATCAACCAAAAACAGGGAACAAGACAGAGACACAAAACAGGAACAGGGACGAGACGAAGGACAGAACCCGACAAAGAACAGGGAAAGCGGACAGACAGACCTGGAAGGGAAACACAGAAGGGGAGAAAGGCGGAACAAAAGGGCCAGGAGTGAACGGAGGAGGAACAAAGGGACGAGGAGCAGAGACAGGCGGGACAAAGGGAAAGGGAGGAGGAACAAGGGGAGCACGAGGGAGCCCAGGCGGGCGACGGGCAGCGACCGGAGGGGCCGCAGGGGAGAGGGAGAAGGGAGCAGGAGGGGACCACCCAGGGGCCAAGGGAACGGGACGAGGGAGTGACGGAGGGGACACGGAGGGAGCAGGAGGGAACACCAGTGAAGGCAGGCAGGAGGGGGAAGCCGCGGCAGGCAGAGGCGCAGCCGAAGCCGGGGAAGGCGCCGTCCGACGCCCAGCCGGAGCAGGGGGACCCGGAGGCGACCGACATGGAGCCGGAGGCGGGACCGAGGACCGGCACCGAGGATCCAGGGGGGGACCCGGCGGCGACCGCCGACCCCGAGCCGGAGGACCCGCAGGCAGCCACCGAGCCACAGCCAGGGGCTGAACGGGCGAGCCAGGGGGCAGGGCGGGCGGGACCCGGGCCCTACGCCTATGTCCCCTTCCCTTACGGGACACCGACAGGCGGGGTCCTGGGGGGCGTTGGCCTTGCCGGGGTAAGGGCGAGGGAGTCAGGGCCTCTAAGGAGGCAACAGGCGGGGCAGCCGGAGCCGCGGGCGTGGCCGCAGGCGGGGCAGCCAGAGCCGCGGGCGTGGCCGCAGGCGGGGCAGCCAGAGCCGCGGGCGTGGCCGCAGGCGGGGCAGCCAGAGCCGCGGGCGTGGCCGCAGGCGGGGCAGCCAGAGCCGCGGGCGTGGCCGCAGGCGGGGCAGCCAGAGCCGCGGGCGTGGCCGCAGGCGGGGCAGCCAGAGCCGCGGGCGTGGCCGCAGGCGGGGCAGCCAGAGCCGCGGGCGTGGCCGCAGGCGGGGCAGCCAGAGCCGCGGGCGTGGCCGCAGGCGGGGCAGCCAGAGCCGCGGGCAGGACCAGAGAGGCGGCCTCAGGCAGGGCCGCGGGCTTGACGGGAGAGGCGGCCTCAGGCAGGGCCGCGGGCTTGACGGGAGAGGCGGCCTCAGGCAGGGCCGCGGGCAGGACGGGAGAGGCGGCCTCAGGCAGGGCCGCGGGCAGGACGGGAGAGGCGGCCTCAGGCAGGGCCGCGGGCTTGACGGGAGAGGCGGCCTCAGGCAGGGCCGCGGGCTTGACGGGAGAGGCGGCCTCAGGCAGGGCCGCGGGCTTGACGGGAGAGGCGGCCTCAGGCAGGGCCGCGGGCAGGACGGGAGAGGCGGCCTCAGGCAGGGCCGCGGGCAGGACGGGAGAGGCGGCCTCAGGCAGGGCCGCGGGCAGGACGGGAGAGGCGGCCTCAGGCAGGGCCGCGGGCAGGACGGGAGAGGCGGCCTCAGGCAGGGCCGCGGGCATGTGTCCAGCAGGGGGCGCCTCGGTGGGCGTGGGTGCAGGTGGAGGCGGCACCGGGACCTCAGACGCAGCTGCAGGCACCACCAGCACGTGGCCAACAGGGGGCGCCGCAGCAGGCACCACCAGCACATGGCCAGCAGGGGGCGCCACGGCGGGCGCCTCCGGCGTCCGGTCAGCAGGGGGCGCCTCGGCGGGCGCCGCCAGCACGCGACCAGCAGGGGGCGCAACCGCGGCCACCTCACGCAGCTCAAGCGCCGGCCGGACAGACGAGACAGGCAGTTCAGGAGCCGGCAGGACGGGCGAGACAGGCAGTTCAGGAGCCGGCAGCACGGGCGAGACAGGCAGGTCAAGAGCCGGCAGGACAGGCAAGACGGGCAGTTCAGGTGCCGGCAGGACGGGCGCCGCCATCACGCAGCCAGCAGGGGGCGTCGCGGCGGGCGCCGCCATCACGCGGCCAGCAGGGGGCGCCGTCGCGAGCGCCGCCATCACGCGGCCAGCAGGGGGCGTCGCGGCGGGTGCCGCAGCCAGAATGGTGGCAGCCGCAGGGACTGCAGGCAGAGCAGGCAGGACAGGCGGGTCAGGTGGGACAGGTGGGACAGGCGGGTCAGGCAGGACAGGCGGGTCCGCCGGCAAAGCGGCGGAAGCTGCAGCAGGCGGTGCCGTGGGCAGAGCGGCGGAAGCTGCAGCAGGCAGGACAAGCGAGTCAGGCAGGACAGGCGGGTCAAGCAGAGCTGCTGGCAGGATGGCAGCAGCAGCAGCAGGCGGTGCCGCGGGCAGAGTGGCGGCATCAGCAGCAGGCGGTGCCGCGGGCAGAGCGGCGGCTTCAGCAGCAGGCGGTGCCGCGGGCAGTGCGGCGGCATCAGCAGGCGGTGCAGCGGGCAGATCGGCGGCGGCAGCAGGCAGCGCAGCCGCGGGCAGATCGGCGGCGGCAGCAGGCAGCGCAGCCGCGGGCAGATCGGCGGCGGCAGCAGGCAGCGCAGCCGCGGGCAGATCCGGAACATGCAGGTCCGGATCGGACAGGTCCGGAGCAGGTAGGAGGGGTGCTGAGCGCGTAGGCGCCGTCCCTTTAAGGGCTCTCAGGACCCGGGGAATAGCGTCCCTAACAGCGCGTATCCCGCCTAGACCCAGGCGCGCCGGCCGGTACAAGTAAGCCTCCAAAGGAGGCGGCTTCTCCGGGTGGAGGCTCACCAGGCGGGCAGCGGCGATGTCGTCCCAGGCAGGGAGAAGAGAGCAGGCGCCCAAGAAGAGAGTCGGGGTCTCCTCCTCCTGCACCTCAGCCCTCTTCTTTCCCCGCTTCTTCTTTCCGCGAGCGGCGGAAGGCGGAGCCGTCGCGAACACGTCGCCCAGGCTACGGGCAACGCGTTCGTCTCTCTGCAGTGAGAGACGCTCACGCAGGCGGCGTAGGCACTTGCGTGCACGCTCGAGCGGGTACTGCTGTCCGTGCGGGCGCTCCTTTGTGAGGAGGTCCGCGCCCCGGGTGGCCAGCTCCAGGGCGATGGGGTCTTCTAGTACCTCAGGTTGGGAGCGCCAGTACACAGCCTCTTGCAGCAGACCGAGCCTCTGGTGCTCGGTCTGCCGCGCTGTGTTTTCGAGGAGATCTGTCATTCTGTCAGCAATCGCGGGGCGGGCGAGCTGGGAAGCAGGTGAGCGAAGCCGTGACGTAGGGCAAACAGGGTTTTATTCCTCAAGAGACAAACAGGTACGAACATCCACTAACACTACAATGACAGATCTGGGGAAGACAGACTGAGACTCGGACTAAATACAAAAGACTAGGCAGGAATAACAGGACACAGACGATCACAATTGGTAATCACACGAGGTAACGAGGTGGGCGTGGCACACATCGGGAGCGGACGGAGCGGGGCGTGACATACAGAATGCCGACTGACATTTTTCCGCGATGAGTGAGCAAGCTATTTGAGAGCATTACAGTCATATTTATGGAAAAATGCGTGTTTTGTCTTAATACTGTGACGGTTTATGAACTATTGGCCGTGAAACAAATAGTTTGAAGTGCTTAGTTTTCATTTTATTAAAACTTATATTTTACTTCCTGACACTCGACCCGTTTAAAGATGGCTACCATGGTAATTTTATTTTTACTTGTTACAAAAAAACCATGGCACAAAAATTGCGCAACTTTCTACAGATATTATCTGAAAGGTTTTTTGTAGTGTAACAAGCCGTTTTTGGTTGATTTGATACATTTGTTTCTTTTATTGAACGTCATTTTTTTTTGTTATTGAAAATTTGGATGTATGCGTCCGAACCACTAGGCGGCGACAGTGAAAGAATTAATAGCCAACAATTCCTGATTACCCACATCATAGTTACGTTCCGCGTCGGTCACTTTCTTTGACAGAAACGCACACGGATGACATTTACCTGACCTGGGATCCTCTTGGGTGAGCACTGCTCCAATGCCTACCTCGGATGCATCCACCTCTACCTGGAATGGTAGCTGAGGGTCAGGTTGTCGTAGGATGGGAGCAGAACAGAATCGTTGCTTCAAATCTTCGAAGGCAAGCATTGCTCCTGGGGTCCACTTCAGCTTCATAGTACCTCCGCGCATTAATTCCGTGAGGGGAGCCGCCACAGAGCTGAAACTTTGGATGAACCGTCGATAGAAGTTAGCAAAACCTAAAAACCTCTGTAGATCTCTGAGGGTTTTGGGTTGGGGCCAATCGCGAACAGCTGAGACCTTGTCTGGATCCATGGCCACTCCTCCAGGAGAGATAACATAACCGAGGAATTTAATTGTGTTGCAATGAAACTCACATTTCTCACCTTTTACATAGAGTTGATGTTCTCGGAGTCTTTGTAGTACCTGTTTGACATGCCCCACGTTGGTCCTCTGTATCTGAATAAATCAAGATATCGTCAATATAGGCAATCACACAATTATGCAACATATCTTGAAACACTTCATTAATGAAGGACTGAAACACAGAGGGACTATTAGTCCGTAAGGCATCACGAGATACTCATATTGTCCAGTAGTAGTGATAAACGCTGTCTTCCATTCATCTCCTTTCTTGATCCTAATGAGGTTATAGGCGCTTCTCAGGTCTAGCTTTGAAAAAACCCGGGCTGAGGGGATAAGAGGGAGAGGTTCTCTACGCTTTATGGTGATCTTATTGAGCCCTCGATAATCTATACAAGGTCGTAAGCCGCCATCTTTCTTGGGCATGAAAAAGAACCCCGAAGCAAATGAGGAGGTAGAGGGGCGAATAATTCCCTGTTTTAGGGACTCTTGCACATATGTTTTCATGGCCTCCTCTTCAGGTCTAGAGAGGGAGAAAAGACGTCCACGAGGTGGAACAGCACCCTCTACAAGATCGATGGCACAATCGGATGTACGATGAGGCGGGAGACCATAGGCTTGTGCTATACTAAAGACATCCTGAAAATCCCTGTAGGTTTCGGGTATACCTGAAAGATCCTCGGGCAGGGGGCTCTCAACGGAGGAGACTCTGCAGGGTAGGGAAAGACATTCCAGAAAACATTCAGATGACCATGCTTGAATCTCTCCGGTTCTCCAATCTATTGCAGGGTTGTGCCGTCTTAACCATGGAAATCCTAGAATGACCTTATCTTGTATGGAGGGAACAACAAGTAATTGAGTCAGCTCCACATGGAGAACCCCAACCTTTAGGGTTAGTGGTGCTGTGCGGTGAGTAATTAACCCAGAAGGGAGTGGTTCTCCATCCACACCTCGCACCAGCAACGGCTGTGGCATTTCCTCTAAGGGAATCTCATGATGTTGAGCAAATGCGATATCTATGAAGTTACCAGCAGCTCCTGAATCCACCAAACCCATACCTTTCACCCCTTTCGTTTCCTAAAAAAGAACAACCGGCACCGTTAACTGCGTCTTGGTACGGTCTGGCGGAACTAATGTTCTTACCTGAGTCTCTTCAGGGCGGCTTCGGGTGGGACGCTTTGGGCATGCACGCATGAAATGCCCCGCTTCTCCGCAGTAAAAGCACAGCCCCCGATTGCAGCATCTCTCACGCTCTTCCGGGGTAAGGGGCGCACGCCGCAAAACCATCGGTTCCGGTTCCGTGGGGCGCGCCGGCAGGGTCAGGTTCATTCCTTCCGAACGCAGCGTTGATCTGCGCTGTTCACGGAGAGCGGTGTCCAGGGTTATGGAGAGCCGCACGTATTCCCCGAATGTCCGGGTGGCTCCCCGACATGTCAGTTCGGCCCGTAATTCTGGGCGAAGAGCGCGACGATAGATTGTTTGTAAACAGTCGGTGGTCCAATCCAAACTGGCCGCCAGGGTTCGAAATTCCAAGGAGAAATCTGCTGCCGAGCGATTTCCCTTACGTAGATCTAAAAGCAAATCTCCAACATTACGCCCTACAGCTGGATGATCAAATATTTCCTTAAAAGCCGTTTGGAAGTCTCGAGCAGAGTGCAGCAGAGGGCTATCCTCGGACCAGAGAGCGGTCGCCCAGGTAAGAGCCTTACCACACAGCAGGGATATCACGAAGTGGACGCGATCCTGATTGGAGGGGAACTGGTCCGGGTGATGTTCTATGTATAACCCGCACTGCATTAAGAAGGCTTTGCAGTGATCGGGGTTTCGGTCGTATCGGTTCGGCAGGGCTACCGGTACGACTGAGCGTGGTGGAGAGGTAGGGATCGGTACCGCAGCCGCTCCAGAAAGCTGCAGTTGTCTCACTATGTCTGTTAGTGTTAAACGCAAGATCTGAGCCTGCGCCTGCTGAAGTTGGTCCTGGACGTCTTGCGGATCCATGTTACGGGCGAGGTATTCTGTCCTGCCAAGGAAGATCCGCAGAGACAATATCAGGCAACCAAGTTTATTAGGAATAGACTGAGGGGAGGTCGTGAGCCGTATCCAAGTCGTTGCCAGGGAACAGTAACCAAAGTCCAGTCCGTGATCCGATGCCGTTGTCGAATAAGGGGAAGCCGAGGGTCGAGAAGCCAGTTGGTCAAGCCGGTGACACGGGAGACGAACACGCGGAAGTCCACGAGGGGCGTCACGGGGAGGGTGGTCGGGAAGGAGGGCAGGCAGGAGTCGAGGAAGGAGCGGGCAGGGCCAGGAAGACGGAACGTAACTAGGGAGACAACGAACAATCAAAGCGCTCAGCATGTACATTACTACAATACCTCACACCAGAATGATGTCAGTGCGAGGTTTAAATACGGTATTCCCCTCAGTTTCCGGCAATCATTGCCAGTCACGTGAGTTGGGCGTGACAGCTGCCAAGGTGAACCAATAGAGCTGGGGTCTGTTTCACAAAGCAGGATTTCTTGCTTAGCCAGATAACTTGCCAGATTTAAGGTAGTCTGGGCTAAATAGACCTTATTTTCATCAACTTACATTTAGCCCAGACTACCTTAAATCTGGCAAGTTATCTGGCTAAGCAAGTAATCCTGCTTTGTGAAACAGGCCCCAGGAGAATTGTGTTTGTAATACATTTGAGCTTGGTTTGTTGGTGTTTTGTGACCAATCAGGACTTAGAAGTCCTTATCTGGAATTGAGAGTTATGGTTTATCAACTGGTTGCTCTTTGTGCTCGGGGTACTTGGTACTTGTTGCTTGTTGCCAGAGTGTGACAGGAGCGCATTGCTGGATTGCTCCTTCATTTGTCTCAGCCGGATAAATGGCTTACCCTTCACTCACACTGCAAGCTTCACTCTCTCTCTCGTATGTGTGTCTGTGTGTCAAAGGAAAGCAAGATGGGAGATGCGAAAACTAAAGAATTACAATGTATCTGTACAAATGGCAAATAAAGCACAATTTCTTTAAAAAGCAGGAGCAGCCACAGCTCTTTTATATACTTCTTGGTTAAATGAGAGGCTGTTTTCCTCTAAAACCAGAGCTGCAATTGGAAGACAGCTGATGACAGTTAGCAGTGGCTGTTTCCCTTACCCTGCCCAATAAGAAAGAGGGTTGTGGAACTACATTTCCCAAGAGACATTGCGCCTACCCAGGTATAACAGGTGTTTTCTTTTTAAATCTGATTGATGTGTTAGCATTTAATTATCGTATCTGCCGGCGTATAAGACGACTTTTTCCCCCTGAAAAACATGCCTCCAAGTGGGGGGGTCGTCTTATACGCCGGGTGCACTTCAGTTGGGATAGACATAGCTGCCCATTGTGGCCTCCCGATGTCCGCCCACCTCATTCTACATACCATCCAGTATCGCGCGGTATCCAGCGCGGCCGCGGCGGGTCATCAGCGTGGCTGCGGCGAGCATCAGCAGCGAGACAGGGGTGCCAGCCTTTTCGGCGCGACCGGCCCGTTCTGCTCGGCAGGAAGCAGCGGCGCTCCGGCCCGCCCCTTGTCTACGCAGAGCTCGCACATGCGCACTGGTGCCGGTCACAAGGAGATGCAGGGGTGGGCCGGAGGCGCTGCGGTCGCGCTGCGGCCGTACAATGGTGACAATGACAGGTACTGTAATGGCACTAATACTAATACTAATGGCACTCCTGTAATACCGGTATAATACCGGTAACAATAATAGCACACAGGGGTACACTTTTATACATTTTGCAACTCTCTCCTCGTCCCCCTTCTTATGCATGCCTTGATAAATACTCCCTATCCAAATCTCTTATCATGTCATAAGCATTTGAATATAAATTAACATGTTTAAATCATCTCTGATGTTCTTTTACGTTTTATTTGGTGTGTGGAAGGTGTGCGGAAGAGGGGGTAGTCTTATACGGCGAGTATATAACAAACCCTATATTTTGAGTGGAAATGTTGGGGGGTCGTCTTATACGCCCAGTCGTCTTATACGTCGGCAAATACGGTAAGTGCATCTGGTACTGATTAGGTTTAACTTCAATATACAGGCCATGTACAGTCATGTGTTGCTTAACGATGGCGATACATTCTGAGAAATGCGCCATTTGGCGATTTCATCATTATGCAAACATCATAGAGTGTACTTACACAAACCTAGATGGTATAGCCTACTAAACATTTAGTTTATATAGTTTGGCCTAAATAATAATAAAAAGTTCCACATAGTAAATGCATAAACCAATCACATAGTTCTTCATTATCAATGCCAAGTATTAAGAACTGCACATAATTATCCTATAGTTTTATATGACTAACAGTCAGTACATTTGTTTACTCCAGTATCACCACAAATATGTTAGAATTGCTTTGCTGTATGATGTTATGATGCTACAATGTCACTAGGTGATTTTTTTTCTGCTCCATTTAATTCTTATGGGACCACCGCTGTAATGCAGTCTGTCATGGATTAGAACTTGTTATGCGGCATGTGACTGTATACAGTATACCGACCTGGTTCTGTGTCTCGTTGCGAGATTGTTGGCTTATGCTAACTTCAAGCACTCCATGTGTATTCTACTTTTACTATTTCAGTATTGTTTTGGCTTCTGGATTATGATTCTGCCTAACGATTGAATTCTTTGGCATGCTTTGTCTGTGTTGTCCCATTAACAATTTCTTAAATTTCTTACGCCAAAACCAACACCTTGAAGTACTGTACTTTTGGTACTTTCTTGAAATACGGTACCTGGTGCAGTGAAAAAGCATCCTAAATCAGCCCTGGGCCTTTTTAAACAACCAGCACTGCCATAGCTACAGGATGACTTAATCTAAAAATGGCCACAGACTGCCTTCACAAGGTGGGGGACATCACTCACATCACCCCTGGGTTGAGGCTCAAAGAGCCCAAGCCGCAATCCACCCATGTCTCTGGCAGAGCCGCGGTTTGCGCAAGCTAGCAGCGGCGGGTGAGTGTAACATGAACCTGCATGATGATAATGGGCAGAACGGCTAACTGATCCATGTCACAAAGAGATAAGAAGGTGAAAGATTACTTGTTAATTTTTCACTTCAGAAAACAAAGGAAAACAGCTTTAAAGGTGATGAAACTTCACCCACCGAATCCAGTTATTCCTGAGAAGGAAACTTGTGACCACCATGAGTATCTGCCCACACCTGCCCTAAGTTGTTGTTCCAGGGAAAGTGAAGCACAGGCATGTGTTAAACGTGAGACTCGGTGTGAATTTTTTATCAAAAATAAATCTGCATTTTCATTGCTGGGGTGACATGGCGGTGCAGTGGTTAAGCACTGTCACCTCAGACCTCTTGGAGCGGGGTTCCAGTCTCCGCCATGCTTCTGTGTGTGGAGTTTGTATGTTCTAACTGTGCCATTGTTGGATTTTGTCCAGGTACTCGTGTTTCCCCCCACAGTCCAAAAACATGCTGAGGAGTTATCAAATTGTCCATAAGTGTGAATTGTGTGTGTGTTCGCCCTGCGATGGGTTGGCACTAGAGAACTGCACTCCCGTGGGAGGACAAGATTTGATGGGTGAATGCGGGTGCGGGCGGTAAGGTCCTCATGTATGTGCGGGTTGCGGGAGAATAGAATTAATTGCGGGACTCCCGCAAAATGGAATTATCTTAAAATTAATTTATTAAAAACAAATACTCTATTATTTATCTACTGCACAAAAGCAACAAGAACGACTAAATTAAAATAATAACAATTTACAGGCGAATCGTCTACAGAAACTACAATAGCCGCGCTCTGAGTGCCGGGGGACGTAACCGGACACCCCAAGAAGGAATCAGCCTGGTGTTTGGATGGGATGGCATGTTCTGAAAAGCTCCTCGTTCATGTCCATGTTCATCATTCCATTTAATTAAACTCAGATAAAACGAAATATATTTATTTTCCGTTTCTTTTTTATATACACTCACCTAAAGGATTATTAGGAACACCTGTTCAATTTCTCATTAATGCAATTATCTAATCAACCAATCACATGGCAGTTGCTTCAATGCATTTAGGGGTGTGGTCCTGGTCAAGACAATCTCCTGAACTCCAAACTGAATGTCAGAATGGGAAAGAAAGGTGATTTAAGCAATTTTGAGCGTGGCATGGTTGTTGGTGCCAGACGGGCCGGTCTGAGTATTTCACAATCTGCTCAGTTACTGGGATTTTCACGCACAACCATTTCTAGGGTTTACAAAGAATGGTGTGCAAAGGGAAAAACATCCAGTATGCGGCAGTCCTGTGGGCGAAAATGCCTTGTTGATGCTAGAGGTCAGAGGAGAATGGGCCGACTGATTCAAGCTGATAGAAGAGCAACTTTGACTGAAATAACCACTCGTTACAACCGAGGTATGCAGCAAAGCATTTGTGAAGCCACAACACACACAACCTTGAGGCGGATGGGCTACAACAGCAGAAGACCCCACCGGGTACCACTCATCTCCACTACAAATAGGAAAAAGAGGCTACAATTTGCACAAGCTCACCAAAATTGGACAGTTGAAGACTGGAAAAATGTTGCCTGGTCTGATGAGTCTCGATTTCTGTTGAGACATTCAAATGGTAGAGTCAGAATTTGGCGTAAACAGAATGAGAACATGGATCCATCATGCCTTGTTACCACTGTGCAGGCTGCTGGTGGTGGTGTAATGGTGTGGGGGATGTTTTCTTGGCACACTTTAGGCCCCTTAGTGCCAATTGGGCATCGTTTAAATGCCACGGCCTACCTGAGCATTGTTTCTGACCATGTCCATCCCTTTATGACCACCATGTACCCATCCTCTGATGGCTACTTCCAGCAGGATAATGCACCATGTCACAAAGCTCGAATCATTTCAAATTGGTTTCTTGAACATGACAATGAGTTCACTGTACTACAATGGCCCCCACAGTCACCAGAACTCAACCCAAATGAGCATCTTTGGGATGTGGTGGAACGGGAGCTTCGTGCCCTGGATGTGCATCCCACAAATCTCCATCAACTGCAAGATGCTATCCTATCAATATGGGCCAACATTTCTAAAGAATGCTTTCAGCACCTTGTTGAATCAATGCCACATAGAATTAAGGCAGTTCTGAAGGCGAAAGGGGGTCATACCGTATTAGTATGGTGTTCCTAATAATCCTTTAGGTGAGTGTAAGTCGCCAAAGTGTCGACTTAGACCGGTTTTACTGTATATTTTTTGCGGGAGCGGGACAGAATCTTGCGGGAGCGGGCAGGAGTGGGACTGAAAAATCCGTCCCGCGCAGGTTTCTAGTTAGCACCCCACCCTGGGTTATTCACCGCATTGTGCCCGTAACTTCCAGGATAGGCTCTGGATCCCCTGCAACCTTGAATAATTGTTTCAGAAAATGAATGGATGGTTTTTCATCTCTGTGTCAGATGTTCCGTTGTGTTTGTTTTGTCTTTTGAAAGATGAAGGATGAGTTTGTGGAGGGCTGCATTAATTGTTATCAACAGCAATGCCAATTGTAAAATAAAACCATTTTTTTAAAGAAAACATTTAATTGAAGAATATTGTGTTTTTTTATCTTTTTTATATTGTCAACATGTAACGGTATTCCATTATTTATTTTGGGATTGGGTGCTTTAGGGACCCCGGCTGTTATAGTCCAGCAGTTCTCAACCAGGGCCATTGCTAACAATATATTTTCAACATGACATATAGGGTGACACAATACTATTTATATTGTATATATTTATTATGCATTAAAATAAACAATTTGTTAAAGATTATTAGTAGAAACCAATAGCATTCTTTCCTGGTTGTAAACGGCCTACCTTACGCATACCTACGGCAGACCTTAATCGCATTGAGAACTTGTGGTCAATCCTCAAGAGGCAGCTGGACAAACAAAAACTTACAAATTCTGACAAACTCCAAGCATTAATTATGCAAGAATGGGCTGCCATCTGTCAGGGCGCGGGGCAAGCGAGCCGGAAAGCAAGCGATTGTAGCCGTTAATACGAACAGAAAGGATTTATTCCGGGGCAGACGGGCAACAAACAGGAACAACGTATGACACTACAATGACTGATCTGGGGAAGACTGACTGAGACTCGGACTAAATACACAGCACAGGTTGGAATTAACTAGACATAGGTGGGAACAATCAGGAAGTAACATGAGGTAATGAGGGGGCGTGGCACACATGAGGATCGTTCGGAGCGGATCGTGACACCATCAGTCATGTGCTATAATGTATAATAAAATTTAAAATTCATGTAAAAGTGCTATAGTGTTCCAAAAGGCTTTTCCATGTCAAGTGTGTTTTTGGTATGAATGTGGCCATAATCATACAAGAAAAAACACTGACTTGCAGTCAAATCTGGTCAGGTTGGGGAGCGTGCACTGGTGCAGCGTGATGTCACACTCACCACACAATTAAATACCTCAGGATCGCAGTTGGCAACCCCCCAGGCAGATTCACGGTTCAGTCCCACCCTCCAGAAATGACTGTCTATCAGCCGCAGCCAGGTGTTATGTGGGCATCCCCTGGTCCAGTCACTTGTGTCCTCAGCAATGAGGATCCTGCAAACCGGATCACCCTCAGGGAAACGTGTCACATGGCCATAGTGCCGTAACTGACGCTCCCTCACAATGCAGGTAATGTGCCTTATTCAAGACACATCTAGCAACGAGTCGTTCAACACAAAGTCAAACCAGTGGTGCCCTAAGGATTCTCTGAAGTGACACAGTACTGAAGGAGTTCAGTCTTTGTCTCAGTTCACTGGATAGCGTCCATGTTTCACAGCTATACAGCAAAACAGGGAGCATCAGGACTCTAAAGACTTGGACCATTGTCCTCTTACAAAGATATCAGGAGTGCCACACACCCCTGTTCAGCGACCTCATGACCCCTCATGCTCTTCCAATCTGTCTACTGACTTCATATGAAGAGTCACCAGACACATGAATGTTGTTGCCGAGGTAAGTGAACCTCTCAATGCAGTCGACATTCTCTCTGCAGACAGACTCACTGCTGATGGTTGTGCCCAAGAGGTCATTAAAGGCCTGGATCTTGGTTTTGATCCAGGCCATTCACAAGCCCACTCAGACTCATCACTCAGTCTCATGAGAGTCCCGATCAGAGCCTTCATGGATACCGTGAAAATCACAGCATTGTCGGCAAAGCCAAGATCAGTAAATCTTTCTTCACCAACAGATGCTCCACATCCACTGGACCTCATGACTCTGCCCAACACCCAGTGCATGTAAGCATTGAACAAAGTAGGAGCAGGAACACACCCCTGGCAAACCCTAGAATTAACTGGGAAGAATGCAGAGTTTCTGCCTCCACTCTGCACAGCACAGTGTACTGGCCAGTCATGACATCCAACAGCTTCAGGGGATCCTGCAAAGTCTCAGGATGTCCCACAGGGCGGCTTGAGCAACTGAGTCAAACAATAGCCCAAATGGAAGCAAAGATTGCTTATAATACCAGGAGGACAGCCTTCCCACCAGCCTGGAGAAGTTCACCCTGGATACCAGACATCCCTGTAGCCTTCCCTCCCCTCGGCTGATTCACCACCTGTCAGTCAGATTGGGTGGTTCACAGCTAATCGGAGGATGAGCCTCAAAAACTGTGGACCCAGAGATGTCCAACGTCCTAGCTAGAGGATCAGCTTTAAACAGCTGCTCAAAGTAGCCGACTAAGTGGGCCACAACTGCCACATCATCCCTATAGACTGTTCCATCACCCGCGCTGATTGCAACTCTCTGAGGAACAGATTTGGAGTGTGTAATTTTTCAATTCCTCTGTAAGCACGAGGTGGGTTGCTATTCCATAGATGGTGTGTCATTTACTCACAGATTCATCTTTCAAATGCCTCCTTATCTGCCCTCAGAAGCCTTGAAGCCATCATTATCAGTTCCTGATTCAGACTGGAGTTGCCATCAAGCTGCTTGCTGCGACTCCTCTCAATGATATCCAGGGAACTCTGCCGGATGAAACATCACCTTCTGGGCACACCTGCACCACCAACACAACCTTCAGCAACCTTCAGTGTCTTATCACAGAGGGTCTCCCACATTACGTTAGAATCAGCAGTCATACCCAAGTCTGCATGTTCCTCACATAACCTGCAAGCAAACTCACTAGAATCAGCCTGATATTGGACATTGGACACTATCAGGGAGAGCCGATCCACCACAGCAACAGCTACTCCCTGAGTAGGGCAGCCATCAGAGCAACCAAACCAACAATTAGTATACCCACCTACCTAGATCTGGCCAATCCCTGGCCACTGAAACGCAGAGTTTACGAAGCTCCCCCGACAGCAGAGGAAGATGGTCATATGTACCAGAAAGACAAGACGTTCCGCGTACTTACCTGGATGGGCTACATCAGATTGGGACCCAAGTGTACCTGTGCAGCAGACGACGCCTCAACACAACTCCAATTCCGAGCCCCAACAGGCCTGATCCTATTGGGCCTCCGAGGGTTTCGACTCCCCAGCACCCCCCCCCCCCCATCCCCTTCATGGTGCGTGCAGCCTTCCTATGGTGTCCTGTCTGCCAGTTCGGAGCTGTGTGAAGTTTTACGGTGGCTGGAGGGCCAATCCTGCCACCAACCCCCAAATTTTTCCCTGCAAGTTTTAGGACCTGCAGGACCGGATGAAGTTTGATGTCATACCCAGGATGGTAGTGAACATATAAAAAACATCATGCATTGTCATATATAATTGAAATAAGAAAAATGCTTGATAGCCTACTTTAAAGGCATCAATAAAACATGGTGGAGGCTCTGTGATGGAATGTCCTTCAAGAAGCCAGGAGAACTATTCTTGAAGTCGACTGAAAGAAATGACAAGAAAGCTTGCCTAAGACACTCCAGAGTGTATTGAAGAATAATGGTGGTCATACCAAACATTGACTTTAAAGCTCTTTGTGTTATATACTGTATTTACATGTATGTTTGCACATGTTGCAATAAATCACTGTGCCTATTGTCCCATCTTCATAGCGAAATATAAAGAAATGAGGGGTGGCTCATGAGTTTTACATAGTACTGTACATCTTTTATTTTATAATGAACCTTACCTGCACTTGTAGTCTATAAACGTTACACTTTTATAGTTTTATCCTTTTCTTGGCATTTAGGGGCTTGCATTTGTAAAGTGACAGTAAAGGTAAACTTATTTTTTTTGCTCAGATTTTATCCATATGGTGGTGTGTTCTTTGTACTTCTATATACTTTATACCGTTTTCCAAAAATTTGATTTAAAAAATCTCAATATATTACAATATATTGAATCACAACCTGTGTATCATGATACGCATCATATCACCAGAAACACAGTCCTAGTCTTCATCGTACCTTCCTGTATATTCTGTGTTTTTAGTACCTGTCATTATGCTTTATGTTCTCCTCCATATGTATAGCTGCCAAATTACTAGGTACCACTTATCTCTCTATTAATGCATTGCTTACCGGAGAACATAACAGAGTGAAGCAGGTGTGCATCTGGCCCCACCTACAAAGTAGTTGAGTGAAGACACAAAACAGGAATTTTATTCTTGTTTCCTCACTGACTTCCAGTGAAGAATTCCACAGAAACAAGTTGCTACCAACGGGGGACGTCATAGAGAGGTGTGATTTATGAGATTTATATCTTACTGTGATCTATAAGAAACTGTTGTCAAGCATCCACAGTACCACTTAGTTTGCTGAGAAGGGTCACACTGATGGAGTACAGAGTCAGGATCGAACCCGACGCCTCTGCTGATGGCATTTACATTCAGCTGAAAAATGAAGAAAAGCTGTCTGGAGAGGTCAGGGTTACAGGACAAATGACAGTGAGTATGATACTAAATATATCTGTACTTTGTAATGAATGCTTTATTATAGTATTTGCAAAAGAATACTGATATATTTTTATTATGTGGATAATACTACATTTTCCTTCCCAAAGATCCTTAAGTTTGACAAAAAACCACAAGAAATCATCATCCAACGGAAAACATCTTTTTTTAAAAGGACATTCACAAAATTTTACTGCAAATACATTGAGGTGCAGAGCTCGGAATCTGTCTTCTACTTTCCAGTCTTCAAAAACATTTCTACCACAAAGGAGACCATAGCAGAAGGCTCAGGTATCCAGTCTGTCGCTGATTACACAGAGGAGGGAGGATGTGGTCATTTTATATATGAATGTGATGGTCACCCGCATGTTAATGAGTGTAATGGAGCTGCAAGTTCACTATGTGATGGTTGCACGTGCAAGTAGGATTTACACCAAAGACATCATACATGTTACGCGGCAAAGTAAGTAGTGTGTACTTACCATGGTGAAGAGATGTCAGTAAAAACATGTTCTATTCTAGGAAAGCTGCCTTGGGAAGAGGATGAGCATAAGAGAGAAAATGGAATGGAAAAGAAGAAATATCTCAAAGGTAAGTGATCATTTTAAAAGTTTCAGTCACATTTGTGTTAGTATGACCCTCAATGTCAGACTGCCATAGCTTACAGGATGTGAGCAATCAGGTCCCAGTCAGCAGCTTAAAGGCCATTTCACATCAAAATGCAACACCAAAAAAACTACATGAATATATGAAATTTTTGCATGCAAAATTGATCAAACTTTTTCACAGCAAACAAAATGCAAAATTTTGGCAACTTATTGAGAAAACTGCATACTGAAAGAAATTGTAAAACTGATGACATGCACTAACATGAGTGACAGTGTGTTTTTCATGTTTCTTTTGAGCAAACAAGTGAAAAGAATAAGGCGAAGATACTGCATTCCTCCAATTCTAAAGTAGCTTAAACATGTTTCAGATGGTACTTCAGGAAAACCAAAATAAATATTGAAATCAAAGCAGCAACATCATCTATCATCTGTTAATTAGCCAGAAAGATAAAACTGAGCCTATTATTTATTTTTATCTGGACTTTTATTGGACATGAATTGTACACCGACAGACCTATGAATCAAAGAAAAATACTTTAAAAATTAAGCAAAAACCAACATGAACACAAGAAAACAGAACAGCTGCAAACAGCTCAATATCCCCTTTATCATCAAATGATAAGACAGGCTACTAAGGATGAGCAGATTGATACTGATGTAGCAGTTCTTTCCATCTGAATGTTTTCATTTTGAGTCCAAATTCAGTGTTTTTTACCTTGTAATTTAAATGTTTATATTATTATTATAAGCAGCAGAATATGAGCAACAATCAGGCAGTGCTGCCCATAGGTAGGGAGAAATGTCCTAGACACTAAAGAAAAATGTAATGATCCATCTACTGGCAAATTTACACCCCCCACCCTGCCGGCTTGGTATTTTTTAATTTATTGTCGGGTTTGGGCCAACAGTGAATTTCGGCATCTGTGGTACCAAACTTGTATCTAATCAAAAAGTAAATCAGTGATACCATCAGTCACTAAAGGCTAATGTTGTGTACCAAATGAAAGGTTTTCTTCCTATTCAGAAAAACTGATCACATGTGTAAAAACTGACATTTTTTTTAACATGTCCAAAAATTGCAAAAATTGATTTCTCTCCAAATAAAAAAACGATGATTCACAACAATGAGAATTTGTCAGATGTGGTATGACAGCCTTCATAGACATACATTTGTTCATTTTAGAATGATGTTTGTTTTTTGTGCATTGAATGACACTGTGTGGAATTCAGACATGGCTCTTGATACTGATGGTTCTCCTTGTTTTTGAGTAAAATTCCTTTCACCTTCTAATGGATTTTAATATTTTCTCTAGACCTTATTGGCTGGACAGCTCCTGATGGTAAGTTTAAGCAGTGACAGTTACAGTAGGCTGTTGAAACACCATAGTCTCCGTTTCTCAGTAAAACCTTGCAGGCACTCAGGGCTGGACTGACCATCTGGCAAACCCCTGATCTTATAAACTCTTTCTGTTGGTATGAGAAGCAGTGTAACATCAAATGTAACAATGTGAAGTAACAGATCACCTTCAGTAGTAAAATGTTACACAGTTTATAATACATCATGAATTGTTTTCTTTCTTCACCATGGCCAGTTGCCTGGCCTGTGAATTATGTGTTTGGTCTGTACATGATATTATAACCAGGGCATGTCATTCGGTTAGTGGAAGTGCTCAGTTATGATAAACCCATCTTCCTTTCAGAGATCACTGCCCCCCTCATGTCACGGTCCAAACGTGGTTTCAGTATGAATAATAAGAAGACCCTCTCCCTCCTATCACTGGCCAAAGATGATTCCAGTAAGTCAGTCCTGTTCATTTCCATAAGATCATACAATAACTGTGATATTTTTGTGAACCTAAAGAACTGACCCATGATTGTTTCTCTGACTGTGGTCACATTTCCAGCTACACTTATGTAAATATTTGTTTCTTTGAAACAATGCAGCTTATATCCCCTCCTTTTTCAGTGATTCAGGGAGAGCATTTGCATGTTCCCCAACATTTTGCTGTGTTGTGATAGCTTCTGTTTTTGGTGGTTGGTGTTATTTTATACAATTGATGAGTCCAGAGCCTGATACCAAGAGAAAAGCACGTCTGGTCCTGCATTGAAAATACTTCAGTTAACTGGATTTGCAAGTGAATGCATTACTCTGAGAATGTAAATAATACTTCCCCCAAAGTGTTACCATAATTGCAAGGACTGACATTCAAACCCAAAAACAAGCATGCACTTAATTATCATTAATATTTCTACCCAAGGCTTTTACTATATATCACGCATCCATCTGAAGGCTGTTATAACAGAAAATGCATGTAGAGAATTGAGTCCAAGCTTGTATCTTAGGTGGGATATTCTGGGAGCTGTGTCCAAAGGAGTTGAAGGAACCTTTGGATAAAACACAACGTAAGTGAGTCCAGCTATTAGCTTGAAATTCAGGGTGAGCTGTGATCTGTTCAGGACACCTTTGTGAGTAACAGAAACAGCCCAAAATGTAATTTACCCAAAAATGTGATCACAGTCTAACTGTATAACTTGCACCAAATCATGCATTCTTTGTGACTTTATGAAATGTGAAAAACTGCATTGACTGTTTTGCCTAATTGTTATAAACAGACATACTATGTTTACCAGCAGTTGACCATATCAAGTCATGTCTAATTGTTCTGTCTTTGCAGTTGCAATTAAGGAGACATATGGCAAACTGAAGACCCTGGATGTTTCACATATGAGTATGGCCATGACTGAGAATCAGGAGGAGCTTCTTCTGATCGGAAGTCCAGGTTGATACTCTAGGATTTCCATTAATGGCCCGGAGTGGCTAATCGGGAGATTTCCCGGTGGGCCGCTTGACTTTTGGGCCAGTCAGAAATAAAATAATTCCATTTGACAGTCCTTGCATTAGTGATCTGGTTAACCTGTTGCACAATACTAACCAATTCAAATATTAGCGTATTTCTATAGCTTATCATGACAAATCAATGTGTGAGCAAATGTAATTTTAAGAAAAAAAAATGTATAGAAAAAATTATCGCACAATCTAAGTATTCAGTAAAATGACAATTTAACCATTTTGTAGTTTCTGACCAGCAGTCCCCTGTAGGGATGGGAATTGATAAGATTTTCACGATTCCGATTCCATTTTCGATTCTGTTTAACAATTCGATTCTTTATCGATTCTCCTATCGATTCTTATTTTTAAAAAAGGAGAACACAGAGGTCGATTAGCTTAGAACTTTGTTTTATATCTTATCTTTGAACAAGATAGAAATTTAGGAGTAGCATGACCTTACAAACCCAACAGTGAGATCTTAAGAGATCCACAGCCTACGGCTCCTCGATGGGGTGCCACGGGGTCCCCAGAAAAAAAAATTGTAAATGTAAAATAATAATAAAATAAATATTCTTCTTTAGCAATAACAAAGTATAACATAAATTATTCTGTGGCAATTACACAAGAATGTCCAGTAACATTTACACTCTCCTTTTTAAAAGTATATAAAATAAACTAACATAATATGCAATGTTAGTTGATTAGTTACCTGCCGTATTAACAGGAGAGGACGTGCAAACGTTACCGCTGCTGCTGGGTTGAGATTCACTAGTCCGGAGCGGATCAAAAACACGACATTCATTTAAGGTTATCGCGTGTTTTGTGAGCAAATGCTTTTGCATATCCGTAGTGTTTCCTCCCTTTGATGAAATATCTACTTTGTAAGTATTGCAAGTTGCCCTGTTGTCATCCTTTCTCGTAAAGTATAACCAAACTTTTAAGCGTTTGTGCCGCTTAGGCACCATGTTTCCTGCTGGGTAAATGACGCTACGCAACGTGGTGACGTCATTCGAGGCGACTGGAATCGATAGGGGAATCGTTTGCAAAAATGGCAAACAATTCCGAGGAATTGAAGCAGTGGGAATCGGTTCTCAACAAGAACCGGTTTTCGATTCCCATCCCTAGTCCCCTGTGGAAAAACTGCATTGACTGTTCAGCCTAATTGTTATAGACACACTACTGCTAGTAAACATAGTGTGTCTGTCTATTAGCAGTTTGCCATTTCGAGTCTAATTGTTCATATGACCTTGCAGCCACAGTTAAGATGACAGATGAGCAAGAGAAGATCGCATCCATTGATGAAGTTTTATTTATGACGCAGTCTGTGGCCACTCTGCAATGTAAGGAGCTTCCTGTGATCAAACATCCAACCTGATACTCTAGGATTTCCATCAATGATTGTTTATTTCATTAATTAATATTAATAAGCAGATATGAGGGTGAACCAATCTGCCTACAATAAATTAAAGCATTTTAATATGCCTGTTATTTTCCTGCCTCACTCAGCTGCAAGAGTAATGAATCCAACCATAACTCGCCAGTACACCATGAAAGAGAAATTAAGGAACCTGATCAGTGGTGTGATCCATTATCTTCTGTGAGTAGATGTGGCTCCAGCTTTCTACACCACTGTATCTTCACAGCACCCTGTAAAGTTCTTCCATGGATCTCTTGGATGCAAACAGAATTGTACATCTTTAAAACCTGATTTATTTTTTATTTGAAATCACTGTTATTGGCTATTGTATTTGTCATTGTGTTTGAATGCACAGGCAGTGTCATGGCTCAGTGGATAGCACTGCACTCTCACACTGCACTCTTGCACTGCACACTCACACTTCTAGGTTTGAGTTTCTCTCGCTTTGCCCAGTAGCTCCTCTCTGTGTGATGCAGGTTTCCTCTGGGTACTCTGGTTTCTTCCCACAGTCCATGCGGCTAGGCTAAGTTGTGTTTTTATATTGCCCATTAGTGTGTGTCTGTGTGTGTGTCTGGTCATATATATAATACATTGTGAGGACCAAATGTCCCTACGACGTGATAAAAACCTGTTATTTTGAGCATGTGGGGACATTTTTGGTCTCCACAAGGGGAAACTCAATTTTATAAAAAAAATCTGTGACTGCAATCAAGAAACAAAAATGCCGAAAGAAAGTCTTGTATTAAGGTTAAGGTTAGGGCTGGGTTAGGGTCAGGGTTGTCATCGTTGGGATCAGGATTATGCCATAGAAATGGATATAGATACACAATCTGTGTGTGTGTGTGTGTGTGTGGGGGTGGGTCGAACCCAGTATTATTGTCCATCCCAATATTTAATAATATAAATATCACATATTGTGTGTGTGTGTGTGTGTGTGTGTGTGTGAGAGTGAGGATGAGAGTGTGTGATGGACTGGCATCCAAGCTCACTGTCACCCTGTATTATTAACAATTATGACAGATGAATAAATTCTCATTTCCACTCCTGTCCAGTCACTGTACAGTGAGCCCTCTTCCACATTCCCCAGTACACAGCTGGGTACACCAGTCTGGGTCATCACAGCTGCAGAATGGCTTCATGTTGGGAACATCAGGATTCACTGACCAGGGACAGAGTGACACACTTTCACCAGCATGGTTGCTTCCAGTCTTGCATTGTCAACTGGTTCCATTTGGAACTGATTTCATTGTTACTGTATATTTCACCGGTTTCATCTGATTTTATTTTTCAGGATATTTGGACAGAAAATTTCCAAAGATGTTGAGTGAGTAATTCATACCATGCTTCATTTTACTGGTGTTTTATTTGCTTTTTGTTTTTGCATGTATGTATATTTTAACAGGTATCAAGTTGGAATAGATAACTCCCTGAATTCCAGCTAACCCCATTATGTGTGTTTGCATAGTCACAGACAATATACAGTGAAGTTTGCTTATCTTGAAGAATGAAAACTTCAGTTGATGGAACAGATTTCCTCTCTTCACAGAAAGATCCACAAAAGTGGTCTTCCAAGCTTTGTGAAAGATGGTGACTTCCTCCAGCTGCCAGCGGACCTGTGGTTCGCTCCCCATAAACTTCTGATATTAATCAAAAATTCCGTGGTTGTGTAAGTGCTAAGTTCACAAAGTATGCAAAGACTCCCAGAGAGTTCTAATCAGACATGGCCAGTTACCGGGATGATAGGTTATAGATATTATCCCAATAAAAATCTGTTTTTGGCATTTGATTTGTCCCTTTAGGTTTGTTAAATGCCATAATAATATTCTCGTGTTTGCTAAAGGGCTATTCAGACTGTGCTAAGGAGACTTAATAATTTTGGCTGCGGATGGAGAAAGATTGATGACATAAAAAGAGTATTTTTATTTCCAAGTAAAAAAGCAGGTAAGTCAAGTTTTATGGAAAATTATATCATCATTTTCATAGTATTTAAAATACTGCTACTTCAGAAACAGGGAATGTGGGTATTTTCTTCTATTACATTGACTTTAGCACAGAATCCCAGGATTCAGATGCAGCGGATTGGGGCGCTTTCCTGCCACACCAGGTACTGTACTTTTGGTACTTTGTGAAAGTACCAAACGTACTGTACAGTACTTCAAGGTGTTGGTTTTCCACTGGCATAAAAACTGGTACCAGCGCCGATTGACATCACAGCGTGAGGCAGGACATTTTGTACCAAGTTCAAAAAATGACTGTAGTATATTATAGGGCTGGATGATGTGCAATATTAATACCAACATAGCATGTTATGCACGTGCAATTCTTACATCGCTAGTCAGCTAGATTTAGAACAGGCTTTTTCTTACTTTCAGTTCTGTACGGACATCATAGCGCAGGGCATTTATGTTTTGCTAAAACATTTTTACTCTGTCATAGAAAAAAAGAAACCTTAGCTAGCTTTGCAATTTTAATTATTATTCCTTTTATGGATCATCTAATATATGTTTAAAATCAGTTTATAGTTTACCCCTGCTACTTTTGCATAAGTGCTGCATGCGATCTCCGAGACAATCATAATCATTTTCATCCTTGTAGTTTGAATCACTCCTAGATGGGTTTGTGAGAAATTGCTGAACTCAGTTTTTGTTTTATAAATACCCCAATATTTATTACATCAAAATCACATCGCTATATTTACAACAAAATCACATCACTAGGACAGCACGCTATATGCTATATATGCTATCTGCCTGCAGTCCTATAATATTAAACACTTGTCTTCTCTTGCCATCCTGATCTATTTCTTGTATCTGTTCTTCTGACCAGATTGCAATTTTTTGTTTTACTTTGTTTATCGTTGTTCGTTACTTTTTTCAGGGCAGCAAATGTATTGTGTTCAGAGGCAGGTTATTTGCATAACCAATCAACAAAGAAAGCGTTTCAAGTCCCACCCCAAAGTACTAAACAACCAAAGAAGTATCCCAGCTGGTATGGTACTTTTGGTACTGGAATTTTTGGTACTAGTACTTGACCGGAAGTAAGGGTGCTTTTCCACCATACAAACTACGGTACTTTCGCTTCTCCATTGACTTCCGTTCGAGTACCAGTACCAAAAGTTCCAGTACTGAAAGTGCCAACCCAGCTGGGGTACTTCTTTGGTACTTCGATACTTTGGGGTGGGACTTGCAAACGTATTTGCTGTTGATTGGTTATGCAAATAGCCTGCTGCTGAAACACAAAATACAACCGCCATGTTTTGAAACACACAGAGAACAGCGAGAAACAAAATAAAAAGCAGTAGAAACAAAAATATTTAAAAAGTAAAATGGAAGGATGGACAAACGAGGAAACACAGGCTTTAATCGCCATATGGTTGGATGAACAGATCCAGTGGGATCTGGATGGCACGACTCGAAATAAAAAAGTATTTGCCGTAATAGCAAGCTGCTTGGAAGAAATGGGCCACATGCGAAACACCGAACAATGCCGCTTGAAAATCAAAAAACTTAAGCAGGACTACAAGAAAGTGAAGGATCATAAGGACATAATAACTTTGTGATGATATCAGTCAGGGGCGGTCACTAATGATGTAATTTGGTGCCGGTACCAGTTTTTACGCCAGTGGAAAACCAATACAATAGAAGTACCATACTTTTTGTACTTTATGGAAGTACCGAAAGTACCAAAAATATGGTACTTGGTGTGGTGGAAAAGCACCCTTTGTGAACAGATGATGGGACTCTGACAGAGTAGGAATAGAGTGGATCAAAGACATATTCACACAGTCACAGGGACTGTCCTCATTCCTTCTGGAGTGAACACTGAGTCTGTGATCCTCATCCTGTCCCTCTGCTGAGGGGTATAGGGTCCTCACAACCAAAGTACTTAATCTTTCTTCCAGTGTACATCTCCAAAAATTGGAAGGATGATGCCTTTTTTGGGAGTCAGATCCTTAATGGATGTAACCCAGGAATGATAGAGAAGTGCACAAAAATCCCAGAGAAAATTCCGGGGATATCAGACGTGTGCCCTAACATCAGCGAGCTCATCCAGGTGGGACCATTAAACGACTTATCCCCTAGTCTGTGGAAATGTGATGCATTTTCAGTTCAACAGATCATATTCATGCTAGCTGGTTATACTAGAATCAACCTTAATTTAATAGGTCAATCTCTTAACCAATTCTGTAGTTAAGGGAGAAATTCTACTTATTTATTATTATAATTGATATTTTTTGTCTTGTTTTCTTAGAATGGGAAAATTTATATGGTTGATTATGAACTGCTTGATAACATTAAAGAGGGCATCACTCATGGCCATCGACAGTATCTGGCTGCACCAATCGTGCTTCTTCAGGAGATGGAGCAGGGACTGATGCCCATCGCCATCCAGGTCATGAAGGTTTATTCATATGGTGCCCCTTTATTGTAATTGTCACGCCCTACATTCCTACTCGTTTGACCCTTCCTCTCGTTACAGCCCGTGTGTGGAACCCCAAGTGCCTCTCATCTCCTCCCTCTTCAGTGGTGTATATACTGCCTCCCTGTCTTGAGTTCCCCAGTCCAGTCATTGATATTACTGCCTGCTTGTGCTCCTCAGCTTACCCCACGTTCTCTCCTGATTCTCCCTACCCTGTTTTGACCCCTTGTGGTCTATTTCCTTTGGCCTTGTCTGTTGTTTTTGTTTAAATAAAGCCCCTTTTGGTTTTCCCCATGTCTGCCTTCGTTTCCGTCCTTCCCGAGACGTGACAGTAATACATTGAACAGTTGAGCTGATGTCCATTCTCTGCACTTCCACAGTTGAAACAAAAGCCTGATGAGGAGAATCCCATCTTCACTCCAAAGGACGCTGAGGCCTGGCTTCTGGCGAAGATCTGGGTCCGTAACTCTGACTTTTACATCCATGAGCTGGTATCCCACCTTCTGAAGACACACCTGCTGGCTGAGATCTTCTTCGTCAGCATCTTCACATCGCTGCATGATCACCATCCAATCCTAAGGGTGCAGGTCTTTTTTCATAAGTAGGCAAAGAACATGGAAATATGTGGGTGATGAAAGAGTGATATGTCCTAAATAAAATGGTAACTTTTGTTTGCTTTTTGCGGCCCAACATGGAAGTATTTTAAGACACTTCCTTCCTGTGTCCACAATCAGATCTTTGCTGTCACCGGGCGATACACAATACCAATCAACGTAGCTGCCAGAAATACACTCATCAACGACACTGGCTTCTTTAGGGAGGTTAGATGGACATTCTGTTTTGTATTGACATGAAAATAATCTAATATGCAACAGATCATATTATGCAGCAAAACTGTTGAACTCAGTACATGTGACAGAGTCATACAGTCTCATTTCCCTCACAGTACACAGGCTTTGGCATGGACGCCCAGTGGGAGGTGTTACAGAGAGCAGTCAAACAACTGACATACAAGAGCCTCTGTCTGCCTGACAACCTGGAGAGCCGTGGAGTGCAGAAGCTGAAGAACTATCACTATCGGGATGATGCCATGCAAATCTGGGATGCAATATCTGAGTAAGGAGCCTCTTATTTTTTGTTGATTGTGTGTTGTGACAGATCCAATCTGTCACCACTCTGCCAGGGGCCTTGGAAAGAACAGGCCACCTTTACTATTGTACATTAGCCAGATACATTGTGGCTTCGGCTTTTTGTCACTTGCTGTAAGCGTTAAAAGTATCATTACGTATTGTCAATGGCATTAATAGTACTTATGGTCATTTCAGATTTCTTCAGAAGGTTGTTGATACATACTACAATGATGACAGTGATATTAAAAAGGACAAAGAACTTCAGAACTTCTTGTACTATACTCACTCTTATGGACTTAAAATAAAAGGTAACACTGTCAATAACCTAAATAAATTTCTCTTGCTTATTTATTTAGGTAAAGTATGTATTTATATTATAAATCACAAAGAAAGCATCACTGGTGATGAGTTTGTTAAGCATTAAGGAAAGCCAAGAAAGATTTTTTTATGCATTTTATTAGATTTCCCTGAAACAGTGGAAACTAAAGCAGAAGCAGTCAAATACCTGAGCATGGTGATGTTTACCTGCTCAGCTCAGCACGCCGCCGTGAACCACGGACAGGTAACATGGCTGATAATCACGTCACACCATCCATGCATGATAAGATCTTTATTAAAGCTGTAGCAAAGTTCAGCCATATATTTTACCCTCCCTACAGTATGATACTTACGCTTGGATGCCAAACGGTCCCACAACAATGAGGCAGCCCCCACCAAGGAACGCGGACGAGGTAGATGAGGATTACATCATCAATACTCTGCCTGATTTGGACACGACCCTGCAGGGCATGTCTGTAGCCCGGTTCCTCAGTCAAGCCACTGAAGATTTTGTAAGTGCTTATCTGTTTGCTGGTACTGAACCTTTTCCAGTTATTCCTTGATCCCTATGTTCTTATCCCTAACTGACTCATTCTGCTCTGTTAGCCTGTACTGGTAAGTGACCTGATAATGGATGGATTGATTTGTTCTGTTTACTTTTCTGTGTGATAAAAGGATACTGAGTCACTGTCATTTTGCACCAATTTCATGGCACTTTGTTGTGGAATCTTCTTTTCAAGCTTTAGTTTAACAAAGTAAACAGCCTTGTTCCTCAGTTTTCCAATCTCAAGTAGGTCTGCTATTGGAAAAAAATCTTAACATAATTTATATCACTCAGCCCTCCATGCTGCCCCCCATAGGTTGCCCTGGGAACTTATGCAGATGATGTATCCAACGATCCACATCTGAGGGATGTGATCAAGAATTTCCAGGAAAAGCTACATGACATTGGGGAAGAAATTAAGGAGCGGTCAAAGAGTCAGAGCTTCCCGTACGAGTATCTGTACCCAGGTGGTATTGAAAACAGCATCGCCATCTGAAAGATGGGGGCATGACCCAGAATATAATGTCCTTCTTTGTTTGTTTGATAACATTACTCAAATTACTGAGTAGTAGCTGGTAGATATTATTACAGTCATGTTCTGCATAACGACATTTTGATCAACAAAGGACTGCATCTACGACGATGGTCCCATAAAATTATAACGGAGATGAAAAATTCCTATCGCCTAGTGACATCATAGCTCAACGCATTGCTCACGTGTTTGTCGTGATGCTCGTCCAAAGAAATCTACTGCACTGCCAGTCGTATAGAAGTATAACAGATACAATTATAATAACTCATAATGATAATAAAAAAACTATGTTACTGGTTTATACATTTACTCTACTGTACTTTTTATCATTATTCTACAGTGCAGGTCTGCTCTTTCTACTTATAAAAATGTTTACTGTAGCCTAGGCTTGTAATAGGCTATACTATTTAAATTTGTGAAAGTATACTCTAATATTCAGACAGTGACTAAATTGCCAAATCACGCATTTCTCAGAATGTATCCCTGTCGTTAAGTGATGCATGACTGTAATTGAGAGTTGAAAACTGAGCACATAGAACATAGTTGGTGTTGGTGTTGGGCAGAGTATCACCTAATCACATGTGGCATTGTAATCCCTGGGACTTTGGTCTTCTCCTAATCTATATTTAGTCTGCATCGTGCTGGATGTCCATAAGGCTGCAGGCTGTCTTGGCTCCTATTCCTGATGTTCCAAACTGTTGAGGAATATGGAGAAGTGAGCAAAGACACATGTAGGACATGCCTGTGAGCTGTGGGGGGAAATATAGCAATAATCAAGGGGGCTTCATTCATTTTGATTACTGTGTTCTTTACATATATTTTTGATTTTGCCTGAGATATGAAGCTCATACCTACAGTACAGAATCACTGAGATGGTTAAAGGATCACCCCCCCCCTCCAAAAAGATATACTTGGCTTCCACCTGTGATCATTTGTAATCATCCTGATAAGTTCAGCATGAAACAGCTGTTCCTGGAGCATCCCAGTGCTTGGGAGTGAAACTGAAAGCAAACAATCAGCTATGGCAAGGGGCTGCCAAAGATCTCAGGGATAAAGTTGTGGACAGACACAAGTTAGGAGCTGGATACAAAAAGAAATCAAAGGTTTTATTAATCCCTGTGAGCAGAGTAAAGTCCATAATCAAGGAATGGAAAGTGTTTGGTATTATTAGGACCCTTCCAGGTCAAGCTGTCGCTCCAAACTGAATAGAAGAGCGAGGAGGAAAGTGGTCAGAGAGGCTATCAAGAGGGCAGATATAGGATTTTTTGGCAAAGAGTGGTCATTGTGTGCATGTGACAATATCACACATGCTCCACAAATGTGGCTTGTATGGGAGAGTCGCAAGAAAAAGCCAGTCCTGAACAAGGGTCACATTAAGTCTCAATTGCGCTTTGCCAAAAGGCACCTTGAAGAAGGTGTTATGGTCAGATGAGACCGAAATCACACTCTTTGGTCTCAATGCCAAAAGGCTTATCTGGCGGAAAGTCAATAGAGCTTTCCAGCCAAAGAACAGCATAGCTGCAGTAAAGCATGGAGATGGTAGCATTTTGTTGTGGGGTGTTTCTCTGCAGCAGAGACTGGGCCATTTGTCAAAATAGGCTGAAAAATGGATGGGGCAAAATACTGAAGCACAAAGTACTGACACAGGGGGGTAATCCTTTAACCATCTGAGTGATTTATTGTTTTCTTTTTAATGTTTTCCTGGACTGTTGCTATTACAGTATGTCTTTCACTTGGTTGTTATAAGTTGCATTGAGTAAATACAGCTGGGAAAAAACATTGTGTGTGTCTTCATTTCCGGATGCAAAGCAACAAAATGTGAATATTTTGAATGGGGGCGATTCTTTTCTATACTCACTAAGTCAGAAGTCCTATGCATCAAGTTTCAAGTCAAGTCTCACTTCTTAGAAGCAAGAATGTCAAGACATGTTAGACACTTATGTTGCCGGGGAAGGTATCCACGAAACAACAAGCAACTTCTTATGTGGGATCTTTTATTCAATGTAGGATCTCCACCGAACCGGGACAATTAAGCTTCCCATTTATTAAACAATGAAAAGAAAATTACAATTTGGCCTTCGTAAAAATCCAAATTTAAGAAAACCCTTAAATCAGGCAAGCCAGAAGTTTTATAAACCCCTTACTCTCCTTCAAAAGTAGAAATTAAATAAAAAGAGAAAACGGGAAAAAGATCCCCAGTACAATCACAGTAGTGGCAGTCCTGCGCCAAACCAAACAAATACATTACTCAGCTTATCCATAATTAAATGCTTCATATGCACTACGCTGTTCATCCAACAAACACTTTTATCAGTCATTTCTCTACACGTGGCTTCCTCAACACATCTCTTCACCCAGCAACCACCACCCACTGAGCTCACCAGGCCAGACCACCACAGCGTCCACGCTCAGTCCTCCCTCATCTGATTTCCTTCTAAATCTAACGCTTCTAATTCCTCCTTGGTTACGATAAACCCCAGGGATTTCCTCAAATACCTCGCTAGTAGTTCAGACCGAAAGAGGATCCCTCTTTTTCCAGTAAACGAATGTCCACCACACCCGAACACACTTCCCTTTTTCCCTGTTCACAGAGTGATGACCTCACTCCGCAGCGCCACTCCCTTAAAGGGACTACGTTCCTCCCTGTATTTCCACCTGGTTACACTTAAGCAAGTCATGTCAAGTCTTGGCTAATCCTCAAGTAATTTCACCATTAGTAACTATGATACATGTAACTGTGGTCAATTTAATACTAATTTTGTCCATGTGTATTAATATTTGTATCTCCCTAAGTAAAGAGTTCCTGTAATAAACAACTGAAAGTAGAAATAAAATGTCTTTTTTACTATTTTGCTGAATTTTGACGTATTCAGCAATTCATATATAAAACTATTGTAATGAAAACTTTGACTTGCAGACAAGTGAAAAATGCTTTAACGCTGTCACACACACTGTATCGGCCAATATAGAAACAAATAATACTATTCCCTAAGTTTTTTATTAGGTCAAATTTGCACTTTGAACCGACAAATTATTGATGTTATGTTCACAGATGATCTGATTCTTTCCAGTGGCTCTTTGGTGTGAACGAAGGGAACCTTGTCGTATATGAGACATATATGCCCAACTTTCACTGCCTGCTCTCAATGCGCTGCACTCCTCTTATGTGAACAGTGAGAATAAGCCAGTCACAAGAGGCAGAAGCTGTCAGCGTCAGGGTTCTTAAAGAGTTAAGTGTTACCCTATAATTCTCTTACTGATTATTTTGAGGATAAACCTAATAACCTTTGCCCATAAGGAAAAAAAAAAAAGAACTGTTATTTCCATCACTGCATAATGTTCAGGAGTGTTATGAAGCCGTGCATACATTCGTTATTACAAACCGCGTAATGTTCAGGAGTGTTATGAAACCGTGCATACATTCATTATTACAAACCGGGTAATGTTCAGGAGTGTTATGAAGTCGTGCATACATTCATTATTACAAACCGGGTAATGTTCAGGAGTGTTATGAGGCTGAGCATACATTCGTTATTACAAACCGCGTAATGTTCAGGAGTGTTATGAGGCTGTGCATACATTCATTATTACAAACCGCGTAATGTTCAGGAGTGTTATGAGGCTGTGCATACATTCGTTATTACAAACCGCGTAATGTTCAGGAGTGTTATGAGGCTGTGCATACATTCGTTATTACAAACCGCGTAATGTTAAGGAGTGTTATGAGGCTGTGCATACATTCGTTATTACAAACCGCGTAATGTTCAGGAGTGTTATGAGGCTGTGCTAGGGGTGCACCGATCGATCGGCGCACCGATCGATCGGCCTCGATCACGTTAATTTGAGGGGATCAGAAATCGACCATATTCCCATGAGATCCACCGATCTTAGTTATATGCTTTTAACTCTTTGGGGTCGAGTATGTCGTCGACGACATCGCGTACTTTTCGCGTCTATTTCAGTTTATAAATATCTTGCTGAAATCTTAATGTATAATCATGAAAAAAACGCTGGCTAAATCCGTAATCTGTCTTCTTTTCAAAACGTCCATTGTCGGAAGTATTAAAGTTTTTTTAATTAGGTTAAATCGGCAAAAAAGTAAACCATGTCATCTTACTTTGTTTTACCTGCATCGGGGGCGTGTAGTACCGCTCTCACCCGAAGATCGCTATTCACATTCTAAATAGCCGCATTAGCGCGTATTCAAATCGCATTCGCATGGTAATTTGATTAACAGCGCAACGGTGAAACGCGATCCAGATACATCCCCTTCAGCGCCATAAAAGGGGGTTGGGGACGTGGCCAGGTGACAATGGCTCATTCATACACATGAAAGTTGCTACATATTCAATGAAAGGAGCCAGAAATAGTTACATGAGTTAGGTTTTTCTTATTTATTTATCCAAATTAATGTTGCATCTACACCATTTAGTCATCTTCATGTAGCCAAGACTTTGGTGATCAGATATCTGGGATCAAAACAAACTGCCAGCATTGCTTACTATGTACTTTTATAATGTTTCTGCAAGTGTTCCAAACTGCATTTTGCAATGTCTATACTTTGATGTCAAATTTCAAACTTAACAAAAATCTGACATATTTACAATATATATTAAAATAAAGATGAGTGTAATGGCAAAACAAATATATAAGAAATAATTTATTTGCCATGAATTAAGTGTGATGAAATGTGTGATCATGCCCCAGTCAGTGAAAGTGTGTTTCCTACCCCTAGGCCCCAGAGGGTTAAATCAGCCTTTTCTCCCATTCCCGAGAGAGGTGCAGTGCAGGCTGCCTCCCTCCCTATTTTTTGGACAAGTGTGTCATAACAGCTATATATATATATTTTTTTTACAAAATTAGAGAAATTAAAGTCTGGAAGAAAAAATATGATTTTGTAGTTCAAACAGCAATGCTCATTTATATGTTCATTTATATTTGAGGACACTACCTCATGTTTTGTGAGTATTCATATCAATTTACTCAATAAAAATGGAAACATTGAAGTAACTGTCTTTTAGTTATGAAAGAAACAAGATCGGCAAAAAAAAATCGAGATCGGCAGGTAAGGTTGCCTAAGGATCGGTGATCGTTGATCGGCCAGAAAACTGCAATCGGTGCACCCCTAGGCTGTGCATACATTCGTTATTACAAACCGCGTAATGTTCAGGAGTGTTATGAGGCTGTGCATACATTCGTTATTACAAACCACTGGCTTCTTTCATGGCAAGTTTCATCTGCCTCTGCTGGAGGATGAAAATACTTCTCAGCAGAAGGACTTTCCCCTTCTTTGGACAATAAGAATCCAGAGCTGCGTCATCTCGAAAGGCAAATAGAGAACTGAGCACTTTGCGACCCTTAGGGTTTACAGCAGGGTTCTCCAGTTTTGGTCCTTTTGCATTTTGCAGATTTCCCTGCTAATTACCATGTTTAGTAGGTGTGTTTGAACAGGGAAATCTGCAAACTATGCTGAATTCTGCCCCCCCCCCCCCCCCGGACTGGAACTGGGGAATCCTGGTTTCCAAGTTCAGGAGGTTGTTCTTTTCTGTTCTTTCAAGCAGTTCCCAGCAGCGGCATCTTTTTTGACTGCTTGTTTCGCAAGAGATAGACTGCAGAAAAAATGACCTACAGTAACCTTTCTGCCACACCCTCCTGCTCCTTCAGTCAGCTAACACAACCCACTCGCCTTTATTCTGCTCTCTTTCCTGCCTGCCTGCCTGCCTGTATAATCCTGAAGGCAGTGAAAAGATGACGTTTTGCTGTCTCATAGTATCTATAATCTGATACAATATTTTCCAAGCTTGCACAGAATATACTGTTTGAATGAGACACGACCACGGCAGGTAAGGAGCAGCTCATCAACAGTAACATTTTCACCAGGAACGAAAGCATCTCTCAGTGTAATTTCCCACATACCAAATACGTATCGAATTGGAGAAAATTTGTCATACTTTGACTTTCTCGTCTGTGAATCTGATGGGAGATCAAATTTGTTGAAATCAATTACGAGTCATGCTTCACTCAGAAAGAACATGTCTATCTTCTACAGTCCACAGCTGAAAGATAGATTCATCCCTTGACTTGTAAACACCATATAGCATAAATGCACCAACAAAACAAAGATATTCTTCTTCTGTTACATCCTACGTTCTCACCATAGATGCACTGATCTTCATTGCTTGTCCTTTTCACATCATGTACACCAGCAGTTTCCTCATGAATGTTTGCAAAAGCATATTTTGTTGGTCCTGGAGGGGTATACCTGATTTTTGCTGTAGACTGTCTTCCAGCATTTTTGTTCCATACTGTGTTGTACTTGGCCAGCCATGTTTCTGTGTCACTTCTCTGTGACCTGGGTTTGTAACTTCAGCCTCCCCGTCACTCATCAGTCTCCCCAGCATCGTCTTCAACTTGTGTGTCACTTCGCTGAAAGTTTGGTTCATAGTCACTGTCACTTTCTGCTACATCATAGGATTCATTGTCACTTTCTATGGAGGGCTAAGAGTGCCAAAATTAAATAAATAAATGCACCAATAATTAATTAATTAAATGTGTCATGAATTGTTTAAAATGGGAAATATAAAGATAAATTATTACTTAAATGTGTCATGAATTATTTAAAATGGGAAATAAAAATATCGTTAATTAAATCTGCCATGAATTATTATCTACCATTAGAAATAAAATCATTATTAATTAATTACATGTGTCATTTACAATTATTTCACTATTTATTTAATTTTGGCACTTTTGGCACTTTCACCACATCATGAATTAATTTTATCTGTCAGTGTGACCCATCAAAGTCAGTAGGCGGGACAAACAATGATCTATCTGGATCTTGTGCAGCCGATTGTTTTGGTCTGAAGCTGTGTCATTTTCAACATGGCGCTACCAATCATGGACCAGGCCCAATACTGCGCATGTATTCACATTTTGCGGCAGACCGTGATTCAGGGCATGAATGTCGTGTATCATCATTCATTGGCAGGGGCGTAGCACCAAATTCTGGGCCCTATGCACAAACAGTGTCCATGCCCCCCCGCCCCCCCCAGCCTAATCACACAAGACTTCACTGGAATTTGGCTTTATTTGTAGGATGATTAAAAGCTATGACAGGAAATGTCACCAAAGGTAGCCTAACATCATAGGCCTGCATGAGAATTGGACACACTTGCATTTGGCTGAAGAGAACAGCTTTTTATCAAGTAGCCTATTTATTATTATTACATAAAAGAAAAATGCCATTTCAGATTTCCACATTGATAAACTACTTTATTTATAATGAAAGATAAACAAAACTTGACTTACTAGTAATTTTTCATTAAAAAAAGGGCAAAAAGAAAACACTGAAAAATGGCAATGGGCAAAAAGCTAAACACAAACTTATATCCCAGTTAGTGCCCACTGGGATACGCAGAAGTGCGGCTGTTTAGAATGTGAATAGCGATCTTCACGCGAAGGCGGTACTACACGCCCCCATGCAGGTAAAACAAAGGTGACATGGTTTACTTTTTGCCGATTTAACCTAATTTTAAAAACTTTAAATACCTCCGACAATGGACGTTTTGAAAGACAGGCTATAGATTTAGCCCGCGTTTTTTCCATGATTATACACGAAAATTTCAGCGAGATATAAACTGAAATAGACGAGAAAGATACGCGGCATCACCGACGATGCCGTGGAACCCAGGGGGTTAAGCAAATAAAAAAAATATTTAGACTTATCTAGACTACATCATGTTAAACTATGTGTAATTTCGCGGTGGTATTGAAGTGTTAAATAATCACAGTTCATTTAATGTAGGCCATTTGCTTTCACATTTGGGCTCACCTTTCTTGGGAAAAAAGTTTGTAAGCAGTTGCTTTCCCTCATTTCTTTTTTTGTTTCTTCCCTGCCTCTCTTTTCTTTTTTGAAAACCGGATTTATCTTCCTTTGGCATCATCTTCCAGCACGGATTCAGCTGTTTCAGCAGAATGACCGCTAAGTTAAATGCGCCTAGTTAAAAAGCCCGGTGAAGACTAAACCATTGCAAGGGGTGAGGGTGCTTGTCCTCAGGCACTGTAAGCTAGGACACAATTCAATCCGTCAACCGATTTATTTTCCCACAAAAATTACATTTACATTAGTTAGCAACATTTATTGTGATCTTTGAATAATATTAATATTTAAAGGAAAATAAAATTCCAGATTCCTTAGGGGCCCTCCCCCCACATGGGGCCCTGGTAACTCAGTCCCCTTTTTCCCCCCACTACGACGCCCCTGTTCATTGGTCACGTATTGTGAGATGGGTCATTGATGTTTATATTTATAGTTCAGCCGTCACTTTATTGTGGTATTTAAACCATATTGCTTTGCAGATTGTAATATTTGCATCTGTGTGCGCGTTGCTTTTAGTGCCGGTGTTCTGACAAAACATCCTACCTATCGAGACCTGCTATCGAGCCTTTCTGCGCATGTGCAGTTCCACCGTCTTGGGATTAGGGTTAGGTTTTAGGGGTTAGGGTTAGGGTTAAGGTAAGAGTTTTAGGGGGTTTTGGGGGGTTAGGGTTAGGGTTAGAGTTAGGGTTAGGGCTATCGATTAGCACTACGGTAGGATGTTTTGATAAAGTAGGACGTTTTGTCAGAACACCGGACAGTAATCTTACACTTTCCCAATTGGTATTGCTGAATAGATGCCTTTTCTTTAGAAATCGTAATAAAATTGGGGTGTATATCAATCTTGTGTACCCATATTGCTTATCAAGGGGCTGTGATATATGTACAGCATTTTCTAAAAAAAAAAAAGTCACTCCAAAATAATAGTTAAGAACTTTTATTTGCACAACATAAACAATGTTTATGCTGTGCGGTTTGGCCCAAGATAAAACAATCGGTCGTCTGTCAGAAACAAATATAATTTGCTTCATTTAGCACCACAAAACACAGCTGCCATAACTGACAGGAGTGTGTGGTAATTACACTGATACAATTAAGAAAAGAAATGACTAAGGAGCAAAAAGCAGGCTTAGTTTAAGTAACTTCACAGCACATCGAACTGGGAGTAGTACATAATGGTAACATTAAAGTATTGTCACCTTTGACTAAAATTGATGGCCATACCCTGTATTTTACGTCGCTCCTTCTGAAGCACATTAGGCATTAAAGGCCTATGCGAAATAAAATCTTTTAAAGTCGAAGGACTCCATCATTATCCGGTTAATTCTCTTTCCTCTCGCTGTCGACATTATCATAAAAAATCAACAGACGATGAAATGTGACGCGATGCCATAAAAATAGCACGCCTTCTTCCAGAAGTCGCAAGCGTGCGCATGCGTAGTAGCGGAAGTTACATTTTCGGTAGTGACACCCCTACCTATATCGCTCAATTAAGGCCGTTGCGAAATTCTTCTTCTTCTTGATTATTATACGTAGCAATGTAAAAACAAATACTGCCATCTATTGTCTCGGAGTATGTTGACGGGTCCCGTACCGATCCATTATCTGGGATCTATTTGTTTTGACTTGCTGTACAGGGTAACCAATCAGATGTTACTCTCGGTTGACGACCCGCAGTGACCCGCCTACTGACTTTGATGGGTCACACTGACAGATAAAATTAATTCATGATGTGGTGAAAGTGCCAAAAGTGCCAAAATTAAATAAATAGTGAAATAATTGTAAATGACACATGTAATTAATTAATAATGATTTTATTTCTAATGGTAGATATAATTCATGGCAGATTTAATTAACGATATTTTTATTTCCCATTTTAAATAATTCATGACACATTTAAGTAATAATTTATCTTTATATTTCCCATTTTAAACAATTCATGACACATTTAATTAATTAATTATTGGTGTATTTATTTATTTAATTTTGGCACTCTTAGCCCTCCATAACTTTCAGCATCTTGATGTATTATTTCTAACACAGGTGCAGCAGTATATTTCTTTTGTGACAATCCTCATTTGAAGTCTCTTCTACTTTCAAACTACTTCTGTAGTGGTGGCAGCAGATTACCATCTTCTCACAAAATCATTGGCTCATTCTGACCCCAGTGGTAGGCGCATTATCAAACAGCTTTGGCATCATCTTGGCCCTGTTACATCAAGGATTGAAACCTTTTTCCAAAGCCACTGTGCAACAACACAATACACTATTGTTTAAGTGGAGCACTATTAACAGTACTCACTTTTTCTCTAATAATTTTTTTCCAAGTTGCATTAAAAAGTCAATTTAGGGAATTCTTTAGCTGCCTGGACTCCTTCCTTTGGAAACTCTGATGTATACATTAATTTTATTGTTTTCTCTTTATTTTATCCTGTCCAGAATAATCTGTAAATCTCATTACAGGCGTTTCATGACCCCCCTGCATGGGTAAGTATGTCTTGGGTGGTCGCTGGTCCAGGGAATGATGTTAAACTGCATCCGGCCCTGCAAGCGGTCCTCCAGCTTCCAGGGAAGACATTTTGGGGGTGGGGGCAGGATTGCCACTCCAGCTACCGTAAAACACTTCACAGCAGCTCATTCTAAACAGGTGTGAACCCCTTCTGCTCTCCGGAAGTACTTCTGCTGCAGCCGCCCAGAGGAAGTCTGCACGCATCTTAAAGGGGATAAGGGAAACTTCTTCAATCTTCTGTTGTCCATGTGATGGATGCACCCAGGCTTTCATCTGTCTCTGTGTAAGCCCCCTTCGACCAGCCCTCTGGCCTCTCCTGCGCTGCCCCCCACTGGTTGATAGATGGAGGTGAGACGTTCACTGTTCGGCTCTAGTACCTGGTGGACTGGGAGGGTTACGGTCTGGTGGAACATTCCTGGGTTCCTGGACTATTTTATCCTTGATCCTTCGCTAATTGCAAGTTACCCGCAACTGATCTGTATCACCCGTGTTTTGGTTTCATCAAGTTAACATATCAGACCTCCAAGCATTTGAACTGCATTTCCCTTGTACTTGGTGGTGAAATGTGTCTACTGCTTCTCTCAGATTATGCATGAAATTGACATTATGAGAAACTTGTGTCACAAGCACATTGTGAAGTTCTCTCACTATTTGGAAGGCAAGGACTTCATGTGTATCTTTTTGGAGCTGTGCAGCAGGGAGTTAAGACCCCTTTGTATGGGGCCTTTACAGACAACTTATGAAGGCTAAGTCTTCTTGCTAATTCAGCCTTGGCTTCCCCGTTTTCCAGTCTCTTGAACATATTTTGAGAGCTCGAAAAACTATGACATACCCTGAAGTTATGTACTATCTGCGTCAACTTGCATCTGGGTTGAAGTATCTCCACAGAAAAGGCATTCTCCACAGGGACATCAACCTGGGTATGTGTATAAAGCAGCACACTTACCTTAATCGGCCGTATGCATGTAGCTCATATGGATTTTTGTATACTGATAACTCTGCAGATGGTTAACTGTTATTAGGTGAAGTATTTGAGTTGTCATGTATGTGTCCATATTCAACCATCCACATGGATAAAGACCACATGCTTCTGTTTGACTGTCTGCACTGTGCCCTAATATAGCAATAGCGAGACATTACCGAAATACAAACACCTTTTTGTTTTTTTCTTTCAACCCAGGTAAACGCTACTGTTTGGTACATTACTTTTCTGGGATGTGGATTTGAAGGAGACTTATTGGTGTGTCATGGAGGTGCAGTACAGTCTGCCAGAGACCCTCTCTGAAGCAGCCTGGAAGCTAATTTCTGTAATTTTCCAGAAGGATCCATGTGATCGCCTCACGTTGGATCAGACACTCCAACATGAATTCCTCACTAAGGTTAGCACTCTTGTAAGCTGTTCTGCTGTAGTTTACTTGCTTGTGTGCCAGATTCACCGATATTTCTCAACTTTGTGGGAACAATTTGAGGATGGCCCCTTCCTGTTCTAACATGACTGCGTACCAGTGCACAGTGATTTGCTTAATAACATCTTGAACCACCATTCTAGGGCTTCACCCCTGTAAAATTGCCACCAAGCAGCTGTGTAACAGTGCCACAGTTTAAACAATCTAACCGGCTAACCGGGGCACGGACCTCCTTGGCAAGGACCGCCCAGCTGGGCAGGAATACCCGCTGACTAAAGCCCGGGAATGCCTCCGTCGCCTGCAGCGCCAGCTCACCGAGCGACGGGAGGAGCGCATCGCTCGGAGCATGGACGAGGCATCGGGGCCGGCGCCGCCTTCCGCCGCCATCGATCTGGAAGGTAAGCAGGGGAGAGATCGAGAGCAGCAGGAAGAAACTCCATCGCTCTTCCTGGGAGCCTGCTCTCTCCTCCCCGCCTGGGATGACACCGCCGCTGCCTGCCTGGCGAGCTTCCACCAGGAGAAGCCGCCTCTGTTGGAGGCATATCCTTACCGGCCGGAGCACATCGCCGGTAAGATGATCAGCCCGGTGAGAGACGCTATTCCCCGGGTCTCCAAAGCCCTTAAAGGGGCAGTCCGAAGCTTACCAGCTCCGGATCTGCCTGTTCCGGATCTACCTGCTCCGGACGCGCCTGTCCTGGACCCGCCTGCTCCGGACCTGCCAGCAGCACCGCCCGCTGCTGCCGCCGTTCTGCCAGCGGCACCGCCTGACCCGCCTGTCCTGCCTGCAGTCCCTGCAGCTGCCACCGCTCTGCCTGCGGCACTGTCCGAGGTGGCCGCGGATGCGCCCCCTGCTGGCCGCGTGATGGCGGCGCCCGCCGCGGCGCCCCCTGCTGGCCGTGTGATGGTGGCGCCCGCCGGGGCGCCCCCTGCTGGCCAGGAGCTGAGGATGCCCGCTGCAGCTCCGCCCGAGGGCCTGGCTTCGCTTCCGCCTACAGCGGAGCAAGCCACTCTGCCCGTGGCGCCCCCTGCTGGCCGCACGCCCAAAGCGCCGTCTGAGGCGCCCCCTACTGGCCGCACGCCCGGCAGGCACCACCACCACGTGGCCAGCAGGGGGCGCATCTGTGGCCACTCCCTTGCCCTTGCCCCGACAAGGCCGACACTCCCCAGGACCCCGCCTTTCCATATCCCATAAGGGACGGGGACATAGGCGTCGGGCCCGGGTCCCGCCCGCCCTGCCCCCTGGCTCGCCCGTTCGGCCCCTGGCTGTGGCTCGGTGGCTGCCTGCGGGTCCTCCGGCTCGGGGTCGGCGGTCGCCTTCGGGTCCCCTCCCGGTGCCTCGGTGCCGGTCCTCGGCGTCACCTCCGGCTCCATGTTGGTCGCCTCCGGGCCCCCCTGCTTCGGCGGGGCGTCGGACGGCGCCTTCCCTCTGTGTCTCCCTTCTCTGTCTGCTTGTCTGCGTTTCCTGTGCTTTGTCGGGTGCTTCTTCTCGTCTCTGTTTCTGTTTTGTGTCTCGGTCCTGTTTCCAGTGTCCCATTGATGTTTTGCTTCTGTCTTCCAGGTTTTGGGCCCCTCGTCTCGTCCGTCGCCTCCTCTCGGGCGTGCCCGGTGTGCGCGCCTTTGGGGGGGGGTTATGTCACGCCCCGCTCCGTCCGCTCCTAATGTGTGCCACGCCCACCTCGTTACCTTGTGTTCATCCCTGATTGTTCTCACCTGTGGCTCGTTACCCGTAGCTTGTCTTTTGTATTTAGTCTTTGTCTCAGTCAGTCTACCGAGATCCGTCATTGTATTGTTTCGATGTTTGTTCCTGTCAGCCTTCCCTCCGTGAATAAACCCCATTTGTCCGTCTTCATGGCTCCATTCGCCTGCTTTTCAGCTCGCCTATCCCGCGATCGTGACATACTGTATATATATACACTCACCTAAAGGATTATTAAGAACACCATACTAATAACGGTGTTTGACCCCCTTTGGCCTTCAGAACTGCCCTAATTCTACGTGGCATTGATTCAACAAGGTGCTGAAAGCATTCTTTAGAAATGTTGGCCCATATTGATAGGATAGCATCTTGCAGTTGATGGAGATTTGTGGGATGCACATCCAGGGCATGAAGCTCCCGTTCCACCACATCCCAAAGATGCTCTATTGGGTTGAGATCTGGTGACTGTGGGGGCCATTGTAGTACAGTGAACTCATTGTCATGTTCAAGAAACCAATTTGAAATCATTCGAGCTTTGTGACATGGTGCATTATCCTGCTGGAAGTAGCCATCAGAGGATGGGTACATGGTGGTCATAAAGGGATGGACATGGTCAGAAACAATGCTCAGGTAGGCCGTGGCATTTAAACGATGCCCAATTGGCACTAAGGGGCCTAAAGTGTGCCAAGAAAACATCCCCCACACCATTACACCACCACCACCAGCCTGCACAGTGGTAACAAGGCATGATGGATCCATGTTCTCATTCTGTTTACGCCAAATTCTGACTCTACCATTTGAATGTCTCAACAGAAATCGAGACTCATCAGACCAGGCAACATTTTTCCAGTCTTCAACTGTCCAATTTTGGTGAGCTCGTGCAAATTGTAGCCTCTTTTTCCTATTTGTAGTGGAGATGAGTGGTACCCGGTGGGGTCTTCTGCTGTTGTAGCCCATCTGTCTCAAGGTTGTGCGTGTTGTGGCTTCACAAATGCTTTGCTGCATACCTCGGTTGTAACGAGTGGTTACTTCAGTCAAAGTTGCTCTTCTATCAGCTTGAATCAGTCTGCCCATTCTCCTCTGACCTCTAGCATCAACAAGGCATTTTCACCCACAGGACTGCCGCATACTGGATGTTTTTCCCTTTGCACACCATTCTTTGTAAACCCTAGAAATGGTTGTGCGTGAAAATCCCAGTAACTGAGCAGATTGTGAAATACTCAGACCGGCCCGTCTGGCACCAACAACCAGGCCACGCTCAAAATTGCTTAAATCACCTTTCTTTCCCATTCTGACATTCAGTTTGGAGTTCAGGAGATTGTCTTGACCAGGACCACACCCCTAAATGCATTGAAGCAACTGCCATGTGATTGGTTAATTAGATAATTGCATTAATGAGAAATTGAACAGGTGTTCCTAATAATCCTTTAGGTGAGTGTATATATATATAATGGCATGATGCCATTTTTGAAATGATATTCCTGTGGGCGCCACTGTATGTGTGTCCCCTGTTTGCGATGCTCTACACTGTAACCGTGATATTGTATTCTTACTTTTGTAGCACCATGACCCCACATTAAACAGATTTATGTCACTATACTCAGGGCTGTGGCCAAAAAGGGGGGAGGGGGGATGTGGGGCTGAAGGGGACCCCAGTCAGCAAAATCTACTAAGGGAGACTCCTCTGGTCACAAGGGGGCCCAAGGCATCAGATAAATTTCTCAGGGGCCCCAGAGGTCCTTGCTACGCCCAAGTGTACGCTTATCTAAAGTGAATTGAATTTAATCTGACACATGGTCCCTTACATCTGTGATTCCAAACGTGTCCACTAGATGGCACCCTCTCCCCTTTGTAAGAAATTAAACACCCTCATCCACGCAGAACTTGATTCACTCTTGGCTCTCTTCCTGGGGAATTCAGTTACAGCCTTTTCAGTTCAGAAAAAATCATTCTTCACACCCAATTTAAAAGCATGTTGCAGACATACATGCACTGTAAAAAGAATACTGTAAAAAGTACAGTAACTGGTTGGCAGCAATTAGCTAGTAAGTTGCTGTAATACATTTCACAGTATTGTTACTGCAAATTTAATCACAGTACCTGTAAAATACCATAATTGTTTTTACAGTAATTATTACAGTACTGTAATTATCATCACAGTATGACGGTGCTGTATATTTCATCACAGCAAACATTAGACTACTGAAATAGCTTTTACAGCATGTAAACTGATAACAAAAATAGTTTATTATATAAAGTCATCAATATGTCAATGTAACAGATACAAAACATTTGTGCAAACAATTCAACAGCTATTAATAAACAGTTTCTAACAGTATGTAAATTGCTTAGCCTGGAATTATTTGTTTTAACTTCCCATGTGAATTTTCAGCTTAAAATAGTTAATTTGACTGTAAGGAAGCAGTTGTTAATCGTAACAGTATTTGCAAGTAATTTATTGTTTTACATTTGCTTTCTGTTTCCTACATTCAGTGCTAAAAACACGCAGTAACCTCATATTATAGGTTTACAAGATATTTGAACAAAAAAGTATTTTTAGCAAATAAAACAGTAAAATCCAAACAATTAAAATGTTTGGTTAAAATGTATCAAAAAACAAACACGTAATATGAACCAAAACTGTTGAATTTTAAATCATAAAATGCTTAAAACTGACTTTCTTGTTGCTGAACTGAACCCTGTTTCCGGAATTATACATCCTGAACCGGATACCACTTCCTGGGCTGGAGTCTTCTTTGCTGAAGAGGAAGGATAAAAAGGAATTGATTCCTGATGTAGACAAATATAGGCAAGACTGATGACAACTTTTGCTGGCTCCTTGCTTCCAACCAGAAATCCATTTATATGGTTCATTCATTGTTCTGCCAGTCATACTGAATAAAGTCCCTGATAAATGATGCCACATGTGGATTCAAGGACTCATTCTTCTGCTGGACCATCTTGCCAGTCCTTCTGCTCACCTGGACCTTGGAAGCACACTTACTCTGCTCTGGATTTATCCAGACAAAAAAATCTGTAAATACAAGACATTACTTTTCATTAGCTAAGGTGAAACCATTGATTTGAGTGATTTCTAATACATATAATGGTGTCTATACACAAAATTGAGACCATTGCAAAATTATCAGTTTCTCTGATTTTACTATTTATAGATATGTGTTTGAGTAAAATGAACATTGATGCATCCCATGCTAGCAGTGTATTTAACCAATATACATTGGAGGTGCTAATGCAGGTACTAGTTCTATTTTGGAAGCTAGGAGGATGAAAACAATGTTTAAATTGAAAATAAAATAAAACACTTTTCAGCTTTGTATAACTTCTCTAAATTATATTGTTTTCTGGTTTGTATGTATCTACTTCATTCATTTTGGAGCCAGGAATTAACAGACCAGACCTGCAGCAAAATTCTACCTCTGTTATATCATCATTTCCAATATCAACAGTATCATCAAGCACACCTGCATTATCACTGTCCACGCCTCCACCTCTACAAGCCCCCAAGTGCTTTGCATGATTCCTGCTAATGTGTGAGGTGAACGAAGATTTGACACTGAAGAGCTTCCGACAAACAATGAAAGGGCAAACATTTTTTCCCATCACTTATATGCCACTTTAAATGCTCAGACTTGAAAAACAGGAAGATTTGAATGTGCATTAATCAACCTGACAATTCAAATCCACATCCTTATGGGATCTAGCTGGTTTAGAGGTTGTGTGACTTCGGTACATGTGTGTTTGTAATGCACAAAATGTCTTGAAATTACAAGGGCACTTGGAAATCCCACATGGAAACCTGAAGTTTACAAGGTTCCTATGCTTGATACAGTATATCTAGGGACTGAGTATGCAGAGAAACAATATTGTTTGCACTTGAAAAACATATTTTACGCATAGCCTGCTAGTTTATGCCTGTACAAAGTGATTGTTGTGATTTTTTTTTTTTTTTTGCTGTACCTACTCAGTCTAAAAGAATCTGTGAGACGTTAACGTTGGAAAAGCAAAAATCTTAAAGCAGTGTAACGTATTACGCTTCCATGAGTCAGAAACGAGACCACTGTGTTTTAAAATTAAGCTAGGAACAGTCTTCCCTGCCATGAAGGGCATAACACAAAGACCAACAAAAATGTTGTGCTGTTTAAAGTCTCTCCTGTTGTAGCGTTTCGCCTTAGTCCGTTTCAGTGCGTGGATCCCAGAACAGATGGTAGTTACGAACGGCGCTATAGCTTGTTAGGGCTCCAACACTCATACACGAGGGCAAGCATGCGCGATTTTGATTTAAATGTTATCCGCCGATGTTACCCCTTGTACCAAATGTATTAAGTTAATGCCGCCAGATGATAAATTCTAGAAAACATTAACATGCTAGTTGTTTACTTTGGCAATATTGTGCACGGTAGCTTACAAGCAAGCTCTGAACGTATCTCTCCCGGTGCACTTTTAAAGTTACATACACGATGAGCGTTGCGCGACAAAACGTCACGAAATTAATGCAATAAATACACAACAACTACTAGCTATACACACTACTACTACTCCCAGTAAAAAATATAGAAAAGAGATATAATATAGAAGATAGAAAGACGTTGGTTCCTCGTCGTTCTACAGAAAACAAAAACTACAACAACTGTATTAGACATAATACAAAATACTACCGTCGAAAAAATCCCGCTCAATATTACTGTATTATGATTCACAGGAAAAGTATATTAAGTAATAATGCTGTGAATCATTGCCACTGAATATAAGAATCTGATCATATGAGAATAATATTATTTTACCCACTAAGGTTACTGACAACACACAGCGAGAGAAATGCCAAAGCGACCTTGCAGGTGTTATGCCGAAAAAGGCGTCCCTGCAGTAGAATGCATGCCTGTCTCTAAATGACCGATTGGTCGCTGATCTGAAACGAGTTGAGCTACTTTATCGAGTAAGGCTATCGTAGTGCTAATCAATAGCCCCCAAAAACCCGTAAAACTCTAACCCTAACCCCCAAAAAACCTCTAAAACCCAAACCCTAACCCCCAAAACACCCCAAAAACCCTAACCCTTACCCCTAAAAAACCCCTGACCCCCCAAAAACCCAAGCTCAACTCGTCGGAACACCGGCATGCATTCTAAGGCAGGGATGCCTTTTTCGGCATAATACCTGTTAGTAGATAACCCGGCCATCACTCACTTCTCACTGCACTGTTTCAGGCAGAAAGGCAGAATGTTATTTGCATCCAGGTAATCTACCATTTTCACTTGTTTGTCCGTTATGAGTGAAATTCCGTTATGTGCGAATCCGCTAAAACGGGACTATACTGTAATTCTACTATTAACATAACTTGGAATGAAATTTCTGGGCTTGTAGTAACGTTGTTAGCTTGAACATCGTTACTACACTTCTGATTGCCCTGTTTCAGGCAGAAAGGCAGACTGGGTCATTTTGGAGGAGACGGTGTCTTTGCTTCGGTGTGACTCAACCCTAAATAAGTGGCTTTACTGCTGGACTTGGAATGAAATTCCAAGTTCCTAATTAACCAATGAATTACCACATTTCGTGGGTCACTCAACACACACATTGTGTCCTAGGTGGTCATGGAGACTTGGTTGGTGATGTTGGGGGATTGGAAGCAGCCTAGGGTATCTACATCTATAGAATTTGCTTTGTCTTTCCTGCAGATTTCTCCAATAACCCAAAAGCAAGCAATTTAAGTGACATTTTAATCTATACGGCCTGCTAGTTTGTCTGATGGGCGGGGCTTTTCATGTAAACGGGATTAAAACTTTAAGTAGGAATGAGTGGCCACACAGAACACCTAGTCATGCTTATGTCATGTTTGCAAATATTTCTTATGAATTCCAGGAAATTTGATACATGAACCCATTTTCAATGTATAAATATTTTTATTAATTTGTTAATTTGAGACACTTATATACAGATTTGGTCTTATGAGATCAAAACAGAGTCAATGCATTATGTGGAATATCAAAGAAACACTGTTATGAGAACATCATATCTATTTAATTCACCAGAGTTTAGGAAATTTCAAGAAAATCTTATTTGGTTAATATAATTACACAAACCAAATACAGTACAATCCCGTTATAACGGACTTCAAGGGACCTGGCAAAACAGTCCGTTATATCCAAAGTCCATTATATCCAGAGTTGCTGTATGACCAGAACACAACTACAGGACACCATTTACTCATGCCACACCCCAGCAGACACACTTGTGGTACAGATTATTATATTGTTCATGTAGTAATCCAACTTTACCTGAGCAGATCTGTGACTATTAATAATCCCGACTACGTATCTGCGCGGATATCACCGGCACGCCACGCGCCTTGTAGGCAGAGCCTGCATGTCCGTTATAGCCGAACAAAACTACAGCTAAAAGTGGCCCTGGGGACCAAATTGTTTAAGAACATAAGAAATTTACAAACGAGAGGAGGCCATTCGGCCCATCAAGCTCGTTTGGGGAGAACTTAACTAATAACTCAGAGTTGTTAAAATCTTATCTAGCTCTGATTTAAAGGAACCCAGGGTTTTAACTTCCGCTACACTAGCAGGAAAACTATTCCATACTCTAACTACACACTGTGTAAAGAAGTGCTTCCTCAAATTCATTTTAAAATGTTCCACTTATGGCCACGAGTTCTAGTATTTAAACTAATATTGAAATAGCCATTTGGCTGAACAGCATCCAGACCTGTAAGAATCTTATAGACCTGGATCATGTCCCCTCTTAGTCTCCTTTGCTCAAGGCTAAACAGATTCAGCTCAGCTAACCTCTCCTCATAAGACATTCCTCTTAGACCAGGAATCATTCTCGTAGCCCTCCGTTGCACCTTTTCTAAGGCAGCAATGTCCTTCTTAAGGTATGATGACCAAACCTGCACACAATATTCTAGGTGGGGTCTTACCAAGGAATTATATGAATGTAACATCAGCTCCCTTGACTTAAACTCCACACACTTAGAGATATAACCCAACATTATATTGGCCTTTTTTATTGCTTCCCCACACTGGCGGGAGTGGGACGTGGAAGCATCAACATACACGTCGAGATCTTTCTCATAATCAGCTACCTTTATTTCAGTGGAACCCAAATATCTGTACTTTATATTTCTGCTCCCTGCATGGATTACCTTACATTTATCTGTGTTAAATTTCATCTGCCAGGTATCAGCCCATTCGCTAATTAAATCCAGATCCCGTTGTAGCCTCTCTGCTGCTAGATTAGTATCTGCTACACCACCCACCTTGGTGTTGTATGCAAATTTAACCAGTTTACTGTATGTATTCGTGTCAATATCATTAATGTAAATTAGGAACAATAGTGGTCCTAAAATTGAACCCTGCAGTACCCCACTATGTACGCAGACCCACTGTGACATTGTGCCTCTAATAACTACTCGCTGCTTCCTGTCAGTTAGCCAGTTTTCGATCCAAGCTGCTACAGTTCCTAAAATCCCTGCAGCTTTGACCTATAGCAAGAGCTGTTTGTGGGGGACAACATCAAAGGCTTTCTGGAAATCTAAGTAAATCACATCGTAGGCCTACACCTCCGACGCCTCGTCGGTCACCTGCGGGTCCCCCCATTCTGGCTCGTCAGTGGACGGCGCCTTTGCCTGCTGTGGCTTCCCCTCCCTCCTTGCCTTCGCCAGAGTCCCCTCCGACTTCCTCCTCGCCTCCCCTGGCCTCTTCGCCCCTTCCGAGGTCCCCTCCTGCTCCGGCCTCTCGGTCGCCGTGGTGGTGTTTCTTTACCGAATTTGCAGTTTTATTATTAGTCAGTTCAGATAAAAAACATAACTTGGTTCTTGGACAGACAAACTTCTTTATGGCTTTATGGATTGGAGGCCTCAGCTATAACGGCAAGATTACTTAAATCTCTTCCTTTCATTGATAACTTCAGTCAGATTAAGTCGGTTCTTAACAATCCAGTTATTTATAATACATTACTGACTTGGAGAGATGTAAAGAAATTTTTGAAAATCTCAAATTCAGTCTCATTATAATCTTCAATTGCTCTCAACCCAGATCTTCCTTCTCAGTTCAGAGGTTTTTGGCTGATGGGTTGGATGTCTAAGGGTCTTGTTAATTTCTCAGATTTGTTTGTCTAAGTAACTTTGAAATCTTTTGAAGATATCTCTTTGGCATATGGTCTTTCAAACCGAGATTCCTTTACATTTCTACAGATCAGACATTTCTTGGATTCTTCATTAAGGGAGAACAAAATCCATCTTGAGCTGTGCGAAATAGAGGACCAATTATTAAACTCTACTGCTCTTAAAGGAAAAATTTCAGAGTTATACAGTATACCTTATTGTCCGACTAGGTTCCTTCTTCTTGGGATGCCTTAAAATCTCCAGGTTGAGTATGCGCTTCTCCAGGTTGAGTGTGACGTCAGCCATCTGCACATATCCCAGTGTGGCATATAACTGCAGATAATGCTATTCTTGATAATTATGATGATCCCCTCCAGATGAGGATGTCATCCAAAGGACACCCCTCAGCTTCCAGCTTGCAGTCATTTCTGTCACCATTCTATGCTGAAAGTGTTGAGGGCTGAGGGAATCCCAAACTATAGAAGGTTGAAATTGATTAAATGTCACCTGCTCGTAGATTACATTCTTTGAGTTTATCAAAACCTACTTTCACAGCCTTGTACTGCTTCTATGTTGCGTCATTTAGTAGCAATTCTCTAAGCGCATCTTCAGCTTCATCTCCTGTGGTTTTCTGCATTTACATTTATTCAACAGGCGCTTTTGCCCAAAGTAGGATGAGCCAGTACCTGGAGCAACTGGGGTTCAGGGCCTTGCTCAGGGGCCCAATGGTGACATCACTCTGCCAACCATTGGATTTGAACCAGTGACCCTCTGATCACAGACATAGACTCACTGAGTCACATACCACCTGCCATGATGATGCAGGTTGTGGGTGAATCTTTAGATCCACCACCCTCTCTCCTGTGTGAAAGATGCACAGATGGGGGATGGGGAGATGATCTGGTCATCTTTAAAAATAAAGCACCCTGCAGAATCTGGCAGTCAATGAAATGGAAATAAAATAAAATAAAAATGTTAAGTTTTTTATTCTTTCTCTGTGGCCTGGTACCAAATGATCCACGGGCCAGTACCATTCCGGGGACTGGTGGTTGAGGGCCACAGGTTTAGAGAAACTGAGTGGATCAGGAGGCTGTATGATGAGCGTTGGGCTGGGGGGTCACTGCTGCTGTCATCTGTTGTTCCTTCATCTCTCAGCAATTGATTTAAAATCCTGGACAGTTTAGCTCATCTGATCACATCTGACATTACTCAAAAAATGCCATAAATACTATACCTTAACCACGATAAAACAGTAACTGTTTCTAAACACCATGTGTTTAAACTACATATTGATCAAAATGTTCCTCAGAATTTTCCACAGTGTTGACCCCTGCTCTAGACCCTGTTTGTGGGAGCTGCAGACCCCCTATATTTTGTCTCAGTGTGTAACACCCCCCACCCCCTGTTTTTCTCTTTTACATTCTTAAAGAAGAACAGAGCCACATAAACGAGACATGGCACATTTTACAGACAAGACAGTGACCACAAAAAAATGGAAAAACAATAGCTAGAAAAAATGACGTAGAAATATCTCAGGTTGCAGTAAATACAGCACAATTTATAGCACTTTTCACCGCACAGAAGCAATTAAAATCGAAATCAAAAGACTCACAATAATTATATTCACCTACTGATTATAATAGGAAAAGACTTTAATCAACAAAAGGCAGCTTTCCGCTCAGACTGCATGTCTGCTTATAAAGCACGGGCTGCCGAGCTGTGACCCTCACATGCTAAAACATGCTCATCACATCCACCCCTCAGCCAAGTTGTAGGTAGTTATAATGCACCTGGTACCAGGTGGTTACTAGTGCAAATCTCTCATGCCGCTGTGGTGATGATACATGCTCATCACCCCCCACCTCATAGCCGAGTTACGGGAAATTTTATTGAACAAAGTCATCACACAAATTCCTACGTTCTTCATTTATTGGATCCAAAGTTATGTCCCAGAGTGAAAAGGGAGAGAAACTGATGTCTCTATACCTTTGGGGGTGCAGTTTAAATGGATGCTTGCTCTGAAGTAATATGATGTGAATTTGCCATTTGGTGGAAACTGGGGGAGTTACAACTTGAACTGTATTATAATAGCATGTATAACAGCAGTTAGTACAATTCATTGAACCCCGTGGGGAAATTCCATTCTCCACCTATTCCATTTTGCTTCCCATCACATACAGACACATGTGTATGGAGGGCTAAGAGTGCCAAAATTAAATAAATAAATACACCAATAATTAATTAATTAAATGTGCCATGAATTGTTTAAAATGGGAAATGTAAAGATAAATTATTACTTAAATGTGTCATGAATTATTTAAAATGGGAAATAAAAATATCGTTAATTAAATGTGCCATGAATTATATCTACCATTAGAAATAAAATCATTATTAATTAATTACATGTGTCATTTATAATTATTTCACTATTTATTTAATTTTGGCACTTTCAGCACATCATGAATTAATTTTATCTGTCAGTGTGACCCATCAAAGTCAGTAGGCGGGACAAACAATGATCTATCTGGATCTTGTGCAGCCGATTGTTTTGGTCTGAAGCTGTGTCATTTCCAACATGGCGCTACCAATCATGGACCAGGCCCAATACTGCGCATGTATTCACATTTTGCGGCAGACTGTGATTCAGGGCATGGATGTCGTGTATCATCATTCATTGGTCACGTATTGTGAGATGGGTCATTGATGTTTATATTTATAGTTCAGCCGTCACTTTATTGTGGTATTTAAACCATATTGCTTTGCAGATTGTAATATTTGCATCTGTGTGCGCGTTGCTTTTAGTGCCGGTGTTCTGACAAAACATCCTACCTATCGAGACGTGCTATCGAGCCTTTCTGCGCATGTGCAGTTCCACCGTTTTGGGATTAGGGTTAGGTTGTAGGGGTTAGGGTTAGGGTAAGAGTTTTAGGGGGTTTTGGGGGGTTATGGTTAGGGTAAGAGTTAGGGTTAGGGCTATCGATTAGCACTACGGTAGGATGTTTTGATAAAGTAGGACGTTTTGTCAGAACACCGGACAGTAATCTTACACTTTCCCAATTGATATTGCTGAACAGATGCCTTTTCTTTAGAAATCGTAATAAAATTGGGGTGTATATCAATCTTGTGTACCCATATTGCTTATCAAGGGGCTGTGATATATGTACAGCATTTTCTAAAAAAAAAAAAGTCACTCCAAAATAATAGTTAAGAACTTTTATTTGCACAACATAAACAATGTTTATGTTGTGCGGTTTGGCCCAAGATAAAACAATCGGTCGTCTGTCAGAAACAAATATAATTTGCTTCATTTAGCACCACAAAACACAGCTGCCATAACTGACAGGAGTGTGTGGTAATTACACTGATACAATTAAGAAAAGAAATGACTAAGGAGAAAAAAGCAGGCTTAGTTTAAGTAACTTCACAGCACATCGAACTGGGAGTAGTACATAATGGTAACATTAAAGTAATGTCACCATTGACTAAAATTGATGGCCATACCCTGTATTTTACGTCGCTCCTTCTGAAGCACATTAGGCATTAAAGGCCTATGCGAAATAAAATCTTTTAAAGTCGAAGGACTCGATCATTATCCGGTTAATTCTCTTTCCTCTCGCTGTCGACATTATCATAAAAAATCAACAGACGATGAAATGTGACGCGATGCCATAAAAATAGCACGCCTTCTTCCAGAAGTCGCAAGCGTGCGCATGCGTAGTAGCGGAAGTTACATTTTCGGTAGTGACAGACACCCCTACCTATATATCGCTCAATTAAGGCCGTTGCGAAATTCTTCTTCTTCTTGATTATTATAGGTAGCAATGTAAAAACAAATACTGCCATCTATTGTCTCGGAGTATGTTGACGGGTCCCGTACCGATCCATTATCTGGGATCTATTTGTTTTGACTTGCTGTACAGGGTAACCAATCAGATGTTACTCTCGGTTGACGACCCGCAGTGACCCGCCTACTGACTTTGATGGGTCACACTGACAGATAAAATTAATTCATGATGTGGTGAAAGTGCCAAAATTAAATAAATAGTGAAATAATTATAAATGACACATGTAATTAATTAATAATGATTTTATTTCTAATGGTAGATATAATTCATGGCACATTTAATTAACGATATTTTTATTTCCCATTTTAAATAATTCATGACACATTTAAGTAATAATTTATCTTTATATTTCCCATTTTAAACAATTCATGACACATTTAATTAATTAATTATTGGTGTATTTATTTATTTAATTTTGGCACTCTTAGCCCTCCATACATGTGTAGGTAAGAACAGGTTTGGCAGTGAAGGGCAGCCACCTACTGCAGTGGCCCTGGAACTGGGGGTTAAGGGCCTTGCTCAAGGACTCACAGATATGTTCTGCCAAGGTTGGGCTTGAACCAGCAACCCTCCTAGGCTTTGTCTGCTGGGCCACATGCTCATGCAGCACATTTACAATATAACGATGTATAACATCAATCACTTGTCCTATTCAGGCTCACAGTGGGTCCAGAGCCCATCGGCACAAGGCAAGGAACAACCCAGAATGGGGCACCAACCCATCACAGGGCAGAGTCACACACCCACAGGTAATTTGGTAAATCCAATTAGCCTCAGCATCTTTATGTACTGTGTCAGGGGGGACTGGAGAATCAAGAGGAAACCCCACAACAACATGAGGATAACATGAAAACTCTACACACATGGAACCATAGCAGAGACTCAAACTCAGGTCCCGCACATTGGAGACAGCAGCGCTAACCACTGCACCACCATACGGCCACTTATCCTCCTATTATATTTCTAGATAAATGCCGTCTCAACAAAAAAACTGTCTTCCCTCAGAGGCTCCATGATTTTCACGCCATGCCAACCGCGTCACTGCCAGTATGCCAGGCTGCCTTTGGTGGTTGGCCCCCTGATGCTGTTGCCATTGCAATCAGGGAGCTGAACATGTGCTTCTCAACAAAAACAATGGAACAGTGTCACTGTAAATCCCAGAAGATCAGCGTCTCATCAAATGTTTTCATGAGTACAGGCCTCTGTATCTATAGCTTTCCCTGGATTCAACCAACCATGGATCAAAAACATGTTTGTTTACTCCAGCATCACCACAAATACATATGATGCCACTAGGTGATTTTTTTCTGCTCCATTTTATTCTTATGGGAGCACCATTGTAAATGCAGTCTGTCGTTGACTGAAACTTGTTATGTAGTGTGTGGCTGTACATACCGACCTGGTTCTGTGTCTTGTTGCGAGATTGTTGGTTTATGTTAACTTCAAGCACTCCATGTGTATTTTACTTTTACTATTTCAGTATTGTTCTGGCTTATAATTCTGCCTGATGACTGAATTGTCCATCCATCCATTATCTATACTGCCAATATATGGAGCCAATCCCAGCATCATTGGGTGAGAGGTAGGGTACTCCCTGACCAGGTTACCAGTCCACCACAGGGCCAACACAGACAAACAGCCACACCTATGGGCAATTTAGAGTAGCCAGCTGACCTAAGCTGTATGTCTTTGGACTGCGGGAGGAAACCCAAACATGCATGGGGAGAACATGCAAACTCCACACAGAAAGGTGGAGTGACCCGGGGATTGAACCCAGGACCTTCTTGCTGTGAGGCAACAGCGCTAACCACTGCACCACCATGCCACCCCAACTGAACTGTTTGCCTTTGAATTGTTGTTGCTTTGTTTGAGATGTCCCATTTACAGTTTCTTCCCTGACCTTTTCTCGAAACCCTTGAAAATTATTACATGGAGGCTCCATTCAGTGATGCTTGCTAACCTTGATCATTCATTGAACCAGTGGAAAGGTATCAAGGAAGTCAGAAAATAGTCAGACCAAAGATTGTATATAGGCCTAAACAGCTTTCTTACCCTCTATAATCAGAATGATAATGAATAGAGGTAGCAGATATGTAGAATCATTTATATGATTCCTCGCTACAGGGTTAAAAAAAACTCCCCAATGGCTACAAACTAAAACAAAATATGTTTGTACTGCAACATCATATATCTGTGTATGTTTTTGCATCAGTATTATTAACGTCTTGATTTTTTAATGTAGTTTTTATATGATTTTATTCGCATCTGAAATTAGTTTTAGGTGTGATTTCATAAATTTTATTTCTAGGGGTAGACGGAAAGTTGTAGGACTTTGCTGGCTGGTAAAAAAAAATGTCACGATGCAGTGCCATAGGTTACTTCTGTGGTTCATGTGTATTGCGTGAGAATCCTATAGGTAAACTAATCATTACTTTAGCTATATAGAATTTTAATGCTTTCACATGAAGAGCCCCACCTGAAACATAGAGAATGGGTGATGAAACCTCACCCACCCCAGTTATTCCTGAGAAGAAAACCAGCCCAGCTTGAGGCCATCAGAAGTATCTGCCCATGCTTGCCCTGAGGTGTTGTTCCAGGAAAACAGACACACAGGCATGTCAATAATGATATTATTGTCATTTTAAGACCATTTCATGCCACTGATATAATGATAATATAATAGCATAATAAGGCAAGGAGCAATGAACTTGTAATTCTTAAGAATTTTGAGACATTGGAATTTGAATGTAAAAAAAATGTAAATATCATAAATAAATAAAACATATATAGAATCAGACAACCAAAAATAGTTGAAATGAACTCTCAGACTCTGTTAACAAAAATTGCACTAAATATTAACATATTAAACATTTGGCAAAGGGGTATTGAGAGTCATTCACTCCACAGTTGTTGAGGCTCATCCTACGATTAGCCGCAAACCACCCAATCCCACTGTAACTGCACGGGCGGTGAATCAGCTGAGGGGAGGAAAGGCTACAGGGATGTCTGGTGTCCAGGGTGATCTTCTCCAGGCTGGTGGGAAGGCTGTCCTCCTGGTATTGCAAGCAATCTTTGCTTCCATTTGGGAGACGGGCTGACTGGAAAATGGGACTTCTTGTCCTTATCTGGAAAGGGAGGGGTTATTGCCTGGATTGCGGCAATTACAATGGGATAACACTGCTCTCAGTGCTTGGTAAGGTGCCTGCTAAGGTCATCCTTAATAGGATCCATGATCACTTGCTCACCTACCAGCACCCAGAGCAGTCTGATTATACTGTATGTCTAAGAATTCTTCCATCGACTGCATCCTGGCAGTGAGGGTTGTCGTCGAGTAGAAATGTGAATATCAGCAGAATTTCTTTGCAGCCTTCATCAATTTTCATAAAATATTCGACTCAGTTGATCGAGTTGCCCTGTAGGACATCCTGAGACTTTGCAGGATCCCCCCAAAGTTGCTGGACATCATGGCCGGCCTGTACACTGGTACTATGAGTGCTGTGCAGAGTGGAGGCAGAAACTCTGCGTTCTTCCCAGTTGATTCTGGGGTTCATCAAGGATGTGTTCTTACTCTTACTCTGTTCAATGCTTGCATGGACTGGGTGTTGGGCCAGGTTGTGGGGTCCAGCGGCTGTGAGGTATCTGTTGGTGACGAAAGGTTCACTGATCTTGGCTTTGCCGACAATGCTGTGATCTTCGCTGAGTCAGTGGAAGCTCTGATCAGGGCTTTCGAGAGACTGAGCAAGGAGTCTCAGTGTCTGGGCTTGAGAGTGTCCTGGATAAAAACCAAGATCCAAGCCTTTAATGAACTCTTGAGCACAGCCATCAGCAGTGAGTCTGCCTGCGGAGAGAACGTTGACCATGTAGAGTGGTTCACTTACCTCGGCAGAGACATTCATGCCTCTCATTTGAAGTCAGTAAACAGATTGGAAGACCATGAGGGGTCATGAGGTCGCTGAACAGGGGTGTGTGGCACTCTTGATATCTTTGTAAGAGGACAAAGGTCCAAGTCTTTAGAGTCCTGGTGCTCCGTGTTTTGCTGTATGGCTGCGAGACATGGACGCTATCCAATGACCTGAGACAAAGACTAGACTACTTTTGTGCTGTGTCTCTTCGGGTACTGCTGATTTAAGTTTGTGTTAATCGAGCGGGTGCTCAGGGAGTCACGAATGAGGCTCATTACCTGCATTGTGAGGGAGAGTCAGAAATGGCCATGTCGTGCGTTTCCCTGAGGGTCATCCGGCTCGCAGGATCCTCATTGCTGAGGACCTGAGCGGCTGGACTAGACCAAGGGGACGCGCATGTAACACCTGGCTGAGGCAGATGAACGGCCATTTCCAGAGTGTGGGACAGGAGTGCGTGTCGGCCTGGGGGGGGATCCCAAGGTATTTCATCCTGTGTGGTTTCATAAGTTTTTATTTTGAAGATGTAAATATATTTAGTTGTTATATGTTTTATTACAGGTTTTAGCAATTTTATTTCTTGGTGTAAATGGAAAGTTGTAAGACTTCTTTTTAAATTTAGTATAAAATACCCCACCTTACGATGTCATTCAGCAATGGTACCAGTTTTTACGCCAGTGGAAAACCAACACCTTGAAGTACTGTACTTTTGGTACTTTCTTGAAGTATGATACCTGGTGCCATGGAAAAGCATCCTAAATCAGCCCTTTAAATAACTGGCAGTGCCATAGCTACAGGATGACTTAATCTAACAATGGCCACAGACTGCCTTCACAAGGTGGGGGACATCACTCACATCACTCACATCACCCCTGGGCCGAGGCTCAATGGGCCCAAGCCGCAATCCACCCATGTCTCTGGCAGAGCCGCGGATTGCGCAAGCTAGCAGCAGCGGATAATTGTAACATCAACCCGCATGATGAGAATGGGCAGAACGGCTAACTGGTCCATGTCACAAAGTGATAAGAAGGTGAAAGATCACTTGTTAATTTCTCACTTTATAAAAACAGAAGAAAACAGAGCTTTGGTGGCGATGAAAATTCACACACCCAACGTAGTTATTCCTGAGAAGGAAACCAGCCCAACTTGTGACAACTATGAGTATCTGCCCACACCTGCCCTAAGTTGTTGTTCCAGGGAAAGTGAAGCACAGGCATGTGTGAAACGTGAGACTCGGTGTGAAAAGGTCTTTAGTGCCTTTAGTATGGATGGTGTGGGAGGTGAGGAAACATACAGGATCTTATAATTGTTCAATGCTGTCAATGTTTTGTTTTGAATCGAAAATTAACCTGCATTTGTATTGTTGGGGTGATGTGGTGGTGCAGTGGTTAAGCACTGTTGCCTCATACTTCTTAGACCAAGGTCTGAGTCTCCACCATGGCTCTGTATCGTGCATGTGTGAGTGTGCCCTGCGATGGGTTGGCGCCCCACCCTGGGTTATTCCCTGGGTTATTCCCTGCCTTGTGCCCTGCGATGGGTTGGCGCCCCACCCTGGGTTATTCCCTGCCTTGTGCCCTGCGATGGGTTGGTGCCCCACCCTGGGTTATTCCCTGCTTCCTCATTGGAAGGCGTGTCGGTGGGATTGAGGAGGTCTTTGTACTCCCTCCACCGACCCACAACGTCCCGAGCTGAGGTCAGCTGCACACCATCCCCACCATAAACAGTGTTGATGCTGCACCACTTTCCCGCCCTGAGACGCCAGATGGAGGACCAGAATCTCTTCGAAGCTGTCCGGAAGTCGTTCTCCATGGCCTCGCCAAACTCCTCCCATACCTGAGTTTTTGCCTCAGCGACCGCCGAAGCCGCATTCCGCTTGGCCCGCCGGTACTCATCAGCTGCTTCCGGAGTCCCACAGGCCAAAAAGGCCCGATAGGACTCCTTCTTCAGCTTGACGGCATCCATCACCACCGGTGTCCACCAGCGGATTCGGGGATTGCCGCCGCGACAAGCACCGACCACCTTACGGCCACAGCTCCGGTCAGCCGCCTCCACAATGGAGGCGCGGAACATGGCCCATTCGGACTCGATGTCCCCCGCCTCCCCCGGGACATGGGAGAAGTTCTGCCGGAGGTAGGAGTTGAAGCTCCTCCTGACAGGGGATTCTGCCAGACGTTCCCAACAGACCCGCACTATACGCTTGGGTCTGCCAGGTCTGACCGGCTTCCTCCCCCACCAGCGGAGCCAACCCACCACCAGGTGGTGATCGTATTGACAGCTCCGCCCCCCTCCTCACCCGAGTATCCAATACATGCAGCCGCAAGTCCGACGACACGACCACAAAGTCGATCATCAAACTGCAGCCTAGGGTGTCCTGGTGCCAATATTTAGTTGAAGAATATTGTTTGTATACTTCAACTTTTAGTTCTTTGGTTCTTTTGTTTTTTTTTATCATTTTTATATTGTTAACATGTAATGGTATTTCATTATGTATTTTGGGATTGGGTGCCAGGCAAACAGCAAATGTGCCTTTTGGGTCCCCAGGTGAAAAAGTTTGGGAACCTCTGGCTTATATACATCTATATAGTCCAGCAGTTATAGTCCAGCAGTTCTCAACCAGGGGGCCGTGGCCATTGCTATTAGTATATTTTCAAAATGAGATATAGGGTGACACAATACTATTTATATTGTATACATTTATTATGCATTAAAATTAATACCTTATTAAAGATTTTTAGTGGAAATGAATAGCATTGCTTCCTGGTTGTAAACGGCCAGAGAGTTTTGGTTGTGACGTTAGACAGAATCCCAGAATTTACAGCTAAAATCAGTCCTTTCCATTAGAATCATCTCACAGGGAAGCTGATGGAGAGGAAAGGCAATTAATCTTCGCTACTTGGTTCATTTTGTTTTATAACATTTAAAAAATATGGAAGCCTAATACCTTAAAATGGATTGGTGTCAGGTTTCTGTTGTTAAAGCCATTTGCCAAATAGGTACAGTATTTGATTTCAAGTTTTTATTTATTTATTCATTTATTTTACTTTCTTTCTTTTGATGTGCTGCTGGTTTCTTCGTTTCAAGTACCAGCACTTTTTCCTTCATTTTTATTATTCTTTATTTTGGGTTATATGCTGCGCAAAAGTCTTGAGCCTCCAATCATTTCTTTGTATTTTGCTTCCAAAGAGTCAGACTTTCTTCTTCTTTTTTAATGTAGTCTTGAGGAATAGGTCTCCAGGCTTCCTGAAGCTTTTGTCACTCATTTTCACTTCAATCCCTGTTCCTGACCAGTTTCAGAGGAATCCTTTTGGTTTGTTAAGCCACACACTGATCTACTTATGAATCATTAAAGCATAACAAAGCCGTCTTACTTATGGCATGAACCAGAGAAGAAACAGGTGCAGATGAGTACACATGATCGGGCTGGTGATGAGTATAATGGTTATGCTGAGTGAATGGTACACCTTATCTAAGCACTTTGTATCTTTAGGTATTTTGCAGCCTGTCGCAGTACAACATTTGTTCCCATTTCTTTAATTTAATCTACTCAATATCCCAAAGATAACCTATATGTAAAATGTTTTAAAAATAATATATAACTCTTATGTGTTTTACCCAAATCATAAAAGCTCTTTATATGACACTCAAAATAATTATATAATCCATATTAACTTTGTGTGTCATTGGACATACACTGTATTGCCAGAAGTATTGGGACACCCCTCCAAATCATTGAATTCAGGTGTTCCAGTCACTTCCATAGCCACAGGTGTATAAAATCAAGCACCTGGGTCTGCAGGCTGCTTCTACAAACATTTGCAAAAGACAAACTCAGTGAATTAAAGCATGGAACCGTGATAGGATGCCACCTGTGCAATAAGTCCATTTGTGAAATTTTCTCGCTACTACTGTAAATATTCCATGATCAATTGTTATTGGTACTATAACAAAGTGGAAGCAATTGGGAAGAACAGCAACTCAGCCACAAAGTGTTAGGCCACATAAAATCACAGAGCGAGGACAACACATGCTGAGGCATACAGTGTGCAGAATAACCAACTGTCTGCAGAGTCTAGAGCAGTGGAGATGTGTTTTCTGGAGTGATGAATCACACTTCTGCCAATCCGATGGACGAGTCTGGGTTTGGCGGTTTCCAGAAGAACGTTACTTGCCTGACTGCATTGTGCTAAGTGTAAACTTTTGGTGGAGGGGGGATTATGGTGTGGAGGAACTTGACTGGCCTGCACAGAGCCCTGACCTCAACCCGACAGAACACATTGGGATGAATTTCAGTGGAGACTGTGAGCCAGGCCTTCTCGTCCAACATCAGTGCCTGACCTCACAAATGCTCTCCTGGAAGAATGGTTAAAAATTCCCATAAACACACTGCTAAACCTTATGGACAGCCTTCTCAGAAGATTTGAAGCTGATATAGCTGCAAAGGGTGGCCCAACTCCATATTAAATCCTATATATTAAGAATGGGATGTCTTTAAAGTGTGTAAAGGTAGGTGTCCCAATACTTTTGGCTATATAGTGTATATGTCCTTTATTCATGTAAAATGCATATGAAATTAATGTTCTGTCAAACATATAAGTCCTACATTCTTATACAATACATATTACAGTTTTTCTCGATTGCTTAAACACACTTCTTGAAACTATGCCTCGTATTCTCAAAACAGTAAACACAAATCCGTAACGTCTCACCCAATTTCCGAAACATCGTATTTTCAGGTCAAAATGAAGCTCTACACTCAAAACCATTCACTGTTGCTGAAAAACCAAACTCTGCCCACAGACATCACACACAAGGCCTCAAAAACACACACACTACAACATAGTCTTACACATTGGTGCAATAAATTAAAAACAATATTGCCAAAACTGGCAAGTTATTTTGCTTGTGGTTCTTCCCCTCAAATATCTTTTCACATGATGAACACAAAAGACGCAACCAATGTATATACAGTGACACATTTTTATTCATGTACTATACAGTACAACACACACCAAAAACATTATTCCACCTCAGCATCCTGTCTTTGGTCTGGGTCAGGTCAGAGAATCTCATCCACATCACAGGCTATATTGGCCCTAGCCAGGCAGCGGGGGTAAAATCCTCATGCATGCCTGATCCACCCCTGGCATGCATCTACTGATATGTCTAGGCAGGCTTCTTCCTTTTTTTTTTTTTTCCCTTGTCGTGTACGGCAGTTTAGCAAGCAGGATGTTAGTCTGGGTGCTTTATTGTGCCAACACTTTTATTTTGCCAAGTGGAGCTTCGGATTTAAGCTCCTCTTGTTACTTGAGGTATACTCTTTATTAATCGGTTATATGTCATTGCGCCACAAAGCCGGAGCTGACAGGGGGGGGTTAGTGGGAAAAAAATAGAGAGAGAAAGTGAGAAAGGGGTGAGAGACAGAGGAAGTAGAAAAATAAATAAATGCATAATAAAAATAAAATAAGGAAGGGGGTCAGAGAGAGAGACAGGGAAAGAGAAATAATACATAAACAGTAGAACAAAAAAGAAGGAGTAATAAAAGAACAGCTTCTGCATCTTGCTGCTTTACACCGTATCATCACACCAGCTGCTGTATCTGAAAGATAAGATCCAGGGACACACACAAACAGTATACACACAAAGAAACCAGTGGTACTATTATGACATGGGAATATGCTTGTGTCAGTATCTGCTCCTGGAATTAAATACGTTACAGTTTTTCCCAATTGTTTACACACATTTTCTGAAAGCATGCCTCATATTGTCAGAACTCTACACACAAATCAAAAAACACACACACAATGAGCAAAACCCTTCAATTCTCCTGCAAAATGAAACTTTACATTCAAAACAATGTAATTTCTTTTCAAAATGGTATTTTGTTTTCAAATGACACACACAAACCATCATATGAATAGACATTTATAAGAACCAGTTGATCACTGATGTGCTTAATGTAAAACACTATGACCACTTCTCCATTCCTCATAATGACTTACTGTAAGCCTTTTTTTGTTCAGTGTTACACTTACTACAGATAGTACATAGGCCTACATAAGTGCACTGTAAAATATTTGAGAATATTGTTTTTATACAAAACACACAAATACACGGTACCAAATGTATTTTACTGTATTTTTCCCACAAAAACAATGTACACAGTGTTCATGCCAACCAACACAAAGTTGCACATACCGGGGTCTACATATACGAACAGAAGAATTTACTGAATACAGTTACAGTAAAAAAAAAAAAAACTATGCTGCATCCTCTCTTCTGTTTCGGTCTGGCCACAGCACCTCATCCACATCACAAGCAATGTTTGCCCTGGCCAAGCAGCGGGGGAAATATCGCCTAGCATGGCGAATCCAGCCATGAAAAGCATCAACTGCTATATCTCCACATGCATCGTCCATAGCTTGGAGAAGGGGTATATGTGTGTGTGGATTTCGGTCATGCACTTTCCATCTCCAGGCAGAAAAAAATTCCTCAATAGGATTGAGGAATGGAGAATATGGAGGGAGATAAACAACTAAAAAACGTGGGTGGGCAGTGAACCAGTTACGAACCAGAGCAGCCCGGTGGAAACTTACATTGTCCCAAATGACAACATACCTGAGCTGCTCTGGGCCATCCATCTGATCTGGTGGAATGAGTGTGTTGTGTAGGATTTCCAGGAATGTGATCAGATGGGCAGTGTTGTAGGGGCCAAGGGTAGCATGGTGATGGATGACACCATGGTTGGTAATTGCTGCACACATTGTGATGTTTCCACCTTTTACAGTTTTTCTCGATTGCTTAAACACACTTCTTGAAACTATGCCTCGTATTCTCAAAACAGTAAACACAAATCCATAACGTCTCACTCAATTTCCCAAACATCGTATTTTCAGGTCAAAATGAAGCTCTACACTCAAAACCATTCACTGTTGCTGAAAAACCAAACTTTGCCCACAGACATCACACACAAGGCCTCAAAAACACACACACTACAACATAGTCTTACACATTGGTGCAATAAATTAAAAACAATATTGCCAAAACTGGCAAGTTATGTTGCTTGTGGTTCTTCCCCTCAAAAATCTTTTCACATGATGAACACAAAAGACGCAACCAATGTATATACAGTGACACATTTTTATTCATGTACTATACAGTACAACACACCAAAAACATTATTCCACCTCAGCATCCTGTCTTTAGTCTGGGTCAGGCCAGAGAATCTCATCCACATCACAGGCTATATTGGCCCTAGCCAGGCAGCGGGGGTAAAATCCTCATGCATGCCTGATCCACCCCTGGCATGCATCTACTGATATGTCTAGGCAGGCTTCTTCCATGGCCTGGAGGAGGTGAACACGGACATAAGGTTCTGTCGTACACTTTCCACCACCATGCCGAAAATAACTCCTCTATCGGGTTTAGAAAGGGAGAGTATGCAGGCAGAAAGATGTTAGAAAACCTTGGGTTATTGGTAAACCAGTCATGAACCAGAGCAGCGCGATGGAAGCTGACGTTATCCAGCCTCACTACAACAACGTAGTGAGGCTGCTCTGGCTGTGCTGGTTCCCTGTAGTCCAGCTGGAACATATGTTGTCTTAGACCATCAAGAAAAGCAAGGAGAAGCATAGTGTTATAGGGTCCTAGAATGGCATGGCGGTGGAGTCCCCCTCGTTGGCTGATGGCTGCGCACATAGTGACATTCCCTCCACGCTGACTAGGGACATTTACAATAGCCCGATGGCCAATTATGTTCCTCCACCTCCACCTCGTCCTCCCTGATGTCCTGGACCTCCTTCTACTCCTCTTCCTCGACCTCCTCCTTTGCATCTCTTTGGATCCATTGTTTCAAACCTGAATGAGCTGACTTTGGCCCTTTTATCTATCCATCAAAGTTTCTGATTGGTGTGTGATAAATTTTGACTCCTAGTGTTTCCACTTGGTTAATTGTGTGCTAACTGAGCTTAAACTCTGCTGACTTAAGTTAACATTATTGAATGCTAGTGCTTTCTAAATGACCACATGGTGTAAGCACTGAAAAATGTAGGGATTTCTGTGTAGAGTTTTGCAGTAACAGTTCACCAAATTTGACTCATGTGTTAAAGCAGGGGAATAGTGTTTATAGTTCAGGGAAATGGGTGTGCTTTTTGAAAAATAGCATTATGGTTTTGAAATTTTAGTTCAAAAGATTGGTTATAGTGTTTTAGCAATCGAGAAAAACTGTAAATCACCTTTCTTTCCCATTCTGACATTCAGTTTGGAGTTCAGGAGATTGTCTTGACCAGGACCACACCCCTAAATGCATTGAAGCAACTGCCATGTGATTGGTTGATTAGATAATTGCATTAATGAGAAATTGAACAGGTGTTCCTAATAATCCTTTAGGTGAGTGTATATATATATACATACATACACACACACATACATACACACACACACACACATACATATACACACACACACACATGCATACATATATATGCACAAGCAGACCACCAGGAACACTGTCTAAATATTGTCGTACCCGTATCTGCATCTAAGAGGAGGGAGTGGAAGCCACACACCAACTTTCACACATACTCTCACACACACACACACACCCAGACAAGGAGAAAGAGGGGTGAAATAGGGGAAGAGAGCCCTAGGCTCTCCTGTGTGTGTGTGCGTTCTAAGTGTATGTGTGTTGATATGAAAGTGTGTGTATGTGTGTGCGTGTGCATATGTACGTGTATGTGCGTGTGTGTACGCATACGTGTATGTGTGCGTGTACGCATATGTGCATGTGTGTATGCCTGTGTGTTGTGAGTGTATGTATGAGTGTGCAGGTTAACATGGAATGATTCCCAGTGAGTGTGCGAGGCCACAACACCTGGCCCCTAGACGGCCGGGAGAGCCTCGACGGGTCATGGACCCAGCCGCCCCACAGCGGCCAGGTACCCGGGCCCCCGCCACCGGAAGGCTGCGCGCCCACCCAAGGAAGGCAGGGAAGGAGGCACCGGGCGCCCCCCACCGGCGAGCACGAGGCAGGAACACAATACTGGGGGCCGGCCACGCAGGCACGGATAGAGCCCGGAGCCCGGAGCACCCGCACACCCCATGGGGGCCCCGCCAGCCCCGGGGAGACCCGCCCCCCCCCCCAAGAACCCCCACCCGGGGGACCAGGGGGACGCCCCGAGAGCCACCAAGCACACCCGCCCCTGGCTACCCCGACCCCCCCTCCCCCAAGCCCAGATCCCAACCCTCCCTCCCCAGCCCCCGCACCCTCCCTCCCCCAAGTCCCCTCACTGCCGCCCCCACACCGCCCCATCATCCACGTGCTCCCCGTACCAGGCAGGCTTCTTCCATGGCCTGGAGGAGGTGAACACGGACATAAGGTTCTGTCGTACACTTTCCACCGCCATGCCGAAAATAACTCCTCTATCGGGTTTAGAAAGGGAGAGTATGCAGACAGAAAGATGTTAGAAAACCTTGGGTTATTGGAAACCAGTCATGAACCAGAGCAGCGCGATGGAAGCTGACGTTATCCAGCCTCACTACAACAACGTAGTGAGGCTGCTCTGGCTGTGCTGGTTCCCTGTAGTCCAGCTGGAACATATGTTGTCTTAGACCATCAAGCAAAGCAAGGAGAAGCATAGTGTTATAGGGTCCTAGAATGGCATGGCAGTGGAGTACCCCTCGTTGGCTGATGGCTGCGCACATAGTGACATTCCCTCCACGCTGACCAGGGACATTTACTATAGCCCGATGGCCAATTATGTTCCTCCCCCTCGTCCTCCACCTCGTCCTCCCTGATGTTCTGGACCTCCTTCTACTCCTCTTCCTCGACCTCCTCCTTTGCATCTCTATGGATCCATTGTTTCAAACCTGAATGAGCTGACTTTGGCCCTTTTATCTATCCATCAAAGTTTCTGATTGGTGTGTGATAAATTTTGACTCCTAGTGTTTCCACTTGGTTAATTGTGTGCTAACTGAGCTTAAACTCTGCTAACTTAAGTTAACATTATTGAATGCTAGTGCTTTCTAAATGACCACATGGTGTAAGCACTGAAAAATGTAGGGATTTGTGTGTAGAGTTTTGCAGTAACAGTTCACCAAATCTGACTCATGTGTTAAAGCAGGGGAATAGTGTTTATAGTTCAGGGAAATGGGTGTGCTTTTTGAAAAATAGCATTATGGTTTTGAAATTTTAGTTCAAAAGATTGGTTATAGTGTTTTAGCAATCGAGAAAAACTGTAAATGAGTGTGTCATCAGTCATATATGTCATTTATTTTTGTAAAATTAAATGAATGTTTTGTCAATGAATGAATTCAGTTTAACCATGGACAGTGGTTCCACACAGCTTGAATGATTATTTTGAAAAGGAAACATTTTTTTTCAGTTGATCTTTCAATTTGTGTTCTGAGAACATAACATAGTTGAGTTAATCACACAGAATTTTCTCATGTCTAATTCAAACCAAGTGAATGTGGAGAGATCATACAGTTATGGCCAAAATTTTTTGAGAATGACACAAATATCAATTTTCAAAATTTTCTGGCGCTTTAGTTTGATTAAACCAATTTGCATATACTCCAGAATGTTATGAAGAGTGATCAGATGAATTGCAATTAATTGCCAAGTTCCTCTTTGCCATAAAAATGAACTTTATCCCAAAAAACCCATTTCCAGCGCATTTCAGCCCTGCCACAAAAGGACCTGCTGACATCATTTCAGGGATTCTCTCCTTGACACAGGTGAGAGTGTTGATGAGGACAAGGCTGGAAATCACTGTCATGCTGATTGAGTTAGAATAACAGACTGGATGCTTTAATAGGAGGGTGGTGCTTGAAATCATTGTTCTTTCTCTGTTAACCACGGTTACCTGCAAGGAAACACATGCAGTCATCACTGCTTTGCACAAAAGGGGCTTCAAAGGCAAGGATATTGCTGCTAGTATGACTGCACCTAAATCAACCATTTATCGGATCATCAAGAATTTCAATGAAATTTAACGTAGATAAATGTAAGGTAATCCATGCAGGGAGCAGAAATATAAAGTACAGATATTTTATGGGTTCCACTGAAATAAAGGTAGCTGATTATGAGAAAGATCTTGGTGTGTATGTTGATGCTTCCATGTCCCACTCTCGCCAGTGTAGGGAAGCAATAAAAAAGGCCAATAGGATGTTGGGTTACTTCTCTAGGTGTGTGTAGTTTAAGTCAAAGGAGGTGATGCTACAATTATACAATTCCTTGGTAAGACCCCACCTAGAATATTGTGTGCAGGTTTGGTCACCATACCTTAAGAAGGACATTGCTGCCTTAGAAAAGGTGCAACGGAGGGCTACGAGAATGATTCCTGGTCTTAGAGGAATGTCTTATGAGGAGAGGTTAGCTGAGCTGAATCTGTATAGCCTTGAGCAAAGGAGACTAAGGGGGGACATGATCCAGGTCTGTTCAGCCAAATTTAGATGCTGTTCAGCCAAATGGCTACTTCAATATTAGTTTAAATACTAGAACTCGTGGCCATAAGTGAAAATTAGTGGGAGAACATTTTAAAACAAATTTGAGAAAGCACTTCTTTACACAGCATGTAGTCAGAGTATGGAATAGTTTTCCTGCTAGTGTAGCACAAGCTAAAACCCTGGGTTCCTTTAAATCAGAGCTAGATAAGATTTTAACAACTCTGAGCTATTAGTTAAGTTCTCCCCAAACGAGCTTGATTGGTCGAATGGCCTCCTCTCGTTTGTAAGTTTCTTTTGTTCTTATGTTCTTAAACAGAGAGGTTCACTTGTTGTGAAGAAGGCTTCAGGGCCCCCAAGAAAGTCCAGCAAGTGCCTGAACCGTCTCCTAAAGTTCATTCAGCTTAGGGATCGGGCCACCACCAGTGCAGAGCTCACTCAGGAATGGCGGCAGGCAGGTGTGAGTGTATCTGCATGCATAGTCAGGTGAAGACTTTTGTATGATCACCTGGTGTCAAGAAGGGCAGCAAAGAAGCAACTTCTCTCTAAGAAAAACATCAGGGACAGACTGATGTTCTGCAAAAGATACTGGGATTGGACTGCTGAGGACTGGGGTAAAGTTATTTTCTTTGTTGAATCCCCTTTTTGATTGTTTTTGGGCATCCAGAAAAAAGATTGTCCAGAGAAGCAAAGGTGAGCGCTACCATCAGTCCTGTGTCATGCCAACAGTAAAGCATCCTGAGACCATTCATGTGTGGGGCTACTTCTCAGCCAAGGGACTGGGCTCACTCAAAATTTTGCCTAAGAACACAGCAATGAATAAATAATGGTACCAAAACATACACCAATAGCAACTTCTCCCAACCATCCAAGAACAGTTTGATGATGAACAATGCCTTTTCCAGCATGATGAAGCACCGTGCCATAAGGCAAAAGTGATATCTAAGTGGCTCAGGGAACAAAACATTGACAAAATATTTGGGTCCATGGGCAGGAAACTCCCCAGACTTTATTCCCTTCAGAACTTTTGACTAATCCTCAAGAGGCAGCTGGACAGACAAAAACTCACAAATTCTGACAAAGTCCAAGCATTGATTATGCAAGAATGGGCTGCCATCAGTCAGGATTTGGCCCAGAAGTTGTTTGACAGAATGTCAGGGCAAATTGCACCAGTCTTGAGAAAGAGGGGCTAATCATGCAAATATTGACTCTTTGTATAAACTTAATGTAATTGTCAATAAAGGGCTTTGACACTTATGAGATGCTTGTAATTATACTTCAGTATATTATAGAAACATCTGACAAAAAAGATCTACAAACACTGAAGCAGCAAACTTTGTGAAAACCAATACTTGTGTCATTCTCCAAACTTTTGGCCACGACTGTACATGTCTTTCATTATAACACTATAAAAGCAATATAAAATGTTAACATGAAACAAGTAACAATAAACAAATCTGTCTTAATAAAGTCATATGCTGTCATGTATAATAAAATGAAAAGTTTATGTAAAAGTGCTATAGTGTTCCTAAAGGCTTTTCCTTTGAGTGTCTTACATGTCAAGTGTGCTTTTGGTGGGAATGTGGCCATAATCATACAAGGGAAACACTGACTTACAGTATACTCAAGTCAGGTCAGGTTGGGGAGCGTGCACTGGTGCAGCATGATGTCACACCTACCACCCAATTAAATACCTCAGGATCCCAGCTGGCAACCCCCCAGGTGGACACACAGTCCAGTCCCACCCTCCAGAAATGACCATCTATCCGCCGCAGCCAGGTGTTACGTGGACGTCTCCTTGGCCTGGTCCAGTCGCTTGTGTCTTCAGCAATTAGGATCCTCGGAGCCTAAGAGATTGTGTGTCTTAGAGTGTGTATGTGTGCATGCATGGTTCTGTGTGTCTGGGAGTGTGTATGTGTGCATGCATGGTTCTGTGTGTCTGAGAGTGTGTATGTATGCATGCATGGTTCTGTGTGTCTGAGAGTGTGTATGTGTGCATGCATGGTTCTGTGTGTCTGAGAGTGTGTATGTGTGTATGCATGGTTCTGTGTGTCTGCATGTTTGTACTGGAACGGGGGGGCACGTGGATGATGGGGCGGTGCGGGGGCGGTAGTGAGGGGATTTGGGGGAGGGAGGGTGCGGGGACTGGGGAAGGAGGGTTGGGGGGGTCAGGGTAGCCAGGGGCGTGGGTGCCTGGTGGCTCTCAGAGCGTCTCCCTGGTCTCCCAGGTGGGGGTTCTTGGGAGGGGTGCAGGTCTGCCCGGGGCTGGCGGGGCTCCAGGCTCTATCCTGCACGGCCGGCCCCCGGGAGGGAACCGGCACGTTGCCGCCTGTGGCCGTGGGGCTCCTGGTTCATGCTTGCCGGTTGGGGGGCGCCCGGTGCCTCCCCCCTCTGCCTCCTGGGGTGGACGCACAGCCCTCCAGTGGCAGGAGGCCCGGGTGCCTGGTCACTGTGCGGCCCCGGGGCGGTGCTGTTCTGGCCTTGCACACTCATTGGGAATCATTCCATGTTAACCTGCACACTCATACATACACTCACAACACACAAACACACACACACACGTATATACTGTATGCACACACACACGTACATATGCACACACACACACACATGCACATACAAGATAGCCCAGGGCTTTCTTGCCCTATTTTATCTCTCTCTCTCCTTGTCTGGGTGTATGTGTGTGTGCTTGGCTTCCATTCTTTATTCTCAGATGCAGATACTGCTGCGGTGATATCCAGACCGCGTTTCTGTTGGTCTGCTTATGTATCTTTTTCTTTGGTATTACAGTTTTTTCCAATCATTTTAACGCGTGTCTCAATACCATGTCCACTTTTTCAAAACACTTAACACATGCACCATACCATTGGACCATGTGAGCTAAACTATGTATGCTTTTGCATTGCCTTGACACAATATGCATTCAATCACCACTTCCCCCAAATTTCATGAATACTTCTCTCAGTCAGTGCTCACCACCAGCAAAACTTCGTACAACTACAGCCGATTTTTCAGACGTTTAGATAATCTGTTCAAAACAGTTCACTTTCAGGTCAAAACCTAATGAAATTTAGAGCACTGTCAATTGAAACATGCTGCATTTTGACAGACAAAGGACACTATGCACTTGCACTAACACAAATAATTGTGCTTTTAGCAGAAATTTCCTAATTTTGTTTTTGTTTGCTGCTTCGTTACCATCTACATCATCTATACGAATGAGGCCATGGAGTGTCCCCCCCTTTCCTTTTTGCAAGGCAACACAATGTAATCGGTGCAAAAACAGTGGGTATGGCAACACATATATTACAGTACAACATTTACATTTATTCATTTAGCAGACACTTTTATCAAAAGCATCTTATAGTAAAGTACGGTCACTACAGGGACTGTCCCTCTGGAGCAAGTTGGGGTCTAGGGCCTTGCTCAGGGGCACAATGATGGCACCTCCTGGGAGTGAACTCACAATCTTCTGGGGTTCCTAATGGGAGCCCAGCCAGATCCCTAACCACTAGACCACCACCATCCCCCTAGATCAGAGATCTCCAAGTCCGGTCCTGGAGAGCTACTGTCCAGTAGGTTTTCTATCCTACCTGGCTTCTGATGAGCCACACCTGTTCCTGGTATTTACTTGAGTATAGGTGTGACTCATCAGAAGCCAGGTAGGATAGAAAACCTACTGGACAGTAGCTCTCCAGGACTGGAGTTGGAGACCCCTGCCCTAGATCACCCCAAGCATTTTACAATGGTTGAAGCTGGAAAGCTGAATGAAAACACACACCAGCCTGAAATTTCAGCTAAGAACCTATCTAGGAATTTGTTTGGTTAGTGCCAATTTGCCACATGTACAAAAGGGGCCATCTTTGGATTGGCATTTTCTGCTAGGAATGAAATATTTACATACTGCAAAAAAGAAACAGCAACACTTACATGATTTCTAATGAAATATATTGCAGCATTTCAGAATTGGTTGGTATTACAATTTTTACACACAAAAGTAGTTCTTGTTTATTTTATTTTTACAGTGCAACATGACAGTAATTTGTGCCAAACTGGAGGATACAGCCACACTTTATATATGTAATTTGCAATACTGAAAGTTGTTAGTGTTTTTTAGCCCAATGAACATTGAGTGCCCCAGTAGTGTTGTTGGCTGACAGCATTTGTCATGGTTATGGCAGCATGAGTCACTTTTGGGTGAATTGTGAAACGTTTTGGTGGTTGTAGGGCATTTTGCACCAAAGGTTAAGTGGTATGCTCAGTTGTGTATTGGTACAGCCCACTGTGTTAAGTGTTTTGAAAAAGTGGACATGGTATTGAGACAAGTGTGAAAATGATTAGAAAAAACTGTAATGCATTGCTTACCGGAGAACATAACGGAGTGAAGCAGGTGTGCATCTGGCCCCACCTACAAAGTAATTGAGTGAAGACACAAAACAGGAATTTTATTCTTTGTTTCCTCACTGACTTCCAGTGAAGAATTCCACAGAAACAAGTTGCTACTGTACCAACGGGGACGTCATAGACAGGTGTGATTTATGAGATTTATATCTTACTGTGATCTATAAGAAGCTGTTGTCAAGCATCCACAATACTGCTTAGTTTGCTGAGAAGGGTCACACTGATGGAGTACACAGTCAGGATCGAACCCGACGCCTCTGCTGATGGCATTTACATTCAGCTGAAAAATGGAGAAGAGCTGTCTGAAGAGGTCAGGGTTACAGGACAAAAGACAGTGAGTATGATACTAAATATATCTGTACTTTATAATGAATGCTTTATTATAGTATTTGTAAAAAAATACTGATATTTTTATTGTGTGGATAATACTGCCTTTTCCTTCCCAAAGATCCTTAAGTTTGACAAAAAACCACAAGAAATCATCATCCAACGGAAAACATCTTTTTGTAAAAGGACATTCACGACATTTTACTGCAAATACATTGAGGTGCAGAGCTCGGAATCTGTCTTCTACTTTCCAGTCTTCAAAAACATTTCCACCACAAAGGAGACCATAGCAGAAAGCTCAGGTATCCGGTCTGTCGCTGATAACACAGAGGAGGGAGGATGTGGTCATTTTATATATGAATGTGATGGTCACCCGCATGTTAATGAGTGTGATGGAGCTGCAAGTTCACTGTGTGATGGGTGCACGTGCAAGTAGGATTTACACCAAAGACATCATACATGTTAAGTAGTGTGTACTTACCATGGTGAAGACATGTCAGTAAACACATGTTCTATTCTAGGAAAGCTGCCTTGGGAAGAGGATGAGGAGAAGAGAAAAGAGGGAATAAAATGGAAGAAATATCTCCAAGGTAAGTGGTCATTTTAAAAGCTTCAGTCACATTTGTGTTAGTATGACCAGTGCTTGAAGTGGGCCGGGGATGCAGCGGAACACAGTTCCGGAACTTCTGTATTTTCGTCTTTTGGGTTCCGCCACTTTTTTCTGCGTTCTGGTACTTACTGAAACTGATCCGACGCAGCGACAGTGGCCCGAGAATAGACAATATCACAAGACCAATAAAAGACTACATTACCCAAGAGCCACGACAGTGCCCTATCATATGCATCCACTGAGTCCCAACCAATCGCATCAAACTTTAGCCCTAGTCTATTGTTAGGCCTACAAGTATCACACTGGTCATGTTGTTTTAATGGTTTTTCAGTATTCCATTTCTGAATTAGAAAAAAGTAGCCTATGCCTATAGGTTATTGCTTGGAAGAATGATTAAATTAAAATAGTTTTTGAACCAACACATCCTAAATACTTGATTTTTTTTTCACTGCACAAATGTCAAATGTCGGAAAATTAGAGTTCCTGCACTTATTTTTTCCCACTTCAAGCACTGAGTATGACCCTCAATGTCAGACTGCCATAGCTTACAGGATGTGAGCAATCAGGTCCCAGTCAGCAGCTTAAAGGCCATTTCACATCAAAATGCAACACCAAAAAAACTACATGAATATGTGAAATTTTTGCATGCAAATTTGATCAAACGTCTTCACAGCAAACACAATGCTAAATTCTGGCAACTCATTGAGAAAACTTTGCATACAGATAGAAATTGTAAAACTGATGACATGCACTAACATGAGTGACAGTGTGTTTTTCATGTTTCTTTTGAGCAAACAAGTGAAAAGAATAAGGTGAAGATACAGCATTCCTCTACTTCTACAGTAGCCTGAACTTTACAACATGCTTCATATGGTACTTCAGGATAACCATTGAAATCATGGCAGCAACATCATCTATCATCAGTTAATTAGCCAGAAATCCAGATAAAACACAGCCTATTATTAATTTTTAGCAGGATTTTTATTGGAAATTTATTGTACACTGACAGACCTATGAATCAAGCAAAAAAAAAAAAAGTTAAAAAATTAAGCAAAAACCAATATAAACAGAAGAAAACAGAACCGCTGCAAACAGCTCAATATGCACGTTGTCATCAAATAACAAGACAGGCTAGTAGGGACGAGCAGATTGATACTGATGTAGCAGTTCTTTCCATGAATGTTTTCATTTTGAGTCAAAATTCAGTGTTTTTTACCTTGTAATTTAAATGTTTATATTATTATAAGGAGCAGGATATGAGCAACAATCAGGCAGTGCTGCCCATGGGTGGGGAGAATGTCCTAGAGACTAAAGAAAAGTGTAAGGATCCATCCACTGGCAAACTTCCACCCCCCACCCTGCCAGCTCATCATTTTTAATTTGTCATTCGGGTTGGGCCAGCAATGAATTTCAGCATCTGCGGTACCAAACTTGTATCTAATCAAAATTGGATCAAAAATTAAATCAGTGGTATCGTCAGTCACTAAAGGCTAGTGTTGTGTACCAAATGAAAGGTTTTCTACCTATTCAAAAAAACTGATCACATGTGTAAAAACTGACATCCTATTGGTCATTCATTTTTTTTAACGCATCCAAAAATTGCAAAAAACGATTTCTCTCCAAATAAAAAAAATTATGCTTCACAACAATGAGAATTTGTCAGATGTGGTATGACAGAGAAATACATTTGTTCATTTTAGAATGATGTTCGTTTTTCGTGCATTGAATGACACTGTGTGGAATTCTGTATGGTGAAGGTCAGACATGGCTCTTGATACTGATGGTTCTCCTTGTTTTTCAGTAAAATTCCTTTCACCTTCTAATGGATTTTAATATTTTTTCTAGAGCGTGTTGGCTGGACAGCTCCTGATGGTAAGTTTAAGCAGTGACAGTTACAGTAGACTGTTGAAACACACCATAGTCTCCGTTTCTCAGTAAAATCTTGCAGTCACACTGTGCTGGACTGGCCATCTGGCAAACCCCTGATCTTATAAACTCTTACATTGCTTTCTGTTGGTATGAGAAGGAGTATAACATCAAAAGTATCAATGTAAAATAATAGATCATCTTCAGTAGTAAAATGTTAGCCAGTTTATAATGCATCATGAATTGTTCTTTCTTCACTATGGTCAGTTGCCTGGCCTGTGAATTATGTGTTTGGTCTGTACATGATATTATGACCAGGGCATGTCATTCGGTAAGTGGAAGTGCTCAGTTATGATAAACCCATCTTCCTTTCAGAGATCACCGCCCCCTTCATGTCACAGGGCAAATGTGCTTTCAATTACTCCTCTTCAAAGAAGACCCTCTCCCTCCTATCACTGGCCAAAGATGATTCCAGTAAGTCAGTCCTGTTCATTTCCATAAGATCATACAATAACTGTGATATTTTTGTGAACCTAAGGAACTGACCCATGATTGTTTCTCTGACTGTGGTCACATTTCCAGCTACACTTATGTAAATATTTGTTTCTTTGAAACAATGTAGCTTATATCCGCAGCTTTATCAGTGATTCAGGGAGAGCATTTGCATGTTCCCCAACATTTTGCTGTGTTGTGATAGCTTCTGTTTTTGGTGGTTGATGTTATTTTATACAATTGATGAGTCCAGAGCCTGATACCAAGAGAAAAGCACGTCTGGTCCTGCATTGAAAATACTTCAGTTAACCGGATTTGACTTAAAAAATATGCAAGTGAATGCATTACTCTGAGAATGTAAATAATACTTCCCCCAAAGTGTTACCGTAATTGCAAGGACTGACATTCAAACCCAAAAACAAGCATGCACTTAATTATCATTAATATTTCGACCCAAGGCATTTACTATATATCACGCATCCATTTGAAGGCTGTTATAACAGAAAATGCATGTAGAGAATTGAGTCCAAGTTTGTATCTTAGGTGGGATATTCTGGGAGCTGTGTCCAAAGGAGTGGAAGGAACCTTTGGATAAAACACAACGTAAGTGAGTCCAGCTATTAGCTTGAAATTCAGGGTGAGCTGTGATCTGTTTAGGACACCTTTGTGAGTAACAGAAACAGCCCAAAATATAATTTACCCAAAAGTGTGATCACAGTCTAACTGTATAACTTACACCAAATCATGCATTCTTTGTGACTTTATGAAATGTGAAAAACTGCATTGACTGTTTTGCCTAATTGTTATAAACAGACACACTGTGTTTACCAGCAGTTCACCATATCAAGTCATGTCTAATTGTTCGTATGACTTTGCAGCCGCAATTAAGAAGACATATGGCAAACTGAAGACCTCCCTGGATGTTTCACATATGAGTATGGCCATGACTGAGAATCAGGAGGAGCTTCTTCTGATCGGAAGTCCAGGTTGATACTCTAGGATTTCCATCAATGGCCCGGAGTGGCTAATCGGGAGATTTCCCAGTGGGACGCTTGACTTTGGACTGGTCGGAAATAAAATTATTCCATTTGACAGTCCTTGCATTAGTGATGTTGTTAACCTGTTGCACAATACTAACCAATTCAAATATTAGCGTATTTATACAGCTTATCATGACAAATCAATGTGTGCGCAAATGTAATTTTAAGAAAAAAAAAATGTATATAAAAAATTATTGCACGATCTGAGTATTGAGTAAAATGACCATTTAACCATTTTGTAGTTTCTGACCAGCAGTCCCCTGTCAGTCGACGTTCTGCCAAGAATGAGGGACTGATGAGCAGTGAGGATGCCAGGACGGCGGGGGGGGCAGGTATTATATATGTATTCAATTAAAGTTACTTAATTTAAATCCACATACAGTGATGCCCTGCTATATCACGCAAGTTACGTTCCAGATGCGCGACATAGAAAGACCATATAAACAAACTTTGTAAATATAATTTAAGCCTTAAATCGTACGGGTTAAAACAAAACAAAAAGTTCACAACAATCGGACGACAAGCAAGGTACGCGATATGCAGAGAACTGTGATGCGTCGGGGAAAAATCCGTGATATAGCGGGGATCACTGTATTCAGAAGGTGATGAGATTTACATTTTAGATTCAGAGGTAAACTACACAGAGTGTATTAGTGAAGTTAAAAGACTAATAAGTTGTATGATTTTATACAGCATATTTCAGGCACAGACGTATTGTGTTTTATATGAAAAGATATTTTGACACTTTCAATCACTCAGGTTGCCTGTGAGAAAAGCTTCTCTACCCTTAAATTTAACAGGTTGTGAAGCTCACTGACTCAGGAGCACTTGGAGGTCTTCGTGCTAATGTGCACAGAGAAGGAAATCCTTATGTTGATAGATAATGAGTAATAAACAAAGTTACAGAGACCAGTACTCTACTCAGGCAGCTGTTACCGTCATAGATGGCTACTGTTATAGATATGATGCTATTGGTGTTTAAGCCATTTACAGGTAAAAATTTGTATAGTAGTGCAACATGCCTCACGTGAAGAACTTGTGTTTCGTTCATATTTGAAAAAAGCAAATAAAACCAGTGAATAATATGAAGTGAAGTATTGCCTCCTTTATCCAGTTTTCACTTTCCTGAAAAAAGTGGGCTGGTCATGGGCATGAAGCCCCCCAGCTGAAAACTGGCTCCACTTCGGCCCTGACTTGCACTGAATTGGAAATATTTTAGAAAAATACACTGAATTTCGAGGCTTTACAGAACAGTGCGCTATTGTAGACTTAACATGTAAGGTTATAATTACAAGACTTTAATAATAATAGATCGTGATCTAAAGTAGGGCATGAAACTCCAGGGCTGAAAATGAGTCCCACTCCGGCCCTGGTATAACTTACATTCTTTGTGGCTTTATGAAATGTGAAAAATTGCATTGACTTTTCTGCCTAATTGTAACACACTATGTTTATCAGCAGTTCGCCATTTCAAGCAATGTCTAATCAGTTAATGAATTTTAATATGCCTGTTATTTTCCTGCCTCACTTAATTTTAGGAGTAAGGGGTCCAACCATAGCTCACCAGTACACCCTGAAAGAGAAAGTATGGAACTGGATCAGTGGTGTGATCCATTACCTTCTGTGAGTAGATGTGGCTCCAGCTTTCTACACCACTGTATCTTCACAGCACCCTGTAAAGTTCTTCCATGGATCTTTTGGATGCAAACATAATTGTACATCTTTAAAACCTGATTTATTTTTAATTTGAAATCACTGTTATTGACTGTTGTATTTTTCATTGTGTTTGAATGCACAGGCAGTGTCATGGCTCAGTGGATAGCACTGCACTCTCGCACTGCACTCTCGCACTGCACTGTCACACTTCTAGGTTGGAGTTTCCCTCGCTTTGCCCAGTAGCTCCTCTCTGTGTGATGCAGGTTTCCTCTGGGTACTCTGGTTTCTTCTCACAGTCCAGCTATATGCGGCTAGGATAAGTCGTGTTTTTATAATGGCCATGAGTGTGTGTCTGTGTGTGTGTCTGGTCATTTATATAATTCATGGTGAGTAGAGGTCGCCCGATATTTTGGGCTGATATTTGGCATTTTTTATCATCGGCCGATATCCGTGTGTGTGTGTGTGTGCGTGATTGTGCATGCATGTGTGACATAGGTATACCCGATGTCTGTGTGTGTGTGTGTGCGAGCGGGTTTACCTATCCTTATGGGGACATAATGGGTTTCCTGGTCCCCATAAGGGAAAACTCTATTTTATAAAAATCGGTGACTGCTATGAAAAAACTAAAAATGCAAAAACTCTTGTATTTTGTGAGGTTACTTATGGTTATGGTTAGGGCAGGGTGGGGGTTAAGGTTGTCATAGTTAGCGTTAGCATTTTTCCCATTGAAATGAATGAGCGGTCCCCATAAGGATATGTTTACCCTACATGTGCGTGTGTGTGACTGTGTGTGACATAGGTATACCCGACGTGTGTGTGTGTGCGTGTGTGTGTGTGACATAGGTATACCCGACGTGTGCGTGTGTGTGTGTGACATAGGTATACCCGACGTGTGTGTGTGTGCGTGTGTGTGTGTGTGACATAGGTATACCCGAAGTGTGTGTGTGTGTGTGCGTGTGTGTGTGTGTGACATAGGTATACCCGACGTGTGTGTGTGTGTGTGTGTGACATAGGTATACCCGACGTGTGTGTTTGTGTGTGTGTGTGTGTGACATAGGTATACCCGACGTGTGTGTGTGTGCGTGTGTGTGTGTGACATAGGTATACCTGACGTGTGCGTGTGTGTGTGTGACATAGGTATACCCGACGTGTGTGTGTGTGACATAGGTATACCCGACGTGTGTGTGTGTGCGTGTGTGTGTGTGACATAGGTATACCCGAAGTGTGTGTGTGTGTGCGTGTGTGTGTGTGACATAGGTATACCCGACGTGTGTGTGTGTGACATAGGTATACCCGACGTGTGTGTGTGTGTGCGTGTGTGTGACATAGGTATACCCGACGTGTGTGTGTGTGTGACATAGGTATACCCGACGTGTGTGTGTGTGTGTGTGTGTGACATAGGTATACCCGACGTGTGTGTGTGTGTGACATAGGTATACCCGACGTGTGTGTGTGTGCGTGTGTGTGTGTGACATAGGTATACCCGACGTGTGTGTGTGTGTGTGACATAGGTATACCCGACGTGTGTGTGTGTGTGTGTGACATAGGTATACCCGACGTGTGTGTGTGTGTGTGACATAGGTATACCCGACGTGTGTGTGTGTGTGATATAGGTATACCCGACGTGTGTGTGTGTGTGTGACATAGGTATACCCGACGTGTGTGTGTGTGTGTGTGTGTGTGACATAGGTATACCCGACGTGTGTGTGTGTGTGCGTGTGTGTGACATAGGTATACCCGACGTGTGTGTGTGTGACATAGGTATACCCGACGTGTGTGTGTGTGTGTGACATAGGTATACCCGACGTGTGTGTGTGTGACATAGGTATACCCGACGTGTGTGTTTGTGTGTGACATAGGTATACCCGACGTGTGTGTGTGTGTGACATAGGTATACCCGACGTGTGTGTGTGTGTATGTGTGTGTGTGTGTGTGTGTGAGTGAGGATGAGAGTGTGTGATGGACTGGCATCTTGTCCTACTGTAAGTGTCCCTTTGCTCCAAGCTCACTGTCACCCTGTATTATTAACAATTATGACAGGTAAATAAATTCTCATTTCCACTCCTGTCCAATCACTGTACAGTGTGCCCTCTTCCACATTCTCCAGTACACAGCTGGGTACACCAGTCTGGGTCATCACAGCTGCAGAATGGCTTCATGTTGGGAACATCAGGATTCACTGTCCAGGAACAGAGTGACACACTTTCTCCAGCATGGTTGCTTCCAGTCTTGCATTGTCAAATGGTTCCATTTGGAACTGGTTTCATTGTTACTGTATATTTCACCGGTTTCATCTCATTTTACTTTTCAGGTTATCTGGACACAACATTTCCAAAGATATTGAGTGAGTAATTCATACCATGCTTCATTTTACTGGTGTTTTGTTTGCTTTTTGTTTTTGCATGTATGTATATTTTAACAGATATCAAGTTGGAATACATAACTCCCTGAATTCCAGCTAACCCCATTATGTGTGTTTGCATAGTCACTGAAAATATGCAGTGAAATTTGCTTACTTTGAAGGACAAAAATTTTGGTTAATGGAGCAGATTTCCTCTCTTCACAGTAAGATCTACATAAGTGGTCTTCCAAGCTTTGCGAAACATGGTGACTTCCGCAAGCTGCCAAAAGACCTGTGGTTCGGCCCCCGTAAACTTCTGACATTAATCAAAAATGGCATTGTCGTGTAAGTGCTGAGTTCACAAAGTATGCAAAGAGTTCCAGAGAGTTCTAATCAGACATGGTCAGTTACCGGGATGATAAGTTATAGATATTATCCCAATAAAAATCTGTTTTTGGCATTTGTTTTGTCCTTTTAGGTTTGTTAAATACCATAGTAATATTGTCTTGTGTTTGCTAAAGGGCTATTCAGACTGGGCTAAGGAGACGTAGTAATTTTGGACGCGGATGGAGAAAGATTGATGACATCAAAAGTGTATTTTTATTTCCAAGTAAAAAGGCGGGTAAGTCTAATTTTTTATGGAAAATTATGTCATCATTCCTCTCCTTGGATTGCCACTTTATCGTGGTGCCTCAGTGACCCTGGGGGCTATGTTGTCAGTGGCAGTGGCCCCGGGTAGGGTCTCCCAAGGCAAAAAGGTCCCAGGTCAGGGGCCAGACAAAGAACAATCTGGTGATTGAAAAACCCTGATGAAAAGTAAACATTGCAAGGTCTTGTTTCCCTCGTCCGGACTTGGGTCAGCAGGGCCCCACCCTGGAGCCAGGCCTGGGGGAGGGGCCAGTTGGCGAACGCCTGGTAGCCGCACCTTGGCCCGTGGGTCCAGCCAGGCCCGGCCCGAAAGAGTTACGCGGGACTGTCCCCAGGTGGGCTCACCACCCACAAGGGTAATATCAGGGGTTCGGTGCCTTGTGGATTGGGTGGCTGACAAAGCTGGCTTTTGCGTTCTGGAACTGATCTCCTGGAGAGGAGCTGGATGCTCTTTTCATCTGGAGTTGTGGTGGGTGAGTGACACCAGGCTAGGGTGGGGCTACTGGTGTCCCCACAGCCCGGTTATTATTCAATTCAATTTTCAATTCAATTTTATTTATATAGCGCATTATCACAACATTACATTGTCTCAATGCGCTTTACATTTCTGCCTCGTAAGGACCCCCCATTGAGTAAGCCAAAGGCAACGGTGGCAAGGAAAAACTCCCTAAGAGGAAGAAACCTTGGGAGGAACCAGACCCAAAGGGGGAGCCCATCCTCCAGGGGCCGGCAGATGAGTCAAACAAACAAGATGAAATGACTAAGCTAATACAGGGGTTGAAATATATGTCTCAATGCAGCGGCCGACCGGTGCAGGCACGGGGTGCTTGATGCACGATGGCAGGATTAATAGAGGCACAGCCGCAGGGAAGGATAGCGAGGCATCGTGTTGAGCCAAGGGCAGGCAGGTTGGAGGGTAGTTGCCGGAGGTGGAGGTAGTTGTCTTGCAGGCAGCAGAGGCATAAATTCTTCAATGACATGGTGCTCCAGGCAGCACACCCCAGAAGGGGTGAGGGAGGAAGTAAGAAAAATTGTGTATTAGCCAGAGTTGAGGAAACCAGAGGCAGTGCAAGCAAAATGATCGAGTGCAATATTCGTCTAGGCTCCGGCAGATCTGGGTATAGCAGCATGAGAAAGAGGGAGAGACAGGCGGGAACACAGGCATATCGGAGTTTGAATGTGAAGGCTGTCTTCCTGCGCCTATGGTTCGGGGGAGAGGTCTCTGACTGTAATCTGCACTTATGCGCCGAATGACAGTTCGGAGTACCCGGCCATCTTGGACTCCCTGAGTGGTATGTTGGTTAGTGCACCATGAGGGGATTCCATTATGTTGCTGGGGGACTTCAATGCTCACATGGGCAACGACAGTGTGCCCTGGAAGGGGGTGATTGGGAGGAACGGACTGCCTGATGGGAACCTGAGTGGTGTTCTGTTGTTGGACTTTTGTGCAAAGCATGGTTTGTCCATAACGAACACCAAGTTCGAGCATAAGGGTGTCCCTAAGAGGACATGGCACGAACATGCCCTGGGCTACAGGTCGATGATTGATTTTATAATCGTATCATCTGATCTGCGGCCTTCTTTCTTGGACACTCGGGTGAAGAGAGGGGCAGAGCTGTCAACTGATCACCACCTGGTAGTGAGCTGGCAGGTCTAAGCGCATAGTGAGGAAGGAGCCTGGGAGTTCATCCATCCACTCTACATGTGTTTTGTGGACTTGGAGAAGACTTACGACTGGGTTTCTTGAGGTGCTCTGTGGGGGCTGCTTCGGAAGTATAGGGTTTGGGGTCCACTACTGTGGGCGATTCGGTCCCTGTATGAACGGAGCAGAAGCTTGGTCCGCATTGCCGGTAATAAGTCGGACATGTTCCCAGTGCCTGTTGGGCTCTGCCAGGGCTGCCCTTTGTCAACCGGTTTGTTGTGGGCAAGAAAGAACTGAACTGGAAAGCAAAGCTCTCGATCTATTGGTCCATCTTAGTCTATGGTCATGAGCTATGGGTAGTGACCGAAAGAATGAGATCACGGATACAGGCGGCCGAAATGAGGTTTTTCCGCAGGGTGTCTGGGCTCTCCCTTAGGGATAGGGTGAGAAGTTTGGATATCCGGGAGAGTCTCAGAGTAGAACCGCTGCTTCTACATGTCGAAAGGAGGCAGTTGAGGTGGTTTGGCCACTTGGCGCTGATGCCTCCTGGGCGGCTACCCGGAGAGGTTTTCCGTGCATGTCCTACAGGGAGGAGGCCCCGGGTCAGACCCAGGACTCGCTGGGGGGATTATATCTCTCGGCTGGCCTGGGAACGCCTCGGCATCCCCCTCGAAGAGCTGGTAGAGGTGGCTGGGGAGAGGGAGGTCCGGGTATCTCTCCAGAAGCTGCTACCACTGCAACCCGAACCCCGGACTAGCGGATGATAATGGATGGATATATTATAATTTTCGTAGTATTTAAAAATACTGCTACTTCAGAAGCAGGGAATGTGGATATTTTCTTTTATTACATGACTTTAGCACAGAATACCAGGACTCAGATGCAGCGGATTGGGGCACCGTACCACCACACCAGGCTTTTTCTTACTTTCAATTCTGTATGGAAATTATAGCGCAGAGCATTTATGTTTTTACATTTTTTCTGTCATAGAAAAAATGGAACCTTAGCTAGCTTTGCAGTTTTAATTATTATTCCTTTTATGGATCATCTAATATATGTTTAAAAATCAGTTTATAGTTTACCTTTTGAATAAGTGCTGCATGTGATCTCTGAGTCAATCGTAATCATTTTCATCCTTGCTGTTTGAATCACTCTAAGATGGGTTTGTGAGAAATTGCTGAACTTTATAAATACCCAAATATTTATTACATCAAAATCACATCACTATATTTACAACAAAATCGCATCAGTAGGACAGCACGCTAAATGCTATATATATCTGCCTGCTGTCCTATTATATTAAACAAAATACTTTCAAAATTTCTTTTCATGCCATCCTGATCTATTTGTTGTGTCCGTTCTTCTGACCACATTGCAGTTTTTTGTTTTACTTTGTTTATTGTTGTTTTCTGAGTTCATAACTGTTTTCAGGGCAGCATTTGTATAGTCTTTCAGAGGCAGGCTATTTGCATAACCAATCAACAAAGAACGCATTTCAAGTCCCACCCCAAAGTATTAAACTACCAAAGAAGTACCCCAGCTGGTTTGGTACTTTTGGTACTGGAACTTGACCGGTAGTCAGTGGAAAAGGGAAAGTACCAAAAGTACAATACTTCGTGAGGTGGAAAAACGCCGTTTGTGAACAGGTGATAGGACTCTGACAGACTAGGAACAGGGTGGAGCAAAGACTTATTCACACAGTCACAGGGACTGTCCTCATCTCCTCTTGAGTGGACATTGGGTCCGTGATCCTCATCCTGTCCCTCTGCTGAGGGGTATAGGGTCATCACAACCAAAGTACTTTCTCTTTCTTCCAGTGTACATCTCTGAAAACTGGAAGGATGATGCCTTTTTTGGGAGTCAGTTCCTTAATGGATGTAACCCAGGAATGATACAGAAGTGCACTGAAATCCCAGAAAAAATTCCGGGGATATCAGATGTGTGCCCTAACATCAGTGAGCTCATCCAGGTGGGACCATTAAACGACTTATCCCCTAGTCTGTGGAAATGTGATGCATTTTCAGTTCAACAGATCATGTTAATTGGTTATACTAGAATCAACCTTAATTTAATAGGTCAATCTCTTAACCAGTTTTGCAGTTAAGGGAGAAATTCTACTTTTTTATTATTATAATTAATTTTTTGTCTTGTTTGCTTAGAATGGGAACATTTATATGGTTGATTATGAACTGCTTGATAACGTTAAAGACGACATCATTCATGGCCATCGACAGTATCTGGCTGCACCAATCGTGCTTCTTCAGGAGACGGCGCAGGGACTGATGCCCATCGCCATCCAGGTCATGAAGGTTTATTCATGAAGCAGCCCTTTATTGTAATACATTGAGCGGTTAAGATGATGTCCATTTTCTGCACTTCCACAGTTGAAACAAAAGCCTGGTGAGGGGAATCCCATCTTCACTCCAAACAAGGAGAACCCAGAAGCCGAGGCCTGGCTTCTGGCGAAGATCTGGGTCCGTAACTCTGACTTCTACATCCATGAGCTGGTATCCCACCTTCTGAAGACACACCTGCTGGCTGAGATCTTCTTCGTCAGCATCTTCACATCGCTACATGATCACCATCCAATCCTAAGGGTAGAGATCCTTTTTCATAAGTGGGCAAAGAACATGGAATTATCTGGGTGATGTAAGAGTTTAAGGACACTTCCTTCCTGTGTCCACAATTAGATCTTTGCTGTCACCGGGCGATACACAATCCCAATCAACGTAGCCGCCAGAAATACACTCACCAACGACACTGGCTTCTTTAAGGAGGTTAGACATTCTGTTTTGTATTGACATGAAAATAATCTGAAACATTTCCACCTTAATATGCAACAAATCATATTATGCAGCAAACCTGTTAAACTCAGTACATGTGACAGTCATTCTGTCTCATTTGCCTCACAGTACACAGGCTTTGGCAAGGACGCCCAGTGCAAGGTGTTAGAGAGAGCAATCAAAAACCTGACATACAAGAGCCTCTGTCTGCCTGACAACCTGAAGATCCGTGGAGTGCAGAATCTGAAGAACTATCACTATCGGGATGATGCCATGCAAATCTGGGATGCAATATCTGAGTAAGGAGCCTCCTATTTTTTTGATGATTGTGTGTCATGACAGATCCAATCTGTCACCACTCTGCCAGGGGCCTTGGGAAGGACAGGCCACCTTTACTATTGTACATTAGCCAGATACATTGTGGCTTCGGCGTTTTGTAACTTGCTGTAAGTGTTAAAAGTATCATTACGTATTGAAAAGGCCATTAATAGTACTTATGGTCATTTCAGATATCTTCAGAAGGTTGTTGATACATACTACAATGATGACAGTGATATTAAAAAGGATGAAGAACTTCAGAACTTCTTTCACTGTATTTACCATTATGGATTTGAGGGACAAACAGGTAACACTGTCAATAACTGAAATAAATTTCTCTTGCTTATTTATTTAGGTAAATTATGTATTTGTATTATAAATCAGAAAGAAAGCATCACTGGTGATGAGTTTGTTAAGCATTAAGGAAAGCCAAGAAAGATTTTTTTAATGCATTTTATTAGATTTCCCTGAAACAGTGGATACTAAAGCAGAAGCAGTCAAATACCTGAGCATGGTGATGTTTACCTGCTCAGCTCAGCACGCCGCCGTGAACCACGGACAGGTAACATGGCTGATAATCACGTCACACCATCCATGCATGATAAGATCTTTATTAAAGCTGTAGCAGAGTTCAGCCATATACTTTACCCTCCCTACAGTATGATACTTACGCTTGGATGCCAAACGGTCCCACAACAATGAGGCAGCCCCCACCAAGGAACGCGGACGAGGTAGATGAGGATTACATAATGAATACTCTGCCTGATATGGAGACGACCCTGCAGGCCATGTCTGTAGCCCGGTTCCTCAGTCAAGCCACTGAAGATTTTGTAAGTGCTTATCTGTTTGCTGGTACTGAACCTTTTCCAGTTATTCCTTGATCCCTATGTTCTTATCCCAAACTGACTCATTCTGCTCTGTTAGCCTGTACTGGTAAGTGGCCTGATAATGGATGGATTGATTTGTTCTGTTTACTTTTCTGTGTGATAAAAGGATACTGAGTCACTGTCATTTTGCACCAATTTCATGGCACTTTGTTGTGGAATCTTCTTTTCAAGCTTTAGTGTAACAAAGTAAACAGCCTTGTTCCTCAGTTTTCCAATCTCAAGTAGGTCTGCTATTGGAAAAATATCTTAACATAATGTATATCACTCAGCCCTCCATGCTGCCCCCCATAGGTTGCCCTGGGAACTTATGCAGATGATGTATCCAACGATCCACATCTGAGGGATGTGATCAAGAATTTCCAGGAAAAGCTACATGACATTGGGGAAAAAATTAAGAAGCGGTCAAAGAGTCAGAGCTTCCCGTACGAGTATCTGTACCCAGGTGATATTGAAAACAGCATCGCCATCTGAAAGATGGGGGCATGACCCAGAATATAATGTCCTTCTTTATTTTTGTTTGATAACATTACTCAAATTACTGAGTAGTGGCTGGTGGATATTATTATAGTCATGTTCCGCATAACGACATTTTGGTCAACAAAGGACTGCATCTACGACGGTGGTCCCATAAGATTATAACAGTAATGAAAAATTCCTATCGCCTAGTGACATCATAGCTCAATGTATTGCTCACGTGTTTGTCGTGATGCTCATCCAAAGAAATCTACTGCACTGCCAGTCGTATAGAAGTGTAACAGATACAATTATAATAACTGATAATGATAATAAAAAAACTATGTTACTGGTCCATACATTTATTCTACTGTAGTTTTCATCGTTATTCTACAGTGCAGATCTGCTCTGTCTACTTATAAAAATGTTTTCTGCAGCCTAGGTGTGTAATAGGCTATACCAGGGTTCTTCAAATCTGGACCTCGATTCCAAATCCAGGCCTTGTTTTCAGTTCTCCCAGGTAGTTAGTTTAATAATACCTGATTCTGATTGGTCAGAGGCTTCACACCTGGCTCACAGGTAAAGGAAGGCTGGAAAACCAGCAGTGCTCGGACCTTGAAGACCGTGATTTGAATAACCCTGGGCTGTACTATTTTAATTTGTGAAAGTATACTCTGTGATATTCGGACAGTGACTAAATTGCCAAATCACGCATTTCTCAGAACGTATCCCCGTCGTTAAGTGATGTAATTGAGAGTTGAAACTGAGCACATAGAACATAGTTGGTGTTGGTGTTGGGCAGAGTATCACCTAATCACATGTGGCATTGTAATCCCTGGGGCTTTGGTCTTCTCCTAATCTGTATTTAGTCTGCATCGTGCTGGATGCCCATAAGGCTGCAGGCTGTCTTGGCTCCTACTCCTGATGTTCCAAACTGTTGAGGAATATGGAGAAGTGAGCAAAGACACATGTAGGACATGCCTGTGAGCTGTGGGGGGAAATATAGCAATAATCAAGGGGGCTTCATTCATTTTGATTACTGTGTTCTTTACATATATTTTTGATTATGCCTGAGATATGAAGCTCATACCTACAGTACAGAATCACTGAGATGGTTAAAGGATCACCCCCTCCCCTCCAAAAAGATATACTTGCCTTCCACCTGTGATCATTTGTAATCATCCTGATGAGTTCAGCATGAAACAGCTGTTCCTGGAGCATTCCAGTGTTTGGAAGTGAAACTGAAAGCAAACAATCAGCTATGGCAAGGGGCTGCCAAAGATCTCAGGGATAAAGTTGTGGACAGACACAAGTTAGGAGCTGGATACAAAAAGAAATCAAAGGTTTTATTCATCCCTAGGAGCAGAGTAAAGTCCATTATCAAGGAATGGAAAGTGTTTGGTATTATTAGGACCCTTCCAGGTCAGGCTGTCACGCCAAACTGAATAGAAGAGCGAGGAGGAAAGTGGTCAGAGAGGCTATCAAGAGGGCAGATATAGTAATCTTTGGCAAAGAGTGGTCATTGTGTGCATGTGACAACAATATCACACATGCTCCACAAATGTGGTTTGTATGGGAGAGTCGCAAGAAAAAGCCAGTCCTGAACAAGGGTCACATTAAGTCTCGATTGTGCTTTGCCAAAAGGCACCTTGAAGAAGGTGTTATGGTCAGATGAGACCGAAATCACACTCTTTGGTCTCAATGCCAAATGGCTTATCTGGCGGAAAGTCAATAGAGCTTTCCATCCAAAGAACAGCATAGCTGCAGTAAAGCATGGAGGTGGTAGCATTTTGTTGTGGAGTGTTTCTCTGCAGCAGAGACTGGGCCATTTGTCTAAATAGGCTGAAAAATGGATGGGGCAAAATACTGAAGCACAAAGTACTGACACAGGGGGGGTAATCCTTTAACCATCAGTGATTTTTTGTTTTCTTTTTAATGTTTTCCTGGACTGTTGCTATTACAGTATGTCTTTCACTTGGTTGTTATAAGTTGCATTGAGTAAATACAGCTGGGAAAAAAAACATTGTGTGTATCTTCATTTCCGGATGCAAAGCAACAAAATGTTAATATTTTGAATGGGGCGATTCTTTTCTATGCTAACTAAGTCAGAAGTCCTATGCATCAAGTTTCAAGTCAAGTCACAATCCTTACTTCTTAGAAGCAAGAATGTCAAGACATTTAGACACTTATGTTGCCGGGGAAGGTATCCACGAAACAACAAGCAACTTTTTATGTGGGATCTTTTATTCAATGTAGGATCTCCAGTTCTCCACCGAACCGGGACAATTAAGCTTCCCATTTATTAAACAATGAAAAGAAAATTACAATTTGGCCTTCGTAAAAATCCAAATTTAAGAAAACCCTTAAATCAGGCAAGCCAGAAGTTTTATAAACCCCTTATTCTCCTTCAAAAGTAGAAAATAAATAAAAAGAGAAAACGGGAAAAAGATCCCCAGTACAATCACAGTAGTGGCAGTCCTGCGCCAAACCAAACAAATACATTACTCAGCTTATCCATAATTAAATGCTTCATATGCACTACGCTGTTCATCCAACAAACACTTTTATCAGTCATTTCTCTACACGTGGCTTCCTCAACACATCTCTTCACCCAGCAACCACCACCCACTGAGCTCACCAGGCCAGACCACCACAGCGTCCACGCTCAATCTTCCCTCATCTGACTTCCTTCTAAATCTAACGCTTCTAATTACTCCTTGGTTATGATAATCCGCAGGGATTTCCCCAAATACCTCACTAGTAGTTCAGACCAAAAGAGGATCCCTCTTTTTCCAGTAAACGAATGTCCAGCACACCCGAACACACTTCCCTTTTCCCCTGTTCACAGAGTGATGACCTCACTCCCCAGCGCCACTCCCTTAAAGGGACTACGTTCCTCCCTGTATTTCCACCTGGTTACACCTAAGCAAGTCATGTCAAGTCTTGGCTAATCCTCAAGTAATTTCACCATTAGTAACTATGATACATGTAACTGTGGTCAATTTAATACTAATTTTGTCCGTGTGTATTAATATTTGTATCTCCCTAAGTAAAGAGTTCCTGTAATAAACAACTGAAAGTAGAAATAAAATGTGTTTTTTACTATTTTGCTGCATTTTGACGTATTCAGCAATTCATATATAAAACTATTGTAATGAAAACTTTGACTTGCAGAAAAGTGAAAAATGCTTTAACGCTGTCACACACACTGTATATAGAAACAAATAATACTATTCCCTAAGTTTTTTATTAGGTGAAATTTGCACTTTGAACCGACAAATTATTGATGTTATGTTCACAGATGATCTGATTCTTTCCAGTGGCTCTTTGGTGTGAACGAAGGGAATCTTGTCGTATATGAGACATATATGTCCAACTTTCACTGCCTGCTCTCCAATGCGCTGCACTCCTCTTATGTGAACAGTGAGAACAAGCCAGTCACAAGAGGCAGAAGCTGTCAGCATCAGGTATCTTAAAGAGTTAAGTGTTACCCTATAATTCTCTTACTGATTATTTTGAGGATAAACCTAATAACCTAGTGTTCAGTAGTGTTATGAAGCCGTGCATACATTCGTTATTACAAACCGCGTAGTGTTCAGGAGTGTTATGAGGCTGTGCATACATTCGTTATTACAAACCGCGTAGTGTTCAGGAGTGTTATGAGGCTGTGTATACATTCGTTATTACAAACCACTGGCTTCTTTCATGGCAAGTTTCATCTGCCTCTGCTGGAGGATGAAAATACTTCTCAGCAGAAGGACTTTCCCCTTCTTTGGACAATAAGAATCCAGAGCTGCGTCATCTCGAAAGGCAAATAGAGAACTTAGCACTTTGTGACCCTTAGGGTTTACAGCAGGGTTCTCCAGTTTTGGTCCTTTTGCAGTTTGCAGATTTATCTGCTAATTACCAAGTTTAGTAGGTGTGTTTGAACAGGAAAATCTGCAAACTATGATGAATTCTGCCCCCCCCCCCCCCGGACTGGAATTGGGGAACCCTGGTTTCCAAGTTCAGGAGGTTGTTCTTTTTTGTTCTTTCAAGCAGTTCCCAGCAGCGGCATCTTTTTTGACTGCTTGTTTCGCAAGAGATAGACTGCAGAAAAAATGACCTACAGTAACATTTCTGCCACACCCTTCTGCTCCTTCAGTCAGCTGTAACACAACCCACTCGCCTTTATTCTGCTCTCTTTCCTGCCCTGCCTGCCTGTATAAACCTGAAGGCAGTGAAAAGATGACGTTTTCCTGTCTCATAGTATCTATAATCTGATACAATATTTTCTAGGCTTGCACAGAATATACTGTTTGAATGAGACACGACCACGGCGGGTAAGGAGCAGCTCATCAACAGTAACATTTTCACCAGGAACGAAAGCATCTCTCAGTGTAACTTCCCACATACCAAATACGTATCGAATTGGAGAAAATTTGTCATACTTTGACTTTCTCGTCTGTGAATCTGATGGGAGATCAAATTTGTTGAAATCAATTACGAGTCATGCTTCACTCAGAAAGAACATGTCTATCTTCTACAGTCCACAGCTGAAAGATAGATTCATCCCTTGACTTGTAAACACCATATAGCATAAATGCACCAACAAAACAAAGATATTCTTCTTCTGTTACATCCTACGTTCTCACCATAGATGCACTGACCTTCATTGCTTGTCCATTTCACATCATGTACACCAGCAGTTTCCTCATGAATGTTTGCAAAAGCGTATTTTGTTGGTCCTGGAGGGGTATACCTGATTTTTGCTGTAGACTGTCTTCCAGCATTTTTGTTCCATACTGTGTTGTACTTGGCCAGCCATGTTTCTGTGTCACTTCTCTGTGACCTGGGTTTGTAACTTCAGCCTCCCCATCACTCATCAGTCTCCCCAGCATCTTCTTCAACTTGTGTGTCACTTCGCTGAAAGTTTGGTTCATAGTCACTGTCACATTCTGCTACATCATAGGACTCATTGTCACTTTCAGCATCTTGATGTATTATTTCTAACACAGGTGCGGCAGTATATTTCTTTTGTGACAATCTTCATTTGAAGTCTCTTCTACTTTCAAACTACTTCTGTAGTGGTGGCAGCAGATTACCATCTTCTCACAAAATCATTGGCTCATTCTGACCCCAGTGGTAGGAGCATTATCAAACAGCTTTGGCATCATCTTGGCCCGGTTACATTTTACTCTAAGCATCAAGGATTGAAAACTTTTTCCAAAGCCACTGTGCAACAACACAATACACTATTGTTTAAGTGAGGCACTATTAACAGTAACTCACTTTTTCTCTAATAATTTTTTTCCAAGTTGCATTAAAAAGTCAATTTAGGGAATTCTTTAGCTGCCTGGACTCCTTCCTTTGGAAACTCTGATGTATACATTAATTTTATTGTTTTCTCTTTATTTTATCCTGTCCAGAATAATCTGTAAATCTCATTACAGGCGTTTCATGACCCCCCTGCATGGGTAAGTATGTCTTGGGTGGTCGCTGGTCCAGGGAATGATGTTAAACTGCATCCGGCCCTGCAAGCGGTCCTCCAGCTTCCAGGGAAGACATTTTGGGGGTGGGGGCAGGATTGTCACTCCAGCTACCGTAAAACACTTCACAGCAGCTCATTCTAAACAGGTGTGAACCCCTTCTGCTCTCCACGGAAGTACTTCTGCTGCAGCCGCCCAGAGGAATAATAAAGGGGATAAGGGAAACTTCTTCAATCTTCTGTTGTCCATGTGACGGATGCACCCAACCTTTCATCTGTCTCTGTGTAAGCCCCCTTCGACCAGCCCTCTGGCATCTCCTGCGCTGCCCCCCACTGGTTGATAGATGGAGGTGAGACGTTCACTGTTCGGCTCTAGTACCTGGTGGACTGGGAGGGTTACGGTCTGGTGGAACATTCCTGGGTTCCTGGACTATTTTATCCTTGATCCTTCGCTAATTGCAAGTTACCCGCAACTGATCTGTATCACCCGTGTTTTGGTTTCATCAAGTTAACATATCAGACCTCCAAGCATTTGAACTGCATTTCCCTTGTACTTGGTGGTGAAATGTGTCTACTGTTTCTCTCAGATTATGCATGAAATTGACATTATGAGAAACTTGTGTCACAAGCACATTGTGAAGTTCTCTCACTATTTGGAAGGCAAGGACTTCATGTGTATCTTTTTGGAGCTGTGCAGCAGGGAGTTAAGACCCCCTTTGTATGGGGCCTTTACAGACAACTTATGAAGGCTAAGTCTTCTTGCTAATTCAGCCTTGGCTTCCCCGTTTTCCAGTCTCTTGAACATATTTTGAGAGCTCGAAAAACTATGACATACCCTGAAGTTATGTACTATCTGCGTCAACTTGCATCTGGGTTGAAGTATCTCCACAGAAAAGGCATTCTCCACAGGGACATCAACCTGGGTATGTGTATAAACCAGCACACTTACCTTAATCTGCCATATGCATGTAGTTCATATGGATTTTTGTATACTGATAACTCTGCAGATTAGGGGTGCACCGATTGCAGTTTTCTGGCCGATCAACGATCACCGATCCTTAGGCAACCTTACCTGCCGATCTCGATTTTTTTTTGCCGATCTTGTTTCTTTCATAACTAAAAGACAGTTACTTCAATGTTTCCATTTTTATTGAGTAAATTGATATGAATACTCACAAAACATGAGGTAGTGTCCTCAAATATAAACGAACATATAAATGAGCATTGCTGTTTGAACTACAAAATCATATTTTTTCTTCCAGACTTTAATTTCTCTAATTTTGTAAAAAAAATATATATATATAGCTGTTATGACACACTTGTCCAAAAAATAGGGAGGGAGGCAGCCTGCACTGCACCTCTCTCGGCAATGGGAGAAAAGGCTGATTTAACCCTCTGGGGCCTAGGGGTAGGAAACACACTTTCACTGACTGGGGCATGATCACACATTTCATCACACTTAATTCATGGCAAATAAATTATTTCTTATATATTTATTTGTTTTGCCATTACACTCATCTTTATTTTAATATATATTGTAAATATGTCAGATTTTTGTTAAGTTTGAAATTTGACATCAAAGTATAGACATTGCAAAATGCAGTTTGGAACACTTGCAGAAACATTATAAAAGTACATAGTAAGCAATGCTGGCAGTTTGTTTTGATCCCAGATATCTGATCACCAAAGTCTTGGCTACATGAAGATGACTAAATGGTGTAGATGCAACATTAATTTGGATAAATAAATAAGAAAAACCTAACTCATGTAACTATTTCTGGCTCCTTTCATTGAATATGTAGCAACTTTCATGTGTATGAATGAGCCATTGTCACCTGGCCACGTCCCCAACCCCCTTTTATGGCGCTGAAGGGGATGTATCTGGATCGCGTTTCACCGTTGCGCTGTTAATCAAATTACCATGCGAATGCGATTTGAATACGCGCTAATGCGGCTATTTAGAATGTGAATAGCGATCTTCGGGTGAGAGCGGTACTACACGCCCCCGATGCAGGTAAAACAAAGTAAGATGACATGGTTTACTTTTTTGCCGATTTAACCTAATTAAAAAAACTTTAATACTTCCGACAATGGACGTTTTGAAAAGAAGACAGATTACGGATTTAGCCAGCGTTTTTTTCATGATTATACATTAAGATTTCAGCGAGATATTTATAAACTGAAATAGACGCGAAAAGTACGCGAAAAGTACGCGATGTCGTCGACGACATACTCGACCCCAAAGAGTTAAAAGCATATAACTAAGATCGGTGGATCTCATGGGAATATGGTCGATTTCTGATCCCCTCAAATTAACGTGATCGAGGCCGATCGATCGGTGCGCCGATCGATCGGTGCACCCCTACTGCAGATGGTTAACTGTTATTAGGTGAAGTATTTGAGTTGTCGTGTATGTGTCCATATTCAACCATCCACATGGATAAAGACCACATGCTTCTGTTTGACTGTCTGCACTGTGCCCTAATATAGCAATAGCGAGACATTACCGAAATACAAACACCTTTTTGTTTTTTTCTTTCAGCCCAGGTAAACGCTACTGTTTGGTACATTACTTTTCTGGGATGTGGATTTGAAGGAGACTTATTGGTGTGTCATGGAGGTGCAGTACAGTCTGCCAGAGACCCTCTCTGAAACAGCCTGGAAGCTAATTTCTGTAATTTTCCAGAAGGATCCATGTGATCGCCTCACGTTGGATCAGATACTCCAACATGAATTCCTCACTAAGGTTAGCACTCTTGTAAGCTGTTTTGCTGTAGTTTACTTGCTTGTGTGCCAGATTCACCGATATTTCTCAACTTTGTGGGAACAATTTGAGGATGGCCCCTTCCTGTTCTAACATGACTGCGTACCAGTGCACAGTGATTTGCTTAATAACATCTTGAACCACCATTCTAGGGCATCACCCCTGCAAAATTGCCACCAAGCAGCTGTGTAACAGTGCCACAGTTTAAACAATCTAACCGGCTAACCGGGGCACGGACCTCCTTGGCAAGGACCGCCCAGCTGGGCAGGAATACCCACTGACTAAAGCCCGGGAATGCCTCCGTCGCCTGCAGCGCCAGCTCACCGAGCGACGGGAGGAGCGCATCGCTCGGAGCATGGACGAGGCATCGGGGCCGGCACCGACTTCCGCCGCCATCGATCTGGAAGGTAAGCAGGGGAGAGATCGAGAGCAGCAGGAAGAAACTCCATCGCTCTTCCTGGGAGCCTGCTCTCTCCTCCCCGCCACTGCCTGCCTGGTGAGCTTCCACCAGGAGAAGCTGCCTCTGTTGGAGGCATATCCTTACCGGCCAGAGCACATCGCCGGTAAGATGATCAGCCCGGTGAGAGACGCTATTCCCCGGGTCTCCAAAGCCCTTAAAGGGGCAGTCCGAAGCTTACCAGCTCCGGATCTGCCTGTTCCGGATCTACCTGCTCCGGACCCGCCTGCTCCGGACGCGCCTGTCCTGGACTCGCCTGCTCCGGACCTGCCAGCAACACCGCCCGCTGCTGCCGCCGTTCTGCCAGCGGCACCGCCTGACCCGCCTGTCCTGCCTGACCCGCCTGTCCTGCCTGCAGTCCCTGCAGCTGCCACCGCTCTGCCTGCGGCACTGTCCGAGGTGGCCGCGGATGTGCCCCCTGCTGGCCGCGTGATGGCGGCGCCCGCCACGGCGCCCCCTGCTGGCCGCGTGATGGTGGCGCCCGCCAGGGCCGCCCGAGGGCCTGGCTTCGCCTCCACCTACAGCGGAGCAAGCCACTCTGCCCGTGGCGCCCCCTGCTGGCCGTACGCCCAAAGCGCCCTCTGAGGCGCCCCCTACTGGCCGCACGCCCGAGGCGCCTGCCGAGGCGCCCCCTGCTGGCCACGGGAGGGCGGTGCCCGCCGAGGCGCCCCCTCACGGCTTTCCCGTCCAGCCCGCGGCTCCGGCTGCACTGCCAGCGGCCACGCCCCCTGTTCTGCCCGAACCTCCACCCTCGGGGACCTCCCTCATGACTCCCTTGCCCTTGCCCCGACAAGGCCGACACTCCCCAGGACCATATCCATATCCCGTAAGGGACGGGGACATAGGCGTCGGGCCCGGGTCCCGCCCGCCCTGCCCCCTGGCTCACCCGTTCGGCCCCTGGCTGTGGCTCGGTGGCTGCCTGCGGGTCCTCCGGCTCGGGGTCGGCGGTCGCCTTCGGGTCCCCTCCCGGTGCCTCGGCGCCGGTCCTCGGCGTCACCTCCGGCTCCATGTCAGTCGCCTCCGGGCCCCCCTGCTTTGGCGGGGCGTCGGACGGCGCCTTCGCCGGCTCCGGCTACGCCGTCGCCTGCTGCGGCTTCCCCCTCCTGCCCGCCTTCGGCGGTGTTCCCTCCTGCTCCCTCCGTCTCTCCCTCGTCCCGTTCCCTCGGCCCCTGTGTGGTTCCCTCCTGCTCCCTTCTCCCTCTCGCCTGCGGCCCCTCCAGCTGCTGCCCGTCGCCTTTCTGGGGTCCTTCGGGCGCCCCTTGTTCCTCCTCCCTTTCCCTTTCTGCCTCCTGTCTCTGCTCCTCCGCCCTCTGTGTCTCCTCTGTTTCCTCCTCGTCCCTTTGTCCCTCCTGTCTCTGCTCCTCGTCCCCCTCTGGTTCCTTCGTTCACTCCTGGCCCTTTTGTTCTGCCTGTCGGTGTTCCCTCTGTGTCTCCCTTCTTTGTCTGCTTGTCCGCGTTTCCTTTGCTTTGTCGGGTGCTTCTTCTCGTCTCTGTTTCTGTTTCGTGTCTCTGTCCTGTTTCCAGTGTCCCGTTGATGTTTTGCTTCTGTCTTCCAGGTTTTGGGCCCCTCGTCTCGTCCGTCGCCTCCTCCCGGTGTGCGCGCCTTTGGGGGGGGGTTATGTCACGCCCCGCTCCGTCCGCTCCTAATGTGTGCCACGCCCACCTCGTTACCTCGTGTTCATCCCTGATTGTTCTCACCTGTGGCTCGTTACCCGTAGCTTGTCTTTTGTATTCAGTCTTTGTCTCAGTCTACCGAGATCCGTCATTGTATTGTTTCGATGTTTGTTCCTGTCAGCCTTCCCTCCGTGAATAAACCCCATTTGTCCGTCTTCACGGCTCCATTCGCCTGCTTTTCAGCTCGCCTATCTCGCGATCGTGACATATATATATACACTCACCTAAAGGATTATTAAGAACACCATACTAATACGGTTTTTGACCCCCTTTCGCCTTCAGAACTGCCCTAATTCTACGTGGCATTGACTCAACAAGGTGCTGAAAGCATTCTTTAGAAATGTTGGCCCATATTGATAGGATAGCATCTTGCAGTTGATGGAGATTTGTGGGATGCACATCCAGGGCACGAAGCTCCCGTTCCACCACATCCCAAAGATGCTCTATTGGGTTGAGATCTGGTGACTGTGGGGGCCATTGTAGTACAGTGAACTCATTGTCATGTTCAAGAAACCAATCTGAAATGATTCGAGCTTTGTGACATGGTGCATTATCCTGCTGGAAGTAGCCATCAGAGGATGGGTACATGGTGGTCATAAAGGGATGGACATGGTCAGAAACAATGCTCAGGTAGGCCGTGGCATTTAAACTATGCCCAATTGGCACTAAGGGCCCTAAAGTGTGCCAAGAAAACATTCCCCACACCATTACACCACCACCACCAGCCTGCACAGTGGTAACAAGGCATGATGGATCCATGTTCTCATTCTGTTTACGCCAAATTCTGACTCTACCATTTGAATGTCTCAACAGAAATCGAGACTCATCAGACCAGGCAACATTTTTCCAGTCTTCAACTGTCCAATTTTGGTGAGCTCGTGCAAATTGTAGCCTCTTTTTCCTATTTGTAGTGGAGATGAGTGGTACCCGGTGGGGTCTTCTGCTGTTGTAGCCCATCCGCCTCAAGGTTGTGCGTGTTGTGGCTTCACAAATGCTTTGCTGCATACCTCGGTTGTAACGAGTGGTTATTTCAGTCAAAGTTGCTCTTCTATCAGCTTGAATCAGTCGGCCCATTCTCCTCTGACCTCTAGCATCAACAAAGCATTTTCGCCGACAGGACTGCCGCATACTGGATGTTTTTCCCTTTGCACACCATTCTTTGTAAACCCTAGAAATGGTTGTGCGTGAAAATCCCAGTAACTGAGCAGATTGTGAAATACTCAGACCGGCCCGTCTGGCACCAACAACCATGCCACGCTCAAAATTGCTTATATCACCTTTCTTTCCCATTCTGACATTCAGTTTGGAGTTCAGGAGATTGTCTTGACCAGGACCACACCCCTAAATGCATTGAAGCAACTGCCATGTGATTGGTTGATTAGATAATTGCATTAATGAGAAATTGAACAGGTGTTCCTAATAATCCTTTAGGTGAGTGTATATATATATAATGGCATGATGCCATTTCTGAAATTATATTCCTGTGGTAGCCACTGTATGTGTGTCCCCTGTTTGCGATGCTCTACACTGTAACCGTGATATTGTATTCTTACTTTTGTAGCACCATGACCCCACATTAAACAGATTTATTTCACTATACTCAGGGCTGTGGCCAAAAAGGGGGGGAGGGGGGATGTGGGGCTGAAGGGGACCCCAGTCAGCAAAATCTACTAAGGGAGACTCCTCTGGTCACATGGGGGGCCCAAGGCATCAGATAAATTTCTCAGGGGCCCCAGAGGTCCTTGCTACGCCCCAGTGTACGCTTGTCTAAAGTGAATTGAATTTAATCTGACACATGGTCCCTTACATCTGTGATTCCAAACGTGTCCACTAGATGGCACCCTCTGCCCTTTGTAAGAAATTAAACACCCTCATCCACGCAGAACTTGATTCACTCTTGGCTCTCTTCCTGGGGAATTCAGTTACAGCCTTTTCAGTTCAGAAAAATTCATTCTTCACACCCAATTTAAAAGCATGTTGCAGACATACATGCACTGTAAAAAGAATACTGTAAAAAGTACAGTAACTGGTTGGCAGCAATTAGCTAGTAAGTTGCTGTAATACATTTCACAGTATTGTTACTGCAAATTTAGTCACAATACCTGTAAAATACCATAATTGTTTTTACAGTAATTATTACAGTACTGTAATTATCATCACAGTATGACGGTGCTGTATATTTCATCACAGCAAACATTAGACTACTGAAATAGCTTTTACAGCATGTAAACTGATAACCAAAATAATTACATACTGTAAAATAAAGACACTGTTACTATCAGAAAAATAGTTTATTATATAAAGTCATCAATATGTCAATGTAACAGATACAAAACATTTGTGCAAACAATTCAACAGCTATTAATAAACAGTTTCTAACAGTATGTAAATTGCTTAGCCTGGAATTATTTGTTTTAACTTCCCATGTGAATTTTCAGCTTAAAATAGTTAATTTGACTGTAAGGAAGCAGTTGTTAATCGTAACAGTATTTGCAAGTAATTTATTGTTTTACATTTGCTTTCTGTTTCCTACATTCAGTGCTAAAAACACGGAGTAACCTCATATTATAGGTTTACAAGATATTTGAACAAAAAAGTAATTTTAGCAAATAAAACAGTAAAATCCAAACAATTAAAATGTTTGGTTAAAATGTATCAAAAAACAAACACGTAATATGAACCAAAACTGTTGAATTTTAAATCATAAAATGCTTAAAACTGACTTTCTTGTTGCTGAACTGAACCCTGTTTCTGGAATTATTCATCCTAGCTATACACATTACTACTACTCCCAGTAAAAAATATAGAAAAGAGATATAATATAGAAGATAGAAAGACGTTGGTTCCTCGTCGTTCTACAGAAAACAAAAACTACAACAACTGTATTAGACATAATACAAAATACTACCGTCGAAAAAATCCCGCTCAATATTACTGTATTATGATTCACAGGAAAAGTATATTAAGTAATAATGCTGTGAATCATTGGCACTGAATATAAGAATCTGATCATATGAGAATAATGTTATTTTACCCACTAAGGTTACTGACAACACACAGCGAGAGAAATGCCAAAGCGACCTTGCCGGGAAGTAGATAACCCGGCCATCACTCACTTCTCACTGCACTGTTTCAGGCAGAAAGGCAGAATGTTATTTGCATCCAGGTAATCTACCATTTTCACTTGTTTGTCCGTTATAAGTGAAATTCCGTTATGTGCGAGTCCGCTAAAACGGGACTATACTGTAATTCTACAATTAACATAACTTGGAATGAAATTTCTGGGCTTGTAGTAACGTTGTTAGCTTGAACATCATTACTACACTTCTCACTGCCCTGTTTCAGGCAGACTGGGTCATTTTGGAGGAGACGGTGTCTTTGCTTCGGTGTGACTCAACCCTAAATAAGTGGCTTTACTGCTGGACTTGGAATGAAATTCCAAGTTCCTAATTAACTAATGAATTACCACATTTGGTGGGTCACTCAACACACACATTGTGTCCTAGGTGGTCATGGAGACTTGGTTGGTGATGTTGGGGGATTGGAAGCTGCCCAGGGTATCTACATCTATAGAATTTGCTTTGTCTTTCCTGCAGATTTCTCCAATAACCCAAAAGCAAGCAATTTAAGTGACATTTTATTCTAAACTGCCTGCTAGTTTGTCTGATGGGCGGGGCTTTTCATGTAAACGGGATTAAAACTTTAAGTAGGAATGAGTGGCCACACAGAACACCTAGTCATGCTTATGTCATGTTTGCAAATATTTCTTATGAATTCCAGGAAATTTGATATATGAACCCATTTTCAATGTATAAATATTTTTATGAATTTGTTAATTTGAGACACATATACAGATTTGGTCTTATGAGATCAAAACATAGAGTCAATGCATTATGTGGAACATCAAAGAAACACTGTTATGAGAACATCATACCAAAGTTTAGGAAATTTCAAGAAAATCTAATTTGGTTAATATAATTACACAAACCAAATACAGTACAATCCCGTTATAACGGACTTCAAGGGACCTGGCAAAACAGTCCGTTATATCCAAAGTCCATTATATCCAGAGTTGCTGTATGCCCAGAACACAACTACAAGACACCATTTACTCATGCCACACCCCAGCAGACACACTTGTGGTACAGATTATTATATTGTACATGTAGTAATCCAACTTTACCTGAGCAGATCTGTGACTATTAATAATCCCGACTACGTATCTGCGCGGATATCACCGGCACGCCACACGCCTTGTAGGCAGAGCCTGTATGTCCGTTATAGCCGAACAAAACTACAGCTAAAAGCGGCCCTGGGGACCAAATTGTTTAAGAACATAAGAAATTTACAAACGAGAGGAGGCCATTCGGCCCATCAAGCTCGTTTGGGGAGAACTTAACTAATAACTCAGAGTTGTTAAAATCTTATCTAGCTCTGATTTAAAGGAACCCAGGGTTTTAACTTCCGCTACACTAGCAGGAAAACTATTCCATACTCTAACTACACACTGTGTAAAGAAGTGCTTCCTCAAATTCATTTTAAAATGTTCCACTTATGGCCACGAGTTCTAGTATTTAAACTAATATTGAAATAGCCATTTGGCTGAACAGCATCCAGACCTGTTAGAATCTTATAGACCTGGATCATGTCCCCCCTTAGTCTCCTTTGCTCAAAGCTAAACAGATTCAGCTCAGCTAACCTCTCCTCATAAGACATTCCTCTAAGACCAGGAATCATTCTCGTAGCCCTCCGTTGCGCCTTTTCTAAGGCAGCAATGTCCTTCTTAAGGTATGGTGACCAAACCTGCACACAATATTCTAGGTGGGGTCTTACCAAGGAATTATATGAATGTAACATCAGCTCCCTTGACTCGCAGCATTTGACACGGTTAACCACAATACTCTCCTATCCATCCTTAGGAGTCTTGGCATTGGTGGTTTGGCTTGGCAATGGCTTGCATCCTACCTCGAAGGCCGATCATACAGAGTGACATGGAAAGGACTCACATCTACCCCACGTAGTCTCTTCACTGGCGTCCCTCAGGGCTCAGTTCTTGGCCCACTCCTGTTCACCCTCTATACCAAATCTCTTGGTGAGGTCATATCCTCTCATGGCTTCTCTTACCACTGCTATGCAGATGACACTCAACTCATCCTCTCCTTCCCTCCTTCAGACACTCATGTCTCCACTAAGATATCTGCATGTCTAGCTGATATCTCATCTTGGATGACCGCTCACCAACTGAAACTCAACCCTAGTAAAACGGAACTGCTGTACATCCCCGCTGACTCATCCCCCCTCCTGGACCTTGCGATCTCCCTCGACAACTCCCTGATCCGTCCTTCGGTTTCTGCTCGCAACCTTGGGGTTACCATGGACAATCGTCTGTCCTTTTCCTCTCATATCGGCAACGTTTCCCGCTCTTGTCGGTTTCTCCTGTTTAATATCAGAAGGATACGTCCATTTCTTTCCACACAGGCTACCCAGATACTCGTTCAGTCCCGCCGTCATCTCCCACCTTGACTACTGCAACTCGCTCCTAGCGGGTTTACCACTGAGCGTCATTCGTCCCCTCCAACTGATTCAGAATGCAGCTGCTCGACTTGTTTTCAACCTCCCCAAGTTCTCCCACACCACTCCTTTGCTACGCTCCCTACACTGGCTTCCTGTGGCTGCCCGCATCAGATTCAAAACACTGATGCTCGCATACAAAGCCAAAAATGATCTGGCTCCATCTTACTTAAAAGACCTCATCACACCCCGCACTGCACCACGATCTCTCCGATCTTCCAGCACTGCTCGACTGGTCCCACCACCCCTCAAGGCACAAGGAAAACACACCTCCCGGCTCTTCTCTGTTCTGGCACCAAGTTGGTGGAATGAACTCCCCCTAGATGTCCGAACAGCTGAGTCACTGAATGTCTTCAAAAGACGACTTAAAACACACCTTTTCCAGAAATACCTGAATTAGCACTTCTGGCATTATACTTTCTGGCATTCCTTAAAAAAAAAAAAAAAAAAAAAAAAAGCACTTTTCCAACAGAGTATTAGATCGATGGTATTCATAGCCTTGGTTTTATTGAGCTAGTATCGGGAAAATTCATTGTGGAGTCTTAAAGCACTTATGTAAGTCGCTCTGGCTAAGGGCGTCTGCCAAATGATGTAAATGTAAATGTAAATGTATTGTCAATATCATTAATGTAAATTAGGAACAATACTGGTCCTAAAATTGAACCCTGCGGTACCCCACTATGTACGCAGACCCACTGTGACATTGTGCCTCTAATAACTACTCGCTGCTTCCTGTCAGTTAGCCAGTTTTCGATCCAAGCTGCTACAGTTCCTAAAATCCCTGCAGCTTTGAGCTATAGCAAGAGCCGTTTGTGGGGGACAACATCAAAAGCCTTCTGTAAATCTAAGTAGATCACATCGTAGGCCTACACCTCCGATGCCTCGTCGGTCACCTGCGGGTCCCCCCACTCTGGCTCGTCAGTGGATGGCGCCTTTGCCTGCTGTGGCTTCCCCTCCCTCCTTGCCTTCGCCAGAGTCCCCTCCGACTTCCTCCTCGCCTCCCCTGGTGCCCCCTCCGACTTCCTCCTCGCCTCCTCCACCTGCCTCTTCGCCCCTTCCGAGGTCCCCTCCTGCTCCGGCCTCGCGGTCGCCGTGGTGGTGTTTCTTTACCGAATTTGCAGTTTTATTATTAGTCAGTTCAGATAAAAAACATGATAACTTGGTTCTTGGACAGACAAACTTCTTTATGGCTTTAAGGATTGGAGGCCTCAGCTATAACGGCAAGATTACTTAAATCTCTTCCTTTCATTGATAACTTCAGTCAGATTAAGTCGGTTCTTAACAATCCAGTTATTTATAATACATTACTGACTTGGAGAGATGTAAAGAAATTTTTTAAAATCTCAAATTCAGTCTCATTATAGTCTTCAATTGCTCTCAACCCAGATCTTCCTTCTCAGTTCAGAGGTTTTTGGCTGATGGGTTGGATGTCTAAGGGTCTTGTTAATTTCTCAGATTTGTTTGTCTAAGTAACTTTGAAATCTTTTGAAGATATCTCTTTGGCATATGGTCTTTCAAACTGAGATTCCTTTACATTTCTACAGATCAGACATTTCTTGGATTCTTCATTAAGGGAGAACAAAGTCCATCTTGAGCTGTGCGAAATAGAGGACCAATTATTAAACTCTACTGCTCTTAAAGGAAAAATTTCAGAGTTATACAGTATACCTTATTGTCCGACTAGGTTCCTTCTTCTTGGGATGCCTTAAAATCTCCAGGTTGAGTATGCGCTTCTCCAGGTTGAGTGTGACGTCAGCCGTCTGCACATATCCCAGTGTGGCATATAACTGGAGATAATGCTATTCTTGATAATTATGATGATCCCCTCCAGATGAGGATGTCATCCAAAGGACACCCCTCAGCTTCCAGCTTGCAGTCATTTCGGTCACCATTCTATGCTGAAAGTGTTGAGGGCTGAGGGAATCCCAAACTGTAGAAGGTTGAAATTGATTAAATGTCACCTGCTCGTAGATTACATTCTTTGAGTTTATCAAAACCTACTTTCACAGCCTTGTACTGCTTCTATGTTGCGTCATTTAGTAGCAATTCTCTAAGCGCATCTTCAGCTTCATCTCCTGTGGTTTTCTGCATTTACATTTATTCAACAGGCGCTTTTGCCCAAAGTAGGATGAGCCAGTACCTGGAGCAACTGGGGTTCAGGGCCTTGCTCAGGGGCCCAATGGTGACATCACTCTGTCAACCATTGGATTTGAACCAGTGACCCTCTGATCACAGACATAGACTCACTGAGTCACATACCACCTGCCACGATGATGCAGGTTGTGGGTGAATCTTTAGATCCAACACCCTCTCTCCTGTGTGAAAGATGCACAGATGGGGGATGGGGAGACGATCTGGTCATCTATAAAAATAAAGCACCCTGCAGATTCTGGCAGTCAATGAAATGGAAATAAAATAAAATAAAAACGTTAAGTTTTTTATTCTTTCTTTGTGGCCTGGTACCAAATGATCCACGGGCCAGTACCATTCCGGGGACTGGTGGTTGAGGGCCACAGGTTTAGAGAAACTGAGTGGATCAGGAGGCTGTATGATGAGCGTTGGGCTGGGGGGTCACTGCTGCTGTCATCTGTTGTTCCTTCATCTCTCAGCAATTGATTTAAAATCCTGGACAGTTTAGCTCATCTGATCACATCTGACATTACTCAAAAAATGCCATAAATACTATACCTTAACCACGATAAAACAGTAACTGTTTTTAAACACCATGTGTTTAAACTACATATTGATCAAAATGTTCCTCAGAATTTTCCACAGTGTTGACCCCTGCTCTAGACCCTGTTTGTGGGAGCTGCAGACCCCCTATATTTTGTCTCAGTGTGTACCACCCCCCACCCCCTTTTTTTCTCTTTTACATTCTTAAAGAAGAACAGAGCCACATAAACGAGTCATGGCACATTTTACAGACAGGACAGTGACCACAAAAAAATGGAAAAACAATAGCTAGAAAAAATGACGTAGAAATATCTCAGGTTGCAGTAAATACAGCACTATTTGTAGCACTTTTCACCGCACAGAAGCAATTAAAATCTAAATCAAAAGACTCACAATAATTATATTCACCTACTGATTATAATAGGAAAAGACTTTAATCAACAAAAGGCAGCTTTCCGCTCAGACTGCATGTCTGCTTATAAAGCACAGGCTGCAGAGCTGTGACCCTCACATGCTAAAACATGCTCATCACATCCACCCCTCAGCCAAGTTGTAGGTAGTTATAATGCACCTGGTACCAGGTGGTTACTAGTGCAAATCTCTCATGCCGCTGTGGTGATGATACATGCTCATCACCCCCCACCTCATAGCCGAGTTACGGGAAATTTTAATGAACAAAGTCATCACACAAATTCCCACGTTCTTCATTTATTGGATCCAAAGTTATGTCCCAGAGTGAAAAGGGAGGGAAACTGATGTCTCTATACCTTTGGGGGTGCAGTTTAAATGGATGCTTGCTCTGAAGTAATATATGGTGCCAATCCCAGCATCATTGGGTGAGAGGCAGGGTACTCCCTGGCCAGGTTACCAGTCCACCACAGGGCCAACACAGACAAACAGCCACACCTATGAGCAATTTAGAGTAGCCAGTTAACCTAAGCTGCATGTCTTTGGACTGTGGGAGGAAACCCACACATGCATGGGGAGAACATGCAAACTCCACACAGAAAGGCACTCTGGGTGACCCGGGGATCGAACCCAGGACCTTCTTGCTGTGAGGCAACAGCGCTAACCACTGCACCACCATGCCGCCCCAACTGAGCTGTTTGCCTTTGAATTGTTGTTGCTTTGTTTGAGATGTCCCATTTACAGTTTCTTCCCTGACCTTTTCTCGAAACCCTTGAAAATTATTACGTGGAGGCTCCATTCAGTGATGCTTGCTAACCTTGATCATTCATTGAACCAGTGGAAAGGTATCAAGGAAGTCAGAAAATAGTCAGACCAAAGATTGTATATAGGCCTAAACAGCTTTCATACCCTCTATAATCAGAATGATAATGAATAGAGGTAACAGATATGTAGAATGGTTGACCTGAAAAAGTCCAGAAATACTGGCATTTATACAGTATGATTCCTCGCTACAGGGTTAAAAAAACTCCCCAATGGCTACAAACTAAAACAAAATATGTTTGTACTGCAACATCATATATCTGTGTATGTTTTTGCATCAGTATTATTAACGTCTTGATTTTTTAATGTAGTTTTTATATGATTTTATTCGCATCTGAAATTAGTTTTAGGTGTGGTTTCATAAATTTTATTTCTAGGGGTAGACGGAAAGCTGTAGGACTTTGCTGGCTGCTAAAAAAAAATGTCATGATGCAGTGCCATAGGTTACTTCTGTGGTTCATGTGTATTGCGTGAGAATCCTATAGGTAAACTAATCATTACTTTAGCTATATAGAATTGTAATGCTTTCACATGAAGAATGAATCAGCCCTGAGCCCCACCTGAAACATAAAGAATGGGTGATGAAACCTCACCCACCCCAGTTATTCCTGAGAAGAAAACCAGCCCAGCTTGAGGCCACCAGGAGTATCTGCCCATGCTTGCCCTGAGCTGTTGTTCCAGGGAAACAGACACACAGGCATGTCAATAATGATATTATTGCCATTTTAAGACCATTTTATGCCACTGATATAATGATAATATAATAGCATAATAAGGCAAGGAGCAATGAACTTGTAATTCTTAAGAATTTTGAGACATTGGAATTTGAATGTCAAAAAAATGTAAATATCATAAATAAATAAAACATATATAGAATCACACAACCAAAAATAGTTGAAATGAACTCTCAGACTCTGTTAACAAAAATTGCACTAAATATTAACATATTAAACATTTGGCAAAGGGGTATTCAAGTTATTCACTCCACAGTTGTTGAGGCTCATCCTCCGATTAGCCGCAAACCACCCAATCCCACTGTAACTGCACGGGCGGTGAATCAGCTGAGGGGAGGGAAGGCTACAGGGATGTCTGGTGTCCAGGGTGATCTTCTCCAGGCTGGTGGGAAGGCTGTCCTCCTGGTATTGCAAGCAATCTTTGCTTCCATTTGGGAGACGGGCTGACTGGAAAATGGGACTTCTTGTCCTTATCTGGAAAGGGAGGGGTGATTGCCTGGACTGCGGCAATTACAATGGGATAACACTGCTCTCAGTGCTTGGTAAGGTGCCTGCTAAGGTCATCCTTAATAGGATCCATGATCACTTGCTCACCTACCAGCACCCAGAGCAGTCTGGTTATATGTCTAAGAAGTCTTCCATCGACTGCATCCTGGCAGTGAGGGTTGTCGTCGAGTAGAAATGTGAATATCAGCAGAATTTCTTTGCAGCCTTCATCAGTTTTCATAAAATATTCGACTCAGTTGATCGAGTTGCCCTGTAGGACATCCTGAGACTTTGCAGGATCCCCCCAAAGTTGCTGGACATCATGGCCGGCCTGTACACTGGTACTATGAGTGCTGTGCAGAGTGGAGGCAGAAACTCTGCGTTCTTCCCAGTTGATTCTGGGGTTCATCAAGGATGTGTTCTTACTCTTACTCTGTTCAATGCTTGCATGGACTGGGTGTTGGGCCAGGTTGTGGGGTCCAGCGGCTGTGAGGTATCTGTTGGTGACGAAAGGTTCACTGATCTTGGCTTTGCCGACAATGCTGTGATCTTCGCTGAGTCAGTGGAAGCTCTGATCAGGGCTTTCGAGAGACTGAGCAAGGAGTCTCAGTGTCTGGGCTTGCGAGTGTCCTGGATAAAAACCAAGATCCAAGCCTTTAATGAACTCTTGAGCACAGCCATCAGCAGTGAGTCTGCCTGCGGAGAGAACGTTGACCATGTAGAGTGGTTCACTTACCTCGGCAGAGACATTCATGCCTCTCATATGAAGTCAGTAAACAGATTGGAAGAGCATGAGGGGTCATGCGGTGGCTGAACAGGGGTTTGTGGCACTCCTGATTTCTTTGTAAGAGGACAAAGGTCCAAGTCTTTAGAGTCCTGGTGCTCCGTGTTTTGCTGTATGGCTGCGAGACATGGACGCTATCCAATGACCTGAGACAAAGACTAGACTGGTACTGTGTCTCTTCGGGTACTGCTGATTTAAGTTTGTGTTAATCGAGCGGGTGCTCAGGGAGTCCTGAATGAGGCTCATTACCTGCATTGTGAGGGAGAGTCAGAAACGGCCATGTGGTGTGTTTCCCTGAGGGTGATCCGGCTCGCAGGATCCTCATTGCTGAGGACCTGAGCGGCTGGACTAGACCAAGGGGACGTGCATGTAACACCTGGCTGAGGCAGATGAACGGCCATTTCCAGAGTGTGGGACAGGAGTGCGTGTTGGCCTGGGGGGGGATCCCAAGGTATTTCATCCTGTGTGGTTTCATAAGTTTTTATTTTGAAGATGTAAATATATTTAGTTGTTATATGTTTTATTTCAGGTTTTAGCAATTTTATTTCTAGGTGTAAATGGAAAGTTGTAAGACTTCTTTTTAAATTTAGTATAAAATACCCCACCTTACGATGTCATTCAGCAATGGTACCAGTTTTTACGCCAGTGGAAAACCAACACCTTGAAGTACCGTACTTTTGGTACTTTCTTGAAGTATGATACCTGGTGCCATGGAAAAGCATCCAAAATCAGCCCTTTAAATAACTGGCAGTGCCATAGCTACAGGATGACTTAATCTAACAATGGCCACAGACTGCCTTCACAAGGTGGGGGACATCACTCACATCACTCACATCACCCCTGGGCCGAGGCTCAATGGGCCCAAGCCGCAATCCATCCATGTCTCTGGCAGAGCCGCGGATTGCGCAAGCTAGCAGCAGCGGATAATTGTAACATCAACCCGCATGATGAGAATGGGCAGAACGGCTAACTGATCCATGTCACAAAGTGATAAGAAGGTGAAAGATCACTTGTTAATTTCTCACTTTATAAAAACAGAAGAAAACAGAGCTTTGGTGGCGATGAAAATTCACACACCCAACGTAGTTATTCCTGAGAAGGAAACCAGCCCAACTTGTGACAACTATGAGTATCTGCCCACACCTGCCCTAAGTTGTTGTTCCAGGGAAAGTGAAGCACAGGCATGTGTGAAACGTGAGACTCGGTGTGAAAAGGTCTTTAGTGCCTTTAGTATGGATGGGGAGGGAGGTGAGGAAACATACAGGATCTTATAATTGTTCAATGCTGTCAATGTTTTGTCTTGAATCAAAAATTAATCTGCATGTGCACTGTTGGGGTGACATGGTGGTGCAGTGGTTAGCACTGTTGCCTTGGACCAAGGTTCAAGTCTCCACCATAGCTCTGTATGTGGAGTTTGTATGTTCTAACTGTGCCATTGTTGGATTTCCTCCAGGTACTTGAGTTTCCCCCCCTCAGTTCAAATAGATGCTCAGGTGTTACCAAATCGTGCATGTGTGAGTGTGCCCTGCGATGGGTTGGCACCCAATCCTGGGTTATTCCTTGCGTTGTGCCCATAGCTTCCAGGATAGGCTCTGGATCCCCCACAACCCTGAATAGTTTTTTCAGAAAAAGGAAGGGTGATTTTTCATCATTACGTGAGATGTTCCATTGTGTTTGTTTTGTTTTTTGAAAGATGAAGGGCAGGTTTTGTGGAAAGAAAAATTGACATTGGTAGGCCAGAGAAGGGAGGCATATTGGGTCTGTTATGTCTTAGGCAAGAAGAGATTGTTTTGAATACTGTCTGTCCTTGCCTCATGATAGCTTGCATGTGGTTAGTTCCACAGACCCTGAAGAGAGATCAGACCGTGGAGAGATGGACAGCGGAGGGGGGGGGGGGGGGGGGGATGGTGGGGGGGATAGGGGGGGGGATAAACCGCCTGCAGGAAGGGATTCAAAGTTGCCCCAAATGGTGCACAGAGAGTTGTAATTATAAAGTAGTCGCAGTAGGCCATACTCAGTATGTTATGCAGTAGTATAAATGTATAAGTAGTTGTCACGTTAATCATATTAATAATATGTTAGCCATGTATTTACAGTGAATTAATATCTATATAATCAATATCTATATTCATATCTCAAGTAGGAGTCTAGCAGTCGAGACATGTTTTGGAAAATTAAGCAAAATGGGTGGATGTACCTTACTGCTGTCCTGCAATTTCAGGCAACCAAGTTTATTAGGAATAGACTGAGGGGAGGCCGTGAGCCATATCCAAGTCGTTGCCAGGGAACAGTAACCAAAGTCCAGTCCGTGATCCGATGCCGTTGTCGAGTAAGGGGAAGCCGAGGGTCGAGAAGCCAGTTGGTCAAGCCGGTGACACGGGAGACGAACACGGGGAAGTCCACGAGGGGCATCACGGGGAGGGTGGTCGGGAAGGAGGGCAGGCAGAAGTCGAGGAAGGAGCGGGCAGGGCCAGGAAGACGGAACGTAACTAGGGAGACAACGAACAATCAAAGCGCTCAGCATGTACATTTAAATACGGTATTCCCCTCAGTTTCCGGCAATCATTGCCAGTCACGTGAGGTGGGCGTGACAGAACCCCACCCCCCCCCCCCCCGACGGCCACCTCTTGGAGGCCGCGGATGGGTTGGGGGACAGCCACGAGGCCTCGGGGCCGGGCGGTCTGGATGTGACCTGTGGAATTGGAGGAGAAGGGAGCGATCCAGGATGTCCTTAGCCGGCACCCAGCTTCTTTCCACCGGGCCGAACCCCTCCCAATCCACGAGGTATTGGAGTTGGCCCCGTCGGCGGCGTGAATCCAGCAGGTCAAGCACAGCGTACACTTCGTCACCCAACATGGGAGGCGGTGCGGGGTCCTCGTGGGAGACAGCTGGCGGATGGGCAAGACTATAATGGACAGGCTTGAACAAAGATACATGAAAGGTGGGATTTATTCGGTACACCCGAGGGAGTTGTAGACAGTACGTGACTGGACCTACCCGACCAGCAATCCGAAAAGGGCCGATGAACCTAGGGCCTAGTTTACGCCCTGCAGGAAGACGGAGATTCTTAGTGGCTAACCAGACCTTATCTCCCTCCTGAAAACGGGGTCCTGGTCTACGTTTGCGATCATCATAGAGTTTCATCCGCGTGGCCCCACGTTCCAGGAGGCGACGAGTTTGCTCCCACACCTCTCTGCCACGTTGGTACCAGTCATCCAGGGCGGGGACATCGGCAGGTGTGGGGTTCCAAGGGAATAGGGGAGGCTGAAAACCAAGCACACACTGAAAGGGGGTCATACCTGTAACTGAGTGGGGTAAAGAGTTGTGGACATATTCCGCCCAAGGGAGAAACCGAGACCACTCGCGGGGTTGGGAGCCGCACATGATCCGGAGCATCTTTCCCACCTCTTGGTTGGTTCGCTCTGTTTGACCATTCGACTGTGGGTGGTAGGCTGAGGAGAGACTAAGTGAAATGTTCAATCGGGAGCACATGGCCCTGAATACTTTAGACGTAAACTGAGGTCCTCGGTCTGAGACTATATCTTCAGGTAAACCATAATAACGAAAGACTCCTTGTAACAACAGGTCGGCAAGCTCTAAGGAGGATGGTAGTTTGGGAAGTGGTATGAGACGACATCTTTGAAAAGCAGTCAACAAGGGTTAAAATGGTAGTGTTCCCTCTGGAGAGGGGTAGGTCTGTGATGAAGTCCAATGCTATGTGCGACCAAGGGCGATTGGGAACTGGCAACGGCTTCAAGAGCCCCGAGGGTGAGCCAGAGATGCTCTTATTCTGGGCACATAACGGACAAGCCAGCACGTACCTCTCAGCCTCCAGGCGCCACCCTGGCCACCATTAGTGCTTTTCAAGGAGGCGAGCAGTGACTTTGACTCCAGGGTGCCCAGACCCCAGGGAGGTGTGCACCCATTGAAGGACTTTGTTGCGCAGCTGGGAGGGTACGAAGGTCTTCTCTGGAGGACATTCGGGAGGCGGGGCAGAGTTACGATTATATTCCAGGAGGCGCTGCTCCAAGTCCCAGGTCACTGTACTCAAGAAACAGGAAGAGGGTAGAATGCGAGACACTGTGTTGGGGTTCTTCCGCGACGGGAAGCAGCGTGAAAGGGCATCCGCTTTGATGTTCTTAGCCCCAGGAAGGTAGGTGACCTGAAAGTTAAACCGAGTAAAGAACAGAGCCCAGCGTGCCTGTCGGGCGTTCAGCCGTTTAGCCTCGCGGAGATACTGCAAATTACGGTGGTCGGTCAACACCTGGAAGGGATGCAGTGCCCCTTCCAACCAGTGCCTCCACTCCTCGAGAGCTTGCTTAATAGCCAACAATTCCCGATTACCCACATCATAGTTACGTTCCGCGTCGGTCAGTTTCTTTGACAGAAACGCACACGGATGACATTTTTTTTTTTTTACCAATCTTTTTTTTTTTTTTGTTTTTTTTTTTTTCCCCTTGTCGTGTCCGGCAGTTTTGCAAGCAAGATGTTAGTCTGGGTGCTTTATTGTGCCAACACTTTTATTTTGCCAAGTGGAGCTTCGGATTTAAGCTCCTCTTGTTACTTGAGGTATACTCTTTATTAATCGGTTGTATGTCAACGCGCCACAAAGCCGGAGCTGACAGGGGGGGTTAGTGGGAAAAAGATAGAGAAAGTGAGAAAGGAGAGAAAGGGGTGAGAGACAGAGGAAGTAGAAAAATAAATAAATGCATAATAAAAATAAAAATAAAATAAGGAGGGAGGTCAGAGAGAGAGACAGGGAAAGAGAAATAATACATAAACAGTAGAACAAAAAAGAAAGAGTAATAAGAGGACAGCTTCTGCATCTTGCTGCTTTACACCATATCATCACACCAGCTGCTGTATCTGAAAGATAAGATCCAGGGACACACACAAACAGTATACACACAAAGAAACCAGTGGTACCGTTATGACATGGGAATATGCTTGTGTCAGTATCTGCTCCTGGAATTAAATACGTTAATACCAACGAAAGAAAATAAATATATATACATAAGCAGACCACCAGGAACACTGTCTAAATATCGTCGTACCCGTATCTGCATCTGAGAGGAGGGAGTGGAAGCCACACACCAACTTTCACACACACTCTCACACCCACACCCATACAAGGAGAAACAGGGGTAAAATAGGGGATGAGAGCCCTAGGCTCTACTGTGTGTATGTGTGCGTGCATGTCTATGTGTGTGTGCGTTCTAAGTGTATGTGTGTTGATATGAAAGTGTGTGTATGTGTGCGTGTGCATATGTACGTGTATGTGTGTGTGTGTACGCATACGTGTATGTGTTTGTGTACGCATTTGTGTATGTGTGTATGTTTGTGTGTTGTGAGTGTATGTATGAGTGTGCAGGTTAACATGGAATGATTCCCAGTGAGTGTGCGAGGCCACAACAACGCCGCCCCGGAGCCCCCAGACGGCCGGGAAAGCCCCGACGGGTCATGGACTCAGCCGCCCCACAGCGGCCAGGTACCCGGGCCCCCCGCTACCGGAAGGCTGCGCGTCCACCCAAGGAAGGCAGGGGGGGAGGCACCGGGCGCCCCCCACCGGCGAGCACGAGCCAGGAACCCCACGGCCCGGAGCCCGGAGCACCCGCACACCCCGTGGGGGCCCCGCCAGCCCCGGGGAGACCCGCCCCCCCCCAAGAACCCCCACCCGGGGGACCAGGGGGACGCCCCGAGAGCCACCAAGCACACCCGCCCCTGGCTACCCCGACCCCCCCTCCCCCAAGCCCAGATCCCAACCCTCCCTCCCCAGCCCCCGTACCCTCCCTCCCCCAAGTCCCCTCACTGCCGCCCCCACACCGCCCCATCATCCACGTGCTCCCCGTACCAGGACAAACATGCAGACACACCGATCCATGTATGCACTCATACACACACTCAGACACACACTCCCAGTCACACCTGCTCGTCTTTGAAGTCCGGCAGCAGATGCCCTGGACTTGCCCAGTGGACGGCCCAGAGGATGTTCCCCACCCCCCCAGATCGCAGGCGAGCAGGCACCCCGCCGGAGACCGGCAGCACCCCACAGATGCAGCCGCCCCACCCCCAAGCCCACCCGCCGGCGCCCGCCACCCCCGCCACACCCAGGACCACTCACCCTGTCCGCCCCCCAACCGCCCCCCACCCACCTTGATCATTGATGGTGTACATGTGTGTGAGCTAAGGTGTCGTTGAGATATGGGGGAGCATATGGGGAAAAGACACCCACCGGCCCCCCCAAGCCCTAAGTGTCTAAAGTGGAGTTAAAATAGAGGGGAAGGGAGCTGCGCAGTCCAGCTGCGGGCTGCAGAAGCAGCCGACCCAGGACCTGCCCAGCTCCCCCCGCCCTCCAATGCCCTATGTGGATGAGTGGTGTGACGTGGATGTATGTCTAAAATGCAGTTAAGATAATGAGGGGGGGATGAGTGGCTAATCGCCCCCCCTTCCCTCTGTGTGGTGCGGTGTGATGTCTATATGTGGCGTCTAATGTGTAAGATGGGGGGTGAATAGCTGATCACCCCCCATTACCTATGTGTGGTGTAGGTGGATGCGGGCCGGCAGGGGGGGCGTGGGGCGATAGTCGACAGTGCCACAGGGCAGCGGGCGCCAGGCAAGGCACGCCCGGACGCACGGCGCCAACACCCAGGGGGGCACCCCCGCCCCCCGCCGCAGCGCCCCCCCGCCCCAACCCAAGGAGGTGTCTGGGGCCTCATCTGCGCCGGCATCGCCGACGAGCCATTCATACCCAGATACCCACATTCACCAAAGAGTCGCACCCCACCACACCCGCACCACCCCAACCCCAATGTGCTCCCCCGTCCCAGGCCATACATGCAGACAAACAGAGCATGCATACTCACCGGATACACACATACAGACACGCACGCCCAACACGCACACCCTCACCAGATACACACACAGACACGCACGCCCACACGCACACACTCACCAGATACACACACACAGACACGCACGCCCACACGCACACACTCATCTCGAGGCCCAACAGCAGATGCCCTGGAATTGTCCAGTGGTCGGCTCCAGAGGCTGTTCCCCCACCCCCCAGGTCGCAGGCTAGTGGCCCCCCGCCGAAGGCCGGCAGCCCCCCACGGACGCCGCCGCCCCGCACCCGGGCCCGTCCGGCAAAAACACCCGCCACCCCCGCCATCCCCCAACTCCCCCGGTCCGCCCACCACCCCCCTTGATCAGTGGGAATGGGTGTGTGTGTGGAGCTAGGGTGCAGTTAAAATGTGGGGGGGACACAAGTGGGGGATGGATACCCCAGCCAGAGCTGCGGTCCTCCCCCCCCAGCCCCCACAGGCCCTCAATGTCTAAAGTGGAGTTAAAATAGAGGGGAAGGGAGCCGCGCTGTCCAGCTGTGGGCTGCCGAAGCAGCCGACCCAGGACCTGAACAGCTCCCCCTACCCTCCAATGCCCTATGTGAAAGAGTGGTGTGACATGAATGTATGTCTAAAGTGCAAATAAAATAATACAGAGGGGGGTGAGTGGCTAGTGTGATGCAGTGTGGTGTTGTGGGTGTATTGTCTAAAGTGGAATTAAAAGAGATGGGGGGTGACTAGCTAATCACCCCCCAGTACCTATATGGAGTGTGGTGTAGGTGGGTGTGGGCTGTAGGGGCTGTGGGGGAATAGGTGGTAATGCAGCAGGGCAGCGGGCATCCAGCACGACGCGCCCGGATGCGCGGCGCCAACGCCCACGGGGGCGCTACCCCCCCCGCCGCAGCACCCCCGCCCCAACCCGAGGGGGGTATCCGGAGCCTCATCTGCGAAGGCCTCGCTGACGAGCCGCTCTCACACAAACACCTACACTCACCAGACAGACTGACCTGGGACCTGTACCCTCTGTACCCTGCCCCGGTGCCCTCCCCCCAGAGGCCAGCATGCCCAGAGGCTCCCAGAGCGACACCCCAGTCAGTCCCACATGGGAAGGGGCGCCCAGGGGGAGACCGGCCCCCCCGGCACTGACGAGGCCCCCACCCCACTAGCGGGCCCCCCGGAACCCCGCGCTCCACCCCGCACCCACGAGGCCCTAGCCACCCGGCCAGGGCCGGCGCCCCCCGCCCAGGCCGCCAGGCCCCCCCCGTGCCCACCGGGTAGACGCCCCCAGCCCCCCCACCCCGCCAGCCCAGGGGCGACCCACAACCCCCAGCCCAGGAACCGCAGGCCCCCAGCCCCACGGAGCCACCAGCACCCACACCCCCCAGAGCCCCCCCACCATCCAAGGGACACAAGGAACAGCAAAGCCATGACCCCACACACCCACTAAGTGATGGAGTCAATTATTGGGGACCAGAGAGAGTTGAAATTGGCTAATTGATTCTTGGAGGAAGCAGACATTCGCTCCATACTAATGTGGTCCAACAAGAGACCTTTGTACTGATTAATACTCAGATTGTTTTTTGATTTCCAATTCACAAGAATAGTTTTCTTGGCGATACACAAGGCGGTGAGAACCATTTGTGTTGCACTACCCTCCAGATCCATATTACTTACATCGCCTAGCAAGCATAATCTCGGGGAGGCCGGAATATTATACCCTAAACACGTAGATAAGTCTTCGCATACCCTCTGCCAAAATAGGTGAACAGCTGTGCATTCCCACATAGCGTGCATATAGTTATCTGGTGTATTATTTGTGCAGTAAGGGCAGGTGTCGGATTCTATGAGGCCCATCTTGAACATCCTTTGTCCTGTGTAGTGTGTTCTATGGAGAGTCTTATATTGTATGAGTTGCAGATTGGGTTTTTTGGTCATTCTAAAAGTATTTAAACATATTTGTGTCCAGATGTTCTGGTCTATATTAATCGATAAATCAATTTCCCATTTTGAGGTTGGAAGAGATATTGAGTCGTTTAAATCTGACACTGATCTATATATTTTTGACATTGTTTTAGGCGCATGGATTCTCAGTAGTTGGGTTACCTTTGTAGGTAATTGTAGATTTAATTCATCATGTCCGTATTTAACCCGCATTATATATTTAAGTTGGTGGTACTCTAGAAACTTGCTTCTCTGAATATTGTATTGTGAGACAAGTTCTTCAAATGAAATAAATTGTCCATTTTGGATAATATGCTCTAGATACCGTATGCCTTTATCCCTCCATACAGTGAAATTTAACACTTTCTTGTTCAGTAGGATGTCTGGATTGTTCCAGATGGGCGTTCGTTGGCATGGGGTTAGCGAGGATTTGTTTAATTTAAGAAAGTCCCACCAGGCTGTCAGAGATGTTCTAATATTAATACTTAGGAAACATTTATGGTGTTTGATACTAGAGCTGATAAATGGCAAATCGGAGATATCTAAATTATCACAGAACTCCTGTTCTACATTTAACCATAGTCTGTCTAGCGGGCTTGGATTAATCCATTTCAAAACATATTGTAATCTATTGGCAAGAAAGTAGTAGTAAAAATTTGGCAAATCTAAACCTCCGCATTGTTTAGTCTTTTGTAAGGTTTTTAAACTAATTCTTGGTGGTTTATCCTGCCATAGAAATTTGGAAATGTGTGAATTTAATGAATTGAACCAGGCAGAAGAGGGTTTATAGGGGATCATTGAGAACAAATAGTTAATTTTGGGTAGAACCATCATTTTAATAGAGGCCACCCTCCCCATGAGTGATATGGGCTGGGTTTTCCACCGTATAAGATCGTCTTCTATTGTTTTAAGAAGTGGAGTAAAGTTTAATTTTTGCAGGTCTGACAACCTGGGGGAAATATTTATACCTAAATATTTGATATTTCCTGATTGTAATGTAGTAGTTGGCGCATTTTGAAAATCGCAGTTTATAGGCAGGACTGTGGATTTTGACCAGTTGATGGAATACTCAGAGATTGATGAAAATCTTTCTATGACTGAAATTGTGTGAGATAGGGAGGATTGAGAGTTTGGAAGGAAAATTAATACATCATCTGCATAAAGACACGGATGACATTTACCTGACCTGGGATCCTCTTGGGTGAGCACTGCTCCAATGCCTACCTCAGATGCATCCACCTCTACCTGGGATGGTAGCTGAGGGTCAGGTTGTCGTAGGATGGGAGCAGAACAGAATCGTTGCTTCAAATCTTCGAAGGCAAGCATTGCTCCTGGGGTCCACTTCAGCTTCTTAGTACCTCCGCACATTAATTCCGTGAGGGGAGCCGCCACAGAGCTGAAACTTTGGATGAACCGTCTATAGAAGTTAGCAAAACCTAAAAACCTCTGTAGATCTCTGAGGGTTTTGGGTTGGGGCCAATCGCGAACAGCTGAGACCTTGTCTGGATCCATGGCCACTCCTCCAGGAGAGATAACATAACCGAGGAATTTAATTGTGTTGCAATGAAACTCACATTTCTCACCTTTTACATAGAGTTGATGTTCTCGGAGTCTTTGTAGTAGCTGTTTGACATGCCCCACATGTTGGTCCTCTGTATCTGAATAAATCAAGATATCGTCAATATAGGCAATCACACAATTATGCAACATATCTCAAAACACTTCATTAATGAAGGACTGAAACACAGAGGGACTATTAGTCCGTAAGGCTTCACGAGATACTCATATTGTCCAGTAGTAGTGATAAACGCTGTCTTCCATTCATCTCCTTTCTTGATCCTAATGAGGTTATAGGCGCTTCTCAGGTCTAGCTTTGAAAAAACCCGGGCTGAGGGGATAAGAGGTTCTCTATGCTTTATGGTGATCTTATTGAGCCCTCGATAATCTATACAAGGTCGTAAGCCGCCATCTTTCTTGGGCACGAAAAAGAACCCCGAAGCAAATGGGGAGGTAGAGGGGCAAATAATTCCCTGTTTTAGGGACTCTTGCACATATGTTTTCATGGCCTCCTCTTCAGGTCTAGAGAGGGAGAAAAGACGTCCACGAGGTGGAACAGCACCCTCTACAAGATCGATGGCACAATCGTATGTACGATGAGGCGGGAGACCATAGGCTTGTGCTATACTAAAGACATCCTGAAAATCCCTGTAGGGTTCGGGTATACCTGAAAGATCCTCGGGCAGGGGGCTCTCAACGGAGGAGACTCGGCAGGGTAGGGAAAGACATTCCAGAAAACATTCAGATGACCGTGCTTGAATCTCTCCGGTTCTCCAATCTATTGCAGGGTTGTGCCATCTTAACCATGGAAATCCTAGAATGATCTTATCTCGTATGGAGGGAACAACAAGTAATTGAGTCAGCTCCACATGGAGAACCCCAACCTTTAGGGTTAGTGGTGCTGTGCGGTGAGTAATTAACCCAGAAGGGAGTGGTTCTCCATCCACACCTCGCACCAGCAACGGCTGTGGCATTTCCTCTAAGGGAATCTCATGATGTTGAGCAAATGCAATATCTATGAAGTTACCAGCAGCTCCTGAATCCACCAAACCCATAACTTTCACCCCTTTCGTTTCCTAAAAAAGAACAACCGGCACCGTTAACTGCGTCTTGGTACGGTCTGGTGGAACTAATGTTCTTACCTGAGTCTCTTCAGGGCGGCTTCGGGTGGGACGCTTTGGGCATGCACGCATGAAATGCCCCGCTTCTCCGCAGTAAAAGCACAGCCCTCGATTGCGGCGTCTCTCACACTCTTCCGGGGTAAGGGACGCACACCCCAAAACCATCGGTTCCGGTTTCGTGGGGCGCACTGGCAGGGTCAGGTTCATTCCTTCCGAACGCACCGTTGATCTGCGCTGTTCACGGAGAGCGGTGTCCAGGGTTATGGAGAGCCGCACGTATTCCCCGAAGGTCCGGGTGGCTCCCCGACATGTCAGTTCGGCCCGTAATTCTGGGCGAAGAGCGCGACAATAGATTGTTTGTAAACAGTCGGTGGTCCAATCCAAACTGGCCGCCAGGGTTCGAAATTCCAAGGAGAAATCTGCTGCCGAGCGATTTCCCTGACGTAAATCTAAAAGCAAATCTCCAACATTACGCCCTACAGCTGGATGATCAAATATTTCCTTAAAAGCCGTTTGGAAGTCTCGAGCAGAGTGCAGCAGAGGGCTATCCTCGGACCAGAGAGCGGTCGCCCAGGTAAGAGCCTTACCACACAGCAGGGATATCATGAAGTGGACGCGATCCTGATCAGAGGGGAACTGGTCCGGGTGATGTTCTATATATAACCATTAAGAAGGCTTTGCAGTGATCGGGGTTTCAGTCGTATTGGTTCGGCAGGACTGAGCGTGGTGGAGAGGTAGGGATCGGTACTGCAGCCGCTCCAGAAAGCTGCAGTTGTCTCACTACGTCTGTTAGTGTTAAACGCAAGATCTGAGCCAGCGCCTGCTGAAGTTGGTCCTGGACGTCTTGCGGATCCATGTTACGGGCGAGGTATTCTGTCCTGCCAAGGAAGATCCGCAGAGACAATATCAGGCAACCAAGTTTATTAGGAATAGACTGAGGGGAGGTCGTGAGCCGTATCCAAGTCGTTGCCAGGGAACAGTAACCAAAGTCCAGTCCGTGATCCGATGCCGTTGTCGAGGAAGGGGAAGCCGAGGGTCGAGAAGCCAGTTGGTCAAGCCGGTGACACGGGAGACAAACACGGGGAAGTCCACGAGGGGCGTCACGGAGAGGGTGGTCGGGAAGGAGGGCAGGCAGGAGTCGAGGAAGGAGCGGGCAGGGCCAGGAAGACGGAACGTAACTAGGGAGACAACGAACAATCAAAGCGCTCAGCATGTACATTACTACAATACCTCGCACCAGACTGATGTCAGTGCGAGGTTTAAATACGGTATTCCCCTCAGTTTCTGGCAATCATTGCCAGTCACGTGAGGTGGGCGTGACAGCTGCCAAGGTGAACCAATAGAGCTGGGGTCTGTTTCACAAAGCAGGATTTCTTGCTTAGCCAGATAACTTGCCAGATTTAAGGTAGTCTGGGCTAAATAGACCTTATTTTCATCAACTTACATTTAGCCCAGACTACCTTAAATCTGGCAAGTTATCTGGCTAAGCAAGTAATCCTGCTTTGTGAAACAGGCCCCAGGAGAATTGTGTTTGTTATACATTTGAGCTTGGTTTGTTGGTGTTTTGTGACCAATCAGGACTTAGAAGTCCTTATCTGGAATTGAGAGTTATGGTTTATCAACTGGTTGCTCTTTGTGCTCGGGGTACTTGGTACTTGTTGCCAGAGTGTGACAGGAGCGCATTGCTGGATTGCTCCTTCATTTGTCTCAGCCGGATAAATGGCTTACCCTTCACTCACACTGCAAGCTTCACTCTCTCTCTCGTATGTGTGTCTGTGTGTCAAAGGAAAGCAAGATGGGAGATGCGAAAACTAAAGAATTACAATGTATCTGCACAAATGGCAAATAAAGCACCATTTCTTTAAAAAGCAGGAGCAGCCACAGCTCTTTTATATACTTCTTGGTTAAATGAGAGGCTGTTTTCCTCTAAAACCAGAGCTGCAATTGGAAGACAGCTGATGACAGTTAGCAGTGGCTGTTTCCCTTACCCTGCCCAATAAGAAAGAGGGTTGTGGAACTACATTTTCCAAGAGACATTGCGCCTACCCAAGTATAACAGGTGTTTTCTTTTTAAATCTGATTGATGTGTTAGCATTTAATTACCGTATCTGCCGGCGTATAAGACGACTTTTTCCCCCTGAAAAACATGCCTCCAAGTGGGGGGGTCGTCTTATACGCCGGGTGCACTTCAGTTGGGATAGACATAGCTGCCCATAGTGGCCTCCCGATGCCCACCCGGTGCCCATAGTGGCCTCCCGATGCCCGCCCACCTCATTCTACATACCATCCAGTATCGCGCGGTATCCAGCGCGGCTGCGGCGGGTCATCAGCGTGGCTGCGGCGAGCATCAGCAGCGAGACAGGGGTGCCAGCCTTTTCGGCTTGACCGGCCCGTTCTGCTCGGCAGGAAGCAGCGGCGCTCCGGCCCGCCCCTTGTCTACGCAGAGCTCGCACATGCGCACTAGTGCCGGTCACAAGGAGATGCAGGGGCGGGCCGGAGGCGCTGCGGTCGCGCTGCGGTCGTACAATGGTGACAATGACAGGTACTGTAATGGCACTAATACTAATACTAATGGCACTCATGTAATACCGGTATAATACCGGTAACAATAATAGCACACAGGGGTACACTTTTATACATTTTGCAAATCTCTCCTCGCCCCCCTTCTTATGCATACCTTGATAAATACTCCCTATCCAAATCTCTTATCATGTCATAAGCATTTGAATATAAATTAACATGTTGAAATCATCTCTGATGTTCTTTTACGTTTTATTTGGTGTGTGGAAGGTGTGCGGAAGAGGGGGTAGTCTTATACGGCGAGTATATAACAAACTATATTTTGAGTGGAAATGTTGGGGGGCCGTCTTATACGCCCAGTCGTCTTATACGTCGGCAAATACGGTAAGTGCATCTGGTACTGATTAGGTTTAACTTCAATATACAGGCTATGTACAGTCATGTGTTGCTTAACGATGGCGATACATTCTGAGAAATGCGCCATTTGGCGATTTCATCATTATGCAAACATCATAGAGTGTACTTACACAAACCTAGATGGTATAGCCTACTAAACATTTAGTTTATATAGTTTGGCCTAAATAATAATAAAAAGTTCCACATAGTAAATGCATAAACCAATCACATAGTTCTTCATTATCAATGCCAAGTATTAAGAACTGCACATAATTGTCCTATAATTTGATATGACTAACAGTCAGTACATTTGTTTACTCCAGTATCACCACAAATATGTAAGAATTGCTTTGCTGTATGACGTTATGATGCTACAATGTCACTAGGTGATTTTTTTCTGCTCCATTTTATTCTTATGGAACCACCGCCGTAAATGCAGTCTGTCATGGATTGGAACTTGTTATGCGGCATGTGACTGTATACAGTATACCGACCTGGTTCTGTGTCTTGTTTGCGAGATTGTTGGCTTATGCTAACTTCAAGCACTCCATGTGTATTCTACTTTTACTATTTCAGTATTGTTCTGGCTTCTGGATTATGATTCTGCCCAACGATTGAATTCTTTGGCATGCTTTGTCTGTGTTGTCCCATTAACAATTTCTTAAATTTCTTACGCCAAAACCAACACCTTGAAGTACTGTACTTTTGGTACTTTCTTGAAATACGGTACCTGGTGCAGTGAAAAAGCACCCTAAATCAGCCCTGGGCCTTTTTAAACAACTAGCACTGCCATAGCTAGTTGCCACATCACCCCTGGGCCAAGGCTCAAAGAGCCCAAGCTGTAATCCACCCATGTCTCTGGCAGAGCCGCGGTTTGCGCAAGCTAGCAGCGGCGGGTGAGTGTAACATGAACCCGCATGATGATAATGGGCAGAACGGCTAACTCATCCATGTCACAAAGAGATAAGAAGGTGAAAGATTACTTGTTAATTTTTCACTTCAGAAAACAAAGGAAAACAGCTTTAAAGGTGATGAAACTTCACCCACCGAATCCAGTTATTCCTGAGAAGGAAACTTGTGACCACCATGAGTATCTGCCCACACCTGCCCTAAGTTGTTGTTCCAGGGAAAGTGAAGCACAGGAATGTGTGAAACGTGAGACTTGGTGTGAATTTTTTATCAAAAATGAATCTGCATTTTCATTGCTGGGTTGACATGGCAGTGCAGTGGTTAAGCACTGTCGCCTCACACCTCTTGGAGCAGGGTTCCAGTCTCCGCCATGCTTCTGTGTGTGGAGTTTGTATGTTCTAACTGTGCCATTGTTGGATTTTGTCCAGGTACTCGAGTTTCCCCCCACAGTCCAAAACATGCTGAGGAGTTATCAAATTGTCCATAAGTGTGAATTGTGTGTGTGTGCGCCCTGCGATGGGTTGGCACTAGAGACCTGCACTCCCGCGGGAGGACAAGATTTGATGGGTGAATGCGGGTGCGGGCGGTAAGGTCCTCATGTATGTGCGGGTTGCGGAAGAATAGAATTAATCGCGGGACTCCCGCAAAATGGAATTATCTTAAAATTAATTTATTAAAAACAAATACTCTATTATTTATCTACTGCACAAAAGCAACAAGAACGACTAAATTAAAATAATAACAATTTACAGGCGAATCGTCTACAGAAACTACAATAGCCGAGCTCTGAGTGCCGGGGGACGTAACCGGACACCCCAAGAAGGAATCAGCCTGGTGTTTGGATCGGATGGCATATTCTGAAAAGCTCCTCGCTCGTGTACATGTTCATCATTCCATTTAATTAAACTCAGATAAAACGAAACATATTTATTTTCCGTTTCTTTTTTATATACACTCACCTAAAGGATTATTAGGAACACCTGTTCAATTTCTCATTAATGCAATTATCTAATCAACCAATCACATGGCAATTGCTTCAATGCATTTAGGGGTGTGGTCCTGGTCAAGACAATCTCCTGAACTCCAAACTGAATGTCAGAATGGGAAAGAAAGGTGATTTAAGCAATTTTGAGTGTGGCATGGTTGTTGGTGCCAGATGGGCCGGTCTGAGTATTTCACAATCTGCTCAGTTACTGGGATTTTCACGCACAACCAGTTCTAGGGTTTACAAAGAATGGTGTGCAAAGGGAAAAACATCCAGTATGCGGCAGTCCTGTGGGCGAAAATGCCTTGTTGATGCTAGAGGTCAGAGGAGAATGGGCCGACTGATTCAAGCTGATAGAAGAGCAACTTTGACTGAAATAACCACTCGTTACAACCGAGGTATGCAGCAAAGCATTTGTGAAGCCACAACACGCACAATCTTGAGGCGGATGGGCTACAACAGCTGAAGACCCCACCGGGTACCACTCATCTCCACTACAAATAGGAAAAAGAGGCTACAATTTGCACGAGCTCACCAAAATTGGACAGTTGAAGACTGGAAAAATGTTGCCTGGTCTGATGAGTCTCGATTTCTGTTGAGACATTCAAATGGTAGAGTCAGAATTTGGCGTAAACAGAATGAGAACATGGATCCATCATGCCTTGTTACCACTGTGCAGGCTGGTGGTGGTGGTGTAATGGGATGTTTTCTAGGCACACTTTAGGCCCCTTAGTGCCAATTGGGCATCGTTTAAATGCCACGGCCTACCTGAGCATTGTTTCTGACCATGTCCATCCCTTTATGACCACCATGTACCCATCCTCTGATGGCTACTTCCAGCAGGATAATGCACCATGTCACAAAGCTCAAATCATTTCAAATTGGTTTCTTGAACATGACAATGAGTTCACTGTACTACAATGGCCCCCACAGTCACCAGAACTCAACCCAATAGAGCATCTTTGGGATGTGGTGGAACGGGAGCTTCGTGCCCTGGATGTGCATCCCACAAATCTCCATCAACTGCAAGATGCTATCCTATCAATATGGGCCAACATTTCTAAAGAATGCTTTCAGCACCTTGTTGAATCAATGCCACGTAGAATTAAGGCAGTTCTGAAGGCGAAAGGGGGTCAAACACCGTATTGGTATGGTGTTCCTGATAATCCTTTAGGTGAGTGTAAGTCGCCAAAGTGTCGACTTAGGTGTATCTCGTCAATTCTCTAAGTCGTCACCTTTAAGCTGGTCCCACGAGTGTCGACTTAGACCGGTATTACTGTATATTTTTTGCGGGAGCGGGACAGAATCTTGCGGGAGCGGGCAGGAGTGGGACAGAATCTTGCGGGAGCGGGCAGGAGTGGGACAGAATCTTGCGGGAGCGGGACAGAATCTTGCGGGAGCGGGACAGAATCTTGCGGGAGCGGGCAGAAGTGGGACTGAAAAATCCGTCCCACGCAGGTCTCTAGTTGGCACCCCACCCTGGGTTATTCCCTGCGATGGGTTGGCACCCCACCCTGGGTTATTCCCTGCGATGGGTTGGCACCCCACCCTGGGTTATTCCCTGCGATGGGTTGGCACCCCACCCTGGGTTATTCCCTGCGATGGGTTGGCACCCCACCCTGGGTTATTCCCTGCGATGGGTTTTCACCCCACCCTGGGTTATTCCCTGCATTGTGCCCATAACTTCCAGGATAGGCTCTGGATCCCCTGCAACCTTGAATAATTGTTTCAGAGAATGAATGGATGGTTTTTCATTTCTGTGTCAGATGTTCCGTTGTGTTTGTTTTGTCTTTTGAAAGATGAAGGAGGAGTTTGTGGAGGGCTGCATTAATTGTTATCAACAGCAATGCCAATTGTAAAATAAAACCATTTTTTTAAAGAAAACATTTAATTGAAGAATATTGTGTTTTTTATCTTTTTTATATTGTCAACATGTAACGGTATTCCATTATTTATTTTGGGATTGGGTGCTTTAGGGACCCCAGCTGTTATAGTCCAGCAGTTCTCAACCAGGGGGCGTGGCCATTGCTAACAATATATTTTCAACATGACATATAGGGTGACACAATACTATTTATATTGTATATATTTATTATGCATTAAAATAAACAATTTGTTAAAGATTATTAGTAGAAACCAATAGCATTCTTTCCTGGTTGTAAACGGCCTACCTTACGCATACCTACGGCAGACCTTAATCGCATTGAGAACTTGTGGTCAATCCTCAAGAGGCAGCTGGACAAACAAAAACTTACAAATTCTGACAAACTCCAAGCATTAATTATGCAAGAATGGGCTGCCATCTGTCAGGGCGCGGGGCAAGCGAGCCGGAAAGCAGGCGATTGCAGCCGTTAATACGGACAGAAGGGATTTATTCCGGGGCAGACTGGCAACAAACAGGAACAACGTATGACACTACAAAGACTGATCTGGGGAAGACTGACTGAGACTCGGACTAAATACACAGGACATGTTGGAATTAACTAGACATAGGTGGGAACAATCAGGAAGTAACATGAGGTAATGAGGGGGCGTGGCACACATGAGGATCGTTCGGAGCGGATCGTGACACCATCAGTCATGTGCTATAATGTATAATAAAATTAAAAATTCATGTAAAAGTGCTATAGTGTTCCAAAAGGCTTTTCCATGTCAAGTGTGTTTTTGGTATGAATGTGGCCATAATCATACAAGATAAAACACTGACTTGCAGTCAAGTCTGGTCAGGTTGGGGAGCGTGCACTGGTGCAGCGTGATGTCACACTCACCACACAATTAAATACCTCAGGATCGCAGTTGGCAACCCCCCAGGCAGATTCACGGTCCAGTCCCACCCTCCAGAAATGACTGTCTATCTGCCGCAGCCAGGTGTTATGTGGGCATCCCCTTAACCTGGTCCAGTCACTTGTGTCCTCAGCAATGAAGATCAGGACTCTAAAGACTTGGACCTTTGTCCTCTTACAAAGATATCAGGAGTGCCACACACCCCTGTTCAGCGACCTCATGACCCCTCATGCTCTTCCAATCTGTCTACTGACTTCATATGAAGAGTCACCAGACACATGAATGTTGTTGCCGAGGTAAGTGAACCTCTCAATGCAGTCGACATTCTCTCTGCAGACAGACTCACTGCTGATGGTTGTGCCCAAGAGGTCATTAAAGGCCTGGATCTTGGTTTTGATCCAGGCCATTCACAAGCCCACTCAGACTCATCACTCAGTCTCATGAGAGTCCCGATCAGAGCCTTCATTGATTCCTCGAAAATCACAGCATTGTCGGCAAAGCCAAGATCAGTAAATCTTTCTTCACCAACAGATGCTCCACATCCACTGGACCTCATGACTCTGCCCAACACCCAGTGCATGTAAGCATTGAACAAAGTAGGAGCAGGAACATACCCCTAGCAAACCCTAGGATTAACTGGGAAGAATGCAGAGTTTCTGCCTCCACTCTGCACAGCACAGTGTACTGGCCAGTCATGACATCCAACAGCTTCAGGGGATCCTGCAAAGTCTCAGGATGTCCCACAGGGCGGCTTGAACAACTGAGTCGAACAATATCCTGTCTCCCAAATGTAAGCAAAGATTGCTTATAATACCAGGAGGACAGCCTTCCCACCAACCTGGAGAAGTTCACCCTGGATACCACACATCACTGCAGCCTTCCCTCTCCTTGGCTGATTCACCACCTGTCAGTCAGATTGGGTGGTTCACAGCTAATCGGAGGATGAGCCTCAAAAACTGTGGACCCAGAGATGTCCAACGTCCTAGCTAGAGGATCAGCTTTAAACAGCTGCTCAAAGTAGCCGACTAAGTGGGTCACAACTGCCACATCATCCCTATAGACCGTTCCATCACCCGTCCTGACTGCGACTCTCTGAGGAACAGATTTGGAGTGTGTAATTCTTCGATTCCTCTGTAAGCACGAGGTGGGTTGCTATTCCATAGATGGTGTGTCACTTACTCACAGATTCATCTTTCAAATGCCTCTTTATCTGCCCTCAGAAGCCTTGAAGCCATCCTTATCCGTTCCTGATTCAGACTGGAGTTGCCATCAAGCTGCTTGCTGCGACTCCTCTCGATGATATCCAGGGAACTCTGCCAGATGAAACACCACCTTATGGGCACACCTGCACCACCAACACAACCTTCAGCAACCTTCAGTGTCTTATCACAGAGGGTCTCCCACATTACGTTAGAATCAGCAGTCATACCCAAGTCTGCATGTTCCTCACATAACCTGCAAGCAAACTCACTAGAATCAGCCTGATATTGGACATCGGACACTATCAGGGGGAGCCGATCCACCACAGCAACAGCTACTCCCTGAGTAGGGCAGCCATCAGAGCAACCAAACCAACAATTAGTATACCCACCTACCGAGATCTGGCCAATCCCTGGCCTGCGTACCTCAGAGAGTTCTGCCACTGAAACGCAGAGTTTACGAAGCTCCCCCGACAGCAGAGGAAGATGGTCATATGGACCAGAAAGACAAGACGTTCCGCGTACTTACCCGGATGGGCTACATCAGATTGGGACCCAAGTGTACCTGTGCAGCAGACGACGCCTCAACACAACTCCAGTTCCGAGCCCCAACAGGCCTGATTCTATTGGGCCTCCGAGGGTTTAGTCTCCCCAGGCCCCCTCCCCCCCCCACCCCATCCCCTTCATGGTGCGTGCAGCCTTCCTATGGTGTCCTGTCTGCCAATTCGGAGCTGTGTGAAGTTTTACGGTGGCTGGAGGGCCAATCCTGCCACCAACCCCCAAATTTTTCCCTGCAAGTTTTTGGACCTGCAGGACCGGATGAAGTTTGATGTCATACCCAGGATGGTAGTGAACATATAAAAAACATCATGCATTGTCATATATAATTGAAATAAGAAAAATGCTTCATAACCTTATATGAACCATGCTGTTTTTTCATATGGCAAGACAGTTTGACATGCATAAAATAGTAGTTTTGCACCAATAGTAGTTTTAATTCCCAAAGAGCTATTAGCTGAAAACTTGCCATATCTCAGCATATCTCAGCATGGTGTACCATATGTCCTTGAAATAATTCAGGAAACTGGACAAGTGGAGGACAAAAGAAGAACTATCTGCAGCTGATGAACTGTATCTCAAAGTCACATTCTTAAAAAATAGGAAACAATCCAGCAAGTACCTGACACAGGACCAAAGAGATGCATCTGGCCCTTCAGTCCATCCATGTACTGATCGCCGAAGCCTCAACAGAAATGGTCTCAATGGAAGGGCGGCTGTCAAAAAGTCATTATTAAGGAAAGGAAATGGGGAGAAAAGGCCGACGTACACCAGGTTACACAGAGAATGGACTGAAAAACAGTGGCAACAGGACTTATGGAGCAATGAATCCAAATTTGAAATTTACGATTCATCAATATATATCAGGAGATCAGGAGAGAGCTGTAACAGTGAGCGTCTAAAGGCATCAATAAAACATGGTGGAGGCTCTGTGATGGAATGTCCTTCAAGAAGCCAGGAGAACTATTCCTGAAGTCGACTTAAAGAAATGACAAGAAAGCTTGCCTAAGACGGTCCAGAGTGTATTGAAGAATAATGGTGGTCATACCAAACATTGACTTTAAAGCTCGTTAGAGCTACACAAACTCTTTGTGTTATATACTGTATTTACATGTATGTTTGCACATGTTGCAATAAATCACTGTGCTTATTGTCCCATCTTCATAGCGAAATATAAAGAAATGAGGGGTGGCTCATGACTTTTACATAGTACTGTACATATTTTATTTTATAATGAACCTTACCTGCACTTGTAGTCTATAAACGTTACACTTTTATAGTTTTATCCTTTTCCTGGCTTTTACGGGCTTGCATTTGTAAAGTGACAGTAAAGGTAAACTTATTTTTTTTGCTCAGATTTTATCCATATGGTGGTGTGTTCTTTATACTTCTATATACTTTATACCGTTTTCCAAAAATTTGATTTAAAAAATCTCAATATGTTACAATATATTGAATCACAACCTGTGTATCATGATACGCATCATATCACCAGATTCTTGCCGAAACACAGTCTTAGTCTCCATCGTACCTTCCTGTATATTCTGTGTTTTTAGTACCTGTCATTATGCTTTATGTTCTCCTCCATATGTATAGCTGCCAAATTACCAGGTAACACTTATCTCTTTATTAATGCATTGCTTACCGGAGAACATAACAGAGTGAAGCTGGTGTGCATCTGGCCCCACCTACAAAGTAATTAAATGAAGACCGTTTGACAGAAAACAGGAATTTTATTCTTTGTTTCCTCACTGACTTCCAGTGAAGAATTCCACAGAAACAAGTTCCTACCAACGGGGGACGACAAGTTCCTACCTATAGGAGATGTCATAAAAAGGTGTGATTTATGAGATTTATATCTTACTGTGATCTATAAGAAGCTGTTGTCAAGCATCCTCAATACTGCTTAGTTTGCTGAGAAGGGTCACACTGATGGAGTACACAGTCAGGATCGAACCCGACGCCTCTGCTGATGGCATTTACATTCAGCTGAAAAATGGAGAAGAGCTGTCTGGAGAGGTCAGGGTTACAGGACAAATGACAGTGAGTATGATACTAAATATATCTGTACTTTGTAAGTAATGCTTTATTATAGTATTTTCAAAAGAATACTGATATTCTTAAGGAATAATACTGATGTTTTTATTGTGTGGATAATACTGCCTTTTCCTTCCCAAAGATCCTTAAGTTTGACAAAAAACCACAAGAAATCATCATCCAACGGAAAACATCTTTTTTTAAAAGGACATTCACAAAATTTTACTGCAAATACATTGAGGTGCAGAGCTCGGAATCTGTCTTCTACTTTCCAGTCTTCAAAAACATTTCCACCACAAAGGAGACCATAGCAGAAGGCTCAGGTATCCGGTCTGTCGCTGATTACACAGAGGAGGGAGGATGTGGTCATTTTATATATGAATGTGATGGTCACCCGCATGTTAATGAGTGTGATGGAGCTGCAAGTTCACTATGTGATGGTTGCACGTGCAAGTAGGATTTACACCAAAGATATCATACATGTTACGCGGCAAAGTAAGTAGTGTGTACTTACCATGGTGAAGAGATGTCAGTAAACACATGTTCTATTCTAGGAAAGCTGCCTTGGGAAGAGGATGAGCATAAGAGAGAAAAGGGAATGGAAAAGAAGAAATATCTCAAAGGTAAGTGATCATTTTAAAAGTTTCAGTCACATTTGTGTTAGTATGACCCTCAATGTCAGACTGCCATAGCTTACAGGATGTGAGCAATCAGGTCCCAGTCAGCAGCTTAAAGGCCATTTCACATCAAATGCAACACCAAAAAAACTACATGGATATATGAAATTTTTGCATGCAAATTTGATCAAACTTTTTCACAGCAAACACAATACTAAATTTTTGCAACTTATTGAGAAAACTTTGCATACTGAAAGAAATTGTAAAACTGATGACATGCACTAACATGAGTGACAGTGTGTTTTTCATGTTTCTTTTGAGCAAACAAGTGAAAAGAATAAGGTGAAGATACTGCATTCCTCCAATTCTAAAGTAGCTTAAACATGTTTCAAATGGTACTTCAGGAAAACAAAAATTAATATTGAAATCAAAGCAGCAACATAATCTATCATCTGTTAATTAGCCAGAAAGATAAAACTGAGCCTATTATTTATTTTTATCTGGATTTTTACTGGACATGAATTGTACACCGACAGACCTATGAATCAAGGAAAAATACTTTAAAAAATTAAGCAAAAACCAACATAAACACAAGAATTCAGAACAGCTGCAAACAGCTGAATATCCCCTTTGTCATCAAATGATAAGACAGGCTAGTAAGGATGAGCAGATTGATACTGATGTAGCAGTTCTTTCCATCTGAATGTTTTCATTTTGAGTCCAAATTCAGTGTTTTTTGCCTTGTAATTTAAATGTTTATATTATTATTATAAGCAGCAGAATATGAGCAACAATCAGTCAGTGCTGCCCATGGGTAGGGAGAATGTCCTAGACACTAAATAAAAATGTAATGATCCATCTACTGGCAAATTTACACCCCCCCACCCTGCCGGCTTGGTATTTTTTATTTATTGTCGGGTTTGGGCCAGCAGTGAATTTCGGCATCTGTGGTACCAAACTTGTATCTAATCAAAAAGTAAATCAGTGATACCATCAGTCACTAAAGGCTAATGTTGTGTACCAAATGAAAGGTTTTCTTCCTATTCAGAAAAACTGATCACATGTGTAAAAACTGACCATTTTTTTTAACGCATCCAAAAATTGCAAAAATTGATTTCTCTCCAAATAAAAAAACGATGATTCACAACAATGAGAATTTGTCAGATGTGGTATGACAGCCTTCATAGACATACATTTGTTCATTTTAGAATGATGTTTGTTTTTTGTGCATTGAATGACACTGTGTGGAATTCAGACATGGCTCTTGATACTGATGGTTCTCCTTGTTTTTGAGTAAAATTCCTTTCACCTTCTAATGGATTTTAATATTTTCTCTAGACCTTATTGGCTGGACAGCTCCTTGTGGTAAGTTTAAGCAGTGACAGTTACAGTAGGCTGTTGAAACACCATAGTCTCCGTTTCTCAGTAAAACCTTGCAGGCACTCAGGGCTGGACTGACCATCTGGCTAACCCCTGATCTTATAAACTCTTTCTGTTGGTATGAGAAGCAGTGTAACATCAAATGTAACAATGTGAAGTAATAGATCACCTTCAGTAGTAAAATGTTAGCCAGTTTATAATACATCATGAATTGTTTTCTTTCTTCACCATGGCCAGTTGCCTGGCCTGTGAATTATGTGTTTGATGTGTATACGATATTATAACCAGGGCATGTCATTTGGTAAGTGGAAGTTTGCTCAGTTATGATTAACCCATCTTCCTTTCAGAGATCACTGCCCCCCTCATGTCACGGTCCAAACGTGGATTCAGTATGAATAATAAGAAGACCCTCTCCCTCCTATCACTGGCCAAAGATGATTCCAGTAAGTCAGTCCTGTTCATTTCCATAAGATCATACAATAACTGTGATATTTTTGTGAATCTAAAGAACTGACCCATGATTGTTTCTCTGACTGTGGTCACATTTCCAGCTACACTTATGTAAATATTTGTTTCTTTGAAACAATACAGCTTATATCCCCTCCTTTTTCAGTGATTCAGGGAGAGCATTTGCATGTTCCCCAACATTTTGCTGTGTTGTGATAGCTTCTGTTTTTGGTGGTTGGTGTTATTTTATACAATTGATGAGTCCAGAGCCTGATACCAAGAGAAAAGCACGTCTGGTCCTGCATTGAAAATACTTCAGTTAACTGGATTTGACTTAAAAAATATGCAAGTGAATGCATTACTCTGAGAATGTAAATAATACTTTCCCAAAAGTGTTACCATAATTGCAAGGACTGACATTCAAACCTAAAAACAAGCATGCACTTAATTATCATTAATATTTCTACCCAAGGCTTTTACTATATATCACGCATCCATCTGAAGGCTGTTATAACAGAAAATGCATGTAGAGAATTGAGTCCAAGCTTGTATCTTAGGTGGGATATTCTGGGAGCTGTGTCCAGAGAAGTGGAAGAAACCTTTGGATAAAACACAACGTAAGTGAGTCCAGCTATTAGCTTGAAATTCAGGGTGAGCTGTGATCTGTTTAGGACACCTTTGTGAGTAACAGAAACAACCCAAAATGTAATTTACCCAAAAATGTGATCACAGTCTAACTGTATAACTTGCACCAAATCATGCATTCTTTGTGACGTTATGAAATGTGAAAAACTGCATTGACTGTTTTGCCTAATTGTTATAAACAGACATACTATGTTTACCAGCAGTTGACCATATCAAGTCATGTCTAATTGTTCTTATGTCTTTGCAGTTGCAATTAAGGAGACATCTGGCAAACTGAAGACCCTTGATGTTTCACATATGAGTATGGCCATGACTGAGAATCATAAGGAGCTTCTTCTGATCGGAAGTCCAGGTTGATACTCTAGGATTTCCATCAATGGCCCGGAGTGGCTAATCGGGAGATTTCCCGGTGGGCCGCTTGACTTTTGGGCCAGTCGGAAATAAAATAATTCCATTTGACAGTCCTTGCATTAGTGATGTGGTTAACCTGTTGCACAATACTAACCAATTCAAATATTAGCGTATTTCTATAGCTTATCATGACAAATCAATGTGTGAGCAAATGTAATTTTAAGAAAAAAAAATGTATAGAAAAAATTATCGCACAATCTAAGTATTCAGTAAAATGACAATTTAACCATTTTGTAGTTTCTGACCAGCAGTCCCCTGTGGAAAAACTGTATTGACTGTTCAGCCTAATTGTTATAGACACACTACTGCTAGTAAACATAGTGTGAATGTCTATTAGCAGTTTGCCATTTCGAGTCTAATTGTTCATATGACCTTGCAGCCACAGTTGAGATGACAGATGAGCAAGAGAAGACCGCATCCAGGGGTGAAGTTTCATATGTGATAAAGAGTATGACTGTGCAATGTAAGGAGCTTCCTGTGATCAAACATCCAGACTGATACTCTAGGATTTCCATCAATGATTGTTTATTTCATTAATTAATATTAATAAGCAGATATGAGGGTGAACCAATCTGCCTACAGTAAATTAAAGCATTTTAATATGCCTGTTATTTTCCTGCTTCACTTAGCTGCAAGAGTAACGAATCCAACCATAACTCGCCAGTACACCATGAAAGAGAAAGCAAGGAACCTGATCAGTGGTGTGATCCATTATCTTCTGTGAGTAGATTTGGCTCCAGCTTTCTACAGTACACCACTGTATCTTCACAGCACCCTGTAAAGTTCTTCCATGGATCTCTTGGATGCAAACAGAGTTGTACATCTTTAAAACCTGATTTATTTTTAATTTGAAATCACTGTTATTGACTGTTGTATTTGTCATTGTGTTTGAATGCACAGGCAGTGCCATGGCTCAGTGGATAGCACTGCACTCTCGCACTGCACTCTCGCACTGCACTCTCGCACTTCTAGGTTTGAGTTTACCTTGCTTTGCCCAGTAGCTCCTCTTTGTGTGATGCAGGTTTCCTCTGGGTACTCCAGTCTCTTCCCACAGTCCATGTGGCTAGACTAAGTTGTGTTTTTATATTGCCCATTAGTGTGTGTCTGTGTGTGTGTCTGGTCATATATATAATGCATTGTGAGGACCAAATGTCCCCACAACGTGATAAAAACCTGTTATTTTGAGCATGTGGGGACATTTTTGGTCTCCACAAGGGGAAACTCAATTTTATAAAAAAAATCTGTGACTGCAATCAAAAAACAAAAATGCCGAAAGAAAGTCTTGTATTAAGGTTAAGGTTAGGGCTGGGTTAGGATCAGGGTTGTCATAGTTGGGATCAGGATTATGCCATAGAAATGGATATAGATACACAATCTGTGTGTGTGTGTGTGTGTGTGTGTGTGTGGTGGGGGGGGGGTCGAACCCAGTATTATTGAGCATCCCAATATTTAATAATATAAATATCACATATTGTGTGTGTGTGTTTGTGTGCATGTGAGTGAGGATGAGAGTGTGTGATGGACTGGCATCTTGTCCTAGGTGTCCCTTTGCTCCAAGCTCATTGTCACCCTGTATTATTAACAATTATGACAGATGAATAAATTCTCATTTCCACTCATGTCCAGTCAATGTACAGTGTGCCCTGTTCCACATTCCCCAGTACACAGCTGGGTACACCAGTCTGGGTCATCACAGCTGCAGAATGGCTTCATGTTGGGAACATCAGGATTCACTGACCAGGGACAGAGTGACACACTTTCTCCAGCATGGTTGCTTCCAGTCTTGCATTGTCAAATGGTTCCATTTGGAACTGGTTTCATTGTTACTGTATATTTCACCGGTTTCATCTGATTTTATTTTTCAGGATATTTGGACAGAAAATTTCCAAAGATATTGAGTGAGTAATTCATACCATGCTTCATTTTACTGGTGTTTTGTTTGTTTTTGCATGTATGTATATATTAACAGATATCAAGTTGGAATACATAACTCCCTGAATTCCAGCTAACCCCATTATGTGTGTTTGCATAGTCACAGAAAATATACAGTGAAGTTTGCTTATCTTGAAGGATGAAAACTTCAGTTGATGGAGCAGATTTCCTCTCTTCACAGAAAGATCCACAAAAGTGGTCTTCCAAGCTTTGTGAAAGATGGTGACTTCCTCCAGCTGCCAGCAGACCTGTGGTTCGCCCCCCATAAACTTCTGATATTAATCAAAAATTCCGTGGTTGTGTAAGTGCTGAGTTCACAAAGTATGCAAAGACTTCCAGAGAGTTCTAATCAGACATGGTCAGTTACCAGGATGATAAGTTATAAATATTATCCCAATAAAAATCTGTTTTTGGCATTTGATTTGTCCCTTTAGGTTTGTTAAATGCCATAATAATATTCTCTTGTGTTTGCTAAAGGGCTATTCAGACTGTGCTAAGGAGACTTAATAATTTTGGCTGCGGATGGAGAAAGATTGATGACATAAAAAGAGTATTTTTATTTCCAAGTAAAAAAGCAGGTAAGTCAAGTTTTATGGAAAATTATATCATCATTTTCATAGTATTTAAAATACTGCTACTTCAGAAACAGGGAATGTGGGTATTTTATTCTATTACATTGACTTTAGCACAGAATCCCAGGACTCAGATGCAGCGGATTGGGGCGCTTTCCCGCCACACCAGGTACCGTACTTTTGGTACTTCGAGAAAGTACCAAACGTACTGTACAGTACTTCAAGATGTTGGTTTTCCATTGACATAAAAACTGGTACCAGCGCCGATTGACATCACAGCGTGAGGCAGGGCATTTTGTACCAAGTTCAAAAAATGACTGTAGTATATTATAGGGCTGGATGATGTGCAATATTAATACCAACATAGCATGTTATGCACGTGCAATTCTTACATCGCTAGTCAGCTAGATTAAGAACAGGCTTTTTCTTACTTTCAGTTCTGTACGGACATCATAGCGCAGGGCATTTATGTTTTGCTAAAACATTTTTACTCTGTCATAGAAAAAAAGCAACATTAGCTACAGTAGCTTTGCAATTTTAATTATTATTCCTTTTATGGATCATCTAATATATGTTTAAAATCAGTTTATAGTTTACCCCTGCTACTTTTGCATAAGCGCTGCATGCGATCTCCGAGACAATCATAATAATTTTCATCCTTGTAGTTTGAATCACTCCTAGATGGGTTTGTGAGAAATTGCTGAACTCAGTTCTTGTTTTATAAATTCCCCAATATTTATTACATCAAAATCACATCGCTATATTTACAACAAAATCACATCACTAGGACAGCAAGCTATATGCTATATATGCTATCTGCCTGCTGTCCTATAATATTAAACACTTTCAAAATGTCTTCTCTTGCCATCCTGATCTATTTCTTGTATCTGTTCTTCTGACCAGATTGCAATTTTTTGTTTTACTTTGTTTATCGTTGTTCGTAACTTTTTTCAGGGCGGCAAATGTATTGTGTTTTTGCAGGCTATTTGCATAACCAATCAACAAAGAAAGCGTTTCAAGTCCCACCCCAAAGTACTAAACAACCAAAGAAGTACCCCAGCTGGTATGGTACTTTTGGTACTGGAATTTTTGGTACTGGAATTTTTGGTACTAGTACCTGACCGGAAGTAAGGGTGCTTTTCCACCATACAACTACGGTACTTTCGCTTCTCCATTGACTTCCGTTCGAGTACCAGTACCAAAAGTTCCAGTACTGAAAGTGCCAAACTAGCTGGGGTACTTCTTTGGTACTTCGATACTTTGGGGTGGGACTTGCAAACGTATTTGCTGTTGATTGGTTATGCAAATAGCCTGCTGCTGAAACACAAAATACAAGCGCCATGTTTTGAAACACACAGAGAATAGCGAGAAACAAAATAAAAAGCAGTAGAAAAAAAAAATATTTAAAAAGTAAAATGGAAGGATGGACAAACGAGGAAACACAGGCTTTAATCGCCATATGGTTGGATGAACAGATCCAGCGGGATTTGGATGGCACGACTCGAAATAAAAAAGTATTTGCCGTAATAGCAAGCTGCTTGGAAGAAATGGGCCGCATGCGAAACACCGAACATGTCATGGTTCCGGACGGTTCGGGCACGGGAACGAGGCATGGTGCAGGCTCAGAAAAGGGCGGACGACCCACTTGCGGCTCCAGGTACAGAAAGGGGTTTATTAAACAAAACAGAAAACACAAAAAAACACAACTAAACCAAAAAGACCACAAGGGGTCAAAAACAGAGAGGGGATTAAACAAGACTACATAACAAAAACTGAATGCACGCAGAACACTGAAAAAAACCATCAACCTACAACTACCTTAGACATACTGAAGACAATGAACCACTGGGGAACTGAACACAGGCAGGAACTAAAATACTAATGGGTAACGGGACTAACACAGGGCAGGTGAGGCTGATTAACAAAGACTAGGGAAACAGGACAGAGGTGAAACCAATTAACTCAAAGACACTGAAAACAGGGGAACTAAGAACTAACCAAGGAAACAAACTAACACTGGGGAATTACAGAACAGGTAAAGACACAAGCAAGGGCACCAGGAACAAAACCAATAACCAAATACAAAATCAGACACAAGAAACTCAAATGAAACACTAGGGAGCAAAATACAAAAACAGGAGGTGGGATTCAAGCATAGGACAGAAGGGTACTCAGGACAGAAGGGTACACAGACAACCACATGCTCAACACATAGAGCCACAAGACCAGACAGGCAACAAGGGAGAACAAAGACTAACATGAGAACGGGATGACCAGCAACACCTGCTGGTCAAACGGGGAAGGGACACGGAAGGACCACAGCAGGGGCTGACCCTGACAGAACAATGCCGCTTGAAAATCAAAAAACTTAAGCAAGACTACAAGAAAGTGAAGGATCATAAGGACATAATAACTTTGTGATGATATCAGTCAGGGGCGGTCACTGATGATGTAATTTGGTGCCGGTACCAGTTTTTACGCCAGTGGAAAACCAACACAATAGAAGTACCATACTTTTTGTACTTTATGGAAGTACCGAAAGTACCAAAAATATGGTACTTGGTGTGGTGGAAAAGCACCCTTTGTGAACAGATGATGGGACTCTGACAGAGTAGGAATAGAGTGGATCAAAGACATATTCACACAGTCACAGGGACTATCCTCATTCCTTCTGGAGTGAACACTGAGTCTGTGATCCTCATCCTGTCCCTCTGCTGAGGGGTATAGGGTCCTCACAACCAAAGTACTTAATCTTTCTTCCAGTGTACATCTCCAAAAATTGGAAGGATGATGCCTTTTTTGGGAGTCAGTTCCTTAATGGATGTAACCCAGGAATGATAGAGAAGTGCACAAAAATCCCAGAGAAAATTCCGGGGATATCAGACGTGTGCCCTAACATCAGCGAGCTCATCCAGGTGGGACCATTAAACGACTTATCCCCTAGTCTGTGGAAATGTGATGCATTTTCAGTTCAACAGATCATATTCATGCTAGCTGGTTATACTAGAATCAACCTTAATTTAATAGGTCAATCTCTTAACCAATTCTGTAGTTAAGGGAGAAATTCTACTTATTTATTATTATAATTGATATTTTTTGTCTTGTTTTCTTAGAATGGGAAAATTTATATGGTTGATTATGAACTGCTTGATAACATTAAAGAGGGCATCACTCATGGCCATCGACAGTATCTGGCTGCACCAATCGTGCTTCTTCAGGAGACGGAGCAGGGACTGATGCCCATCGCCATCCAGGTCATGAAGGTTTATTCATATGGTACCCCTTTATTGTAATTGTCACGCCCTACATTCCTACTCGTTTGACCCTTCCTCTCGTTACAGCCCGTGTGTGGAACCCCAAGTGCCTCTCATCTCCTCCCTCGTCAGTGGTGTATATACTGCCTCCCTGTCTTGAGTTCCCCAGTCCAGTCATTGATATTACTGTCTGCTTGTGCTCCTCAGCTTACCCCACGTTCTCTCCTGATTCTCCCTACCCTGTTTTGACCCCTTGTGGTCTATTTCCTTTGGCCTTGTCAGTTGTTTTTGTTTAAATAAAGCCCCTTTTGGTTTTCCCCATGTCTGCCTTCATTTCCGTCCTTCCCGAGATGTGACAGTAATACATTGAACAGTTGAGCTGATGTCCATTCTCTGCACTTCCACAGTTGAAACAAAAGCCTGATGATGAGAATCCCATCTTCACTCCAAAGGACGCCGAGGCCTGGCTTCTGGCGA